>NC_091127.1:43547890-43897890 GCF_040183065.1 Periplaneta americana | reverse complement strand
AAATGAATTAATGAATGAATGAGAATTAAATAGTCTCTAATGTTATTTCTCACTTCAAAGCCAAAATGTAAACACTGCCAATTTTAACACAACATTTCAACATTCATTTCGAAACTTTGACGTGAAAGTACTTCAAACGATGTTGCTTTACGTCCCAGCACGAAATCGCTAGTCGTGGCATCGCCTCACACGTTATAAATCCATCTCTAGAATCCCACCAGACCGCTCTCGGGTCTGACGTCTCCATACATTCGGTCCGGTGGGAAGCGTCTTCCAGCCGGTTGACAGTTTGAACAGACAAATGTCATGCAACTGTACAAAGTCTGTGCCTTACATGCCTTGATAACACCGTCTTTTCACTCTCCCTTCTCTAACTTTTCCGTCGTATGGTGAACAGTTGAAGGACATGAAAGTAGTTTAATAGCGCTTTCTGTGATGAGCAATAAAGAAAGTACACGAAGAAACTTTGTTTTGGATATATGAAGTTATAGTATGGCTATCTTACAAAGTAGTAACAATAAAATATTAATATAATGATATTTACATCGTATACGAAATGCGAAAATTTACAAAGCAGTTTTGTGCCAGAGAATGAAGATGAAGCAAATAATCCTTTAAAACTGCATGTGAATACAGTAGTGACAGCAAGATAACTTTTGAAATATTATTAGTTACACCAATCCTACTTTTCAGATATTTTAAAAATAATTAGCAGTACAACAGCAGTACAGTAGAAGTATCAAGAGTAATGAACGTAAAATATGCACGAGCAGCAATATGTAAAAATACTCCTTTTCTATTTTTTAGCAATATCAGAATGGTGTAACAGCAATAGGACAGCAGTAGAAGAGTAATAGTACTTGGAATAGTAGAAATGATATGTAACTAGCATCAATAAAACATTAGTAAATGTAGCAATAGTAGAGAAGCAGTAGTTCTAACAACACTAGAGCAGCAGTAGAAAGAGTAATATTAGAAGAGAGATAGGAGTAACAATACCATAGCAACACTATAATTAAATAATAATAGCAATTTAATAGAAGTAGCAATAGCAGAACAATACTGTTGTATAAATAGAAGTAGTTGAGCAGTACTGTAACAAACAGAAAAGTGGCAAAATTAGACATAGAAAGTCAGTAACAGAAGTAATAATACCGTTGTATAAATAGAAGTATTAGAGAGCAGTGTAGAACAATATAAGAAACAACACAACAGTGGCAAAAGTAGAAGTAGAAAGTCAGTAGTAGAATAACACCGTTGTATAAATAGAAGTAGTAGAGGGCAGTATAAAGCAATATAAGAAACAACAGAACGGCGGTGAAAGTAGAAATAGAAAGTCAGTAATAGAAGTAATAATACAGTTGTATAAATAGACGTATTAGAGAGCAGTGTAGAACAATATAACAAACAACAGAACAGTGGCAAAAGTAGAAGTAGAAGTAGAAAATCAGTAGTAGAATAATACCGTTGTATAAATAGAAGTAGTAGAGGGCAGTATAGAGCAATATAAGTAACAACAGAACAGTGGCGAAAGTAGAAATAGAAAGTCAGTAGTAGAAGTAATAATACCGTTGTATTAATAAAAGTATTAGAGAGCAGTGTAGAACAATATAAGAAACAACAGAACAGTGACAAAAGTAGAAATAGAAAGTCAATAGTAGAATAATTCCGTTGTATAAATAGAAGTAGTAGAGGGCAGTATAGAGCAATATAAGAAACAACAGAACAGTGGCAAAAGTAGAAATAGAAAGTCAGTAACAGAAGTAATAATACCGTTGTATAAATAGAAGTATTAGAGAGCAATGTAGAACAATATAAGAAACAACACAACAGTGGCAAAAGTAGAAGTAGAAAGTCAGTAGTAGAATAATACCGTTGTATAAATAGAAGTGGTGGAGGGCAGTATAGAGAGATATAAAACAATAGAACACTGGCGAAAGTAGAAATAGAAAGTCAGTAATAGAAGTAATAATACCGTTGTATAAATAGAAGTATTAGAGAGCAGTGTAGAAAAATATAAGAAACAACACAACAGTGGCAAAAGTAGAAGTAGAAAGTCAGTAGTAGAATAATACCGTTGTATAAATACAAGTGGTAGAGGGCAGTATAGAGCAATATAAAATACAATAGAACAGTGGCGAAAGTAGAAATAGAAAGTCAATAATAGAAGTAATAATACCGTTGAATAAATAGAAGTATTAGAGAGCAGTGTAAAACAATATAAGAAACAACAGAACGGTGACAAAAGTAGAAATAGAAAGTCAGTAATAGAAGTAATAATACCGTTGTATAAATAGAAGTATTAGAGAGCAGTGTAGAACAATATAAGAAACAACACAACAGTGGCAAAAGTAGAAGTAGAAAGTCAGTAGTAGAATAATACCGTTGTATAAATAGAAGTGGTAGAGGGCAGTATAGAGCAATATAAAAAACAATAGAACAGTGGCGAAAGTAGAAATAGAAAGTCAGTAATAGAAGTAATAATACCGTTGAATAAATAGAAGTATTAGAGAGCAGTGTAAAACAATATAAGAAACAACAGAACGGTGACAAAAGTAGAAATAGAAAGTCAGTAATAGAAGTAATAATACCATTGTATAAATAGAAGTATTAGAGAGCAGTGTAGAACAATATAAGAAACAACACAACAGTGACAAAAGTAGAAATAGAGCAGCAGTAAGTATAATAGCATAATAGTATAAGTTGTAATAACAGAGCAACAATAGAAGCTCTGATAGAAGTATAAATAGCAGGGCAGCATTATAAGAAGTAACAGAAAGTAGAAGTACAAATACAAAGCTAACAGAAGTAGAAATATGAGAAAAGTAGGCCTACTACAAGAAGCAATAGAACAGTAATACGAATAGCAAGAGAAAGGCAGTAATAGAAAAATAACAGAAAAGTAATAGTAGTAGTAATAACAGCAAAATGGAAGAAGCAATACTAAATACTTAATAAAAGTAAAAATGACAACAGCAGAAGAAGATATTAAATAACAAGTTAAGTTGTATCGTATGACTCCGATAACAAGGCAAGTTGTATCTTATGGCTCCAATAACAAGGCAAATTGTATCGTATGACTGCAATAATAAGTAAGTCGGATACTTTACTATTAATTTATCAAAATAACATATTCAATAACGAGATTTTGACGAATAATACATGAAACTTACACATATAAACTATTGATAATACTAATTCAAAAACGCAATTTCCAAAGGCCTTTCTTTGTTAATAAAAACAACGTTCCTTTTACTTATTTCCAAAAACCGACTTCTTACGCACACCTTGTTATTGCAGAGCTTCCCTCAATTTATACATACATACTAAGTGTTCTACCTATTAACACGTCTTTCACTGCAAACCCAACATTCTCCAAATTTTCCTATTTGCTACCTTCCTCTTAAGTCTCCGTATATGATTAACATTTATTAATGTCATTTATAATCTCATATCATCTTCTACTCCGAACTCTTCCCCGTCCACCATCCTTTCAGTAGGCAGTTTCTTCTCAGCCAGAGACCCAAGCAATTCCTTTTTCTCTTACTGATCAGTTTCAGCATCATTCTTTCTTCACCCACTCTTTCCAACACAACTTAATTTTTTACTCTATCTGTCCACTTGTCACGCTCCATTCTTTTACATATCCACGTTTCAAATGCTTCTAGTCGTTTCTCTTCATTTTGTCGTAATGTCCACGTTTCTGCTCCCATACAGTGCCACACACTACACAAAGCACTTCACTAGTCTCTTTCGTAGTTCTTTTCCAGAGGTCCGCAGAAGATGTTCATTTTTCTATTAAATCCTCCTTTGCCATTCATATTCTCCTTTGACTTCCTGACTGCAGCTCATGTTACTGCTTAAATGTATATGATTATTTTGAGCCCTTTATCATTATATTTTAAGCGTATTTTCTTCCAAAACGACGTCAACCCTTGTCTAATGGTTGTGTTATTATGAATTTTACTTGAAATCTCTTTCAGTCTGTAGACCGGTGGGTACAAAAACTAGACCAATCTTTTCATAATAATGGACTTAACGTGTTTTGGGATCACAATCTTCGATTTCATTTATTTTTTTATTTATTTTTATTTCTAGTAGGTTTGAAATGAATACAAGTTAATAAATACAATGAAAGATAAACTAGCCCACTCCTGTATCAGTAAGACTCGTGCTGAGGAGAGGATTCCAATACAGACAAAAATAAAATTAAAATTGAGAGTGAATACAGACTAAATAGTGTTTAATAAGTTTAAACCCAAACTATAAATCCAATACCAATTATTTTATTTTTTTTAATTTGGAGAGGATTCGTGGTTAAAATAATATTAGAATAAATTATTTTTATAATCTGGGACCTTGACTCATGCTATGATAAAAAGCTGCATTGGTTCTACATTTTGGTTCAGACAAACGCAGGGAATTCGTATTTTTAGTTCTATATTTATGTATATACCTCTCAAAGTTATTAAAATTTCTATGAAAATATTTTAATAAAATAAAATAATACATTTGTTTAATGTTGAAAACTTTGCAATGTTTAAACAACAATTCAGTTGGGTAATCTTTCTGTTTTTTAAACAAATTTTTAATACTTTTTTCTGTAGTAAAATTAACGGATAAAGGTTGGATTTATAAGTTCAACCCCAACCTATAACACCATACATAAATATAGATTGAAATAATGCTAAATTAATTATACGTAAACAGTTAATTGACAAAATATTTCTTAGAACAACAAAGTAACATAATGTTTTACGTAATTTATTACAAATATAATGAATATGATTATTCCATTTTAAATTATTATCAATAGGCCCTAATTATACCTAAGCATTTAACCTTATTAACTTCATTAATAACTGAACAATTGCAATTTACTGTATATCGGAACAATCAGGATTATGCATTTCAATTTGTAGTATAGATGAAATTGGTTTATTACCTTTATTATTTACGTAGTTTTTTGTTTCAGTTGTGCCTTTTAGTTTCTTTTTTGTTTCTGTTATTGCTGCTAAATTAGTACAAAAATATACAAGAATAAAAATATATAATACACTAGCATTACCTTCCCTTTTATACGGAAGCGAGATTTGGACATTAAAGAAAAAAGACATGAACAGAATCAAAGCAACGGAAATGAAATTTTTCAGGACAGCAGGATGTACTCTTTTAGACCGAAAAAGGAATGAAGAAAGTTTAGAACAATTACAAGTAGAGTCAGTAGAAGAAAAAATCAGCAGATACAAATTCAATTGGCTAGATCATGTAAGAAGAATGGACAATTCAAGAATCCCAAAAATTATGATGCAGTATAAACCTAGAGGACATCGTCGACCAGGAAGACCAAGAAGACTGCTAGATGGGGCCGAAACAGATCTACAGAGGTCTAATTCGTGAAGGATGATGATGATGATGATGACCTTTATCATTTAAAGAAAATTGGATAGCTATTGTTTTATCTTTATTAATTACAAGTGAATTTAAATTGAACCATTTTTTGACTAATTTTAAGCCGCAATTTGCCTTATAATAAGCATCAGTCCAAGTTTTTCCGCTAGAAAGTAAAACAGTATCATGAGCATACGAATATAAATCACCTTCATATTAGAAATATTAGCAGTAGTATCAGTGTTGTTGTAGAAGTAGTAGTATCAGAATTTGTATTAATGGTTGTAATGGTAGAAGTTGTAGTAGTAATAGTATCAGTAGAACAGAAGAACACCATTAGTAAAGATGCGCACAGAACGTCACGCTGATATATGAAGTTCCATTTCTTACCGCAAGTCGTGAGTGGAGAAAAAGTCAGGCGAAACCATTAAAATGTACTCGTACTAAAGCAAGTTTAATTACAACGCGGTCACAGAAATCTCGTCGGCATCCCTCTAAAAATAATTGCAGAACTTTCTTTATATTTCTAATCCGCAGAGCCACGAAACTTAGTCATGCCACCTTAATGACAAGACCTGGTAACCGGGCAGCCTGGAAAGTTATGCAAAATGAACGAGGAACAGTATTGGGGACGAAAGAACAATGCGAAGGAATGAGAGGAAGATGTTCGGGTGGGTGTGTTCAGAAATCTCTCTTCTCCTCCGCCTCTGCTATCGCTCCTCTAAGCTCTAGGCACCGTGGGATTGTCGACAGATGTCTTTGTAACACGCCAACATCACGGCTACAGTTCGACCGAAACTTTAGCTGTCAGAACAAATGTTATTTATTATTGTCATATGAGAGAGCTAAAAGCCCATTTTGTCATAAGTTTGCTGAAGTGTCACGCGAAAAAGTGAAGTTGCAACAACCAGTAGATCATCAGTGGACGCTAGATGGAGTTACTGATATTATGCAATAATAAATAATTAAATGTTTATATTAGTGTTGTTGATCGATCAAAATATTTAATCGATTAACTATTTGAATTTAATCGATTAATCGAGTTTTGATCGAATTGAAAAAATGTTTTAAACTTTCTGTAATACACAATTATTGTTAAATTAAACTTGTGTTCGGTGATAAGCATAAGTATTAAATGTTGTATATCTGTATATATTGTATCGTTATAATACAAAACAACTATTTTAATTATTTACTAACATATTTATTGTGAAGCTTATAATTTATTGTGTGAATTTCTCCGAGAATTTTTTAGACAAACATAAATAACAAAAAGTATGAAGACTCACCTAGTTGATTTTAAACATGTGAGTGCATTCACATGTTCCGAATTAAGTGCTGCTCTACGTTTAGTAAAAATGTTCCTGCATTACTAAACACGAAATTTTTTTTTCTGTCAAGCACTTCTCCACGATCGTTTAAATTAAATCCAAACGTTTCACCGGGTTTACGTCTCAAATCCTCATATGACACAATGGAGTTTACATTTTTCACAAACCACAGAAAACTGATTTTTTTTCTTTATCAAACTAAACACACAACCTTCATATACAAACTCAATTCAGAAACAGAAGACTGGCCCCTATTGTAATCGAATTACCTGATTTCAGAAAAAGTAAAAGATACTTACGCTCTCACTTGCACACAGTGTAGACATGGCTATTTTGTAAGGGATGAGGGGCACGAATCCCAGAAAAGTATGTATTTCATGTGCTAGGAAGATGAGCTGACAACAAGGTGGAAGTTTTCTTCACATTGATTAAGATAGACTAGGTCACTGTCCTCATATATCCATCTCTTTCTGAAGTGTTCGTGCAAAGATTTTCCCTATGTTACCTGCTTTGTAATTAGAAAATAACAGTACTATTGTGCTTTTAAGTAAGCAATTTCAGAGAGAGGAATATGTCGGAATTCTTAGTATGAGTTTGTATTAACAAAATAATAATTAATAAATTGCAACCGATTAATTTTAATCCACTCAATTATTCGATTAAATATTGTTGATCGATTAATCTTACAACAGAAATTGATCTATCAATCGATTACATCCCACAACACTAGTTTATATAAATACGTTGATTATGTAAATGATTTAGTAAATTGCAGTAAATTTAAATAATTCTTTAGAAGAATATGGAACTAAGACAGGAATTAACTGAGTAAAAAGGATCTAAATAATAGGAATGAAGTGACAAAGCAATTAAAGAACTATCCATTTTATATTTAAATAACATTTGTTACAAAATCAGCAACAGAAATTTGATAAAATTTTATAAAATCTTATGTGTCCTAGTATGTTGCCATGCTGTTACAATTAATCATTAATAGTTGTTTAGCAATACATGTGGCTGTTCTTCATTCATCAAAACTTGAATCTGCAAAATATATATGTTTCAATGATTTATCTAAGAAATATTAAGAGTCTTTTCCACTAATATTGTATTAATTTTCTGATATTCGTATTTCTGTTAATGAGTTAATACAGGATATAATATGTAACACTTTTGTCAATTTTAATTATTTTACATGTGTTTTGTAACATGAGTATTATGTATCAGAAATCATATCGACATTTTCCAAATTTACATTTCCTGTAAATCTTTTTCAAACTAAACCTTTTTCATTAATAAGACATAACTACATAAAACTCATGAAAGACCATTTTGTCATGCATATTACTATGTACATTTTAATTTGTTTAAGGCTTAGATTTCGTATTTTTTAAGAATATCTGATGATGCCGAAAAGGCGAAATGTTATAGCAAATAAACATTTGCAAATTAGACAAATAGATTGAATTTGAAACTTTTATTATATAACCATAGCAGCTGATAAAGCGTCGAAAAATAACCAATTAATAGAACATGGAAAGAACGACAGCAGGAGGAGAAAGAAGAATAAAGTGCATAAGATTTCCTGATCATATGACGTTCTTAGCAGAAGAGGAGATGATATTAACAGACATGCTACTTGAGGTAAATGACAGCTGTGAGCAGTATGGGATGAATATAACACTAATAATAACCTAATTATGTACTGTGACCGTGGACACATCCCCCTGGAGCTTGTTATTCCATGGCAGTGCGAGGGAACGGAATGCACAGAGATGAGTGCAGATAGAATTGTTCTCGCGCTAATCAATAACATCAGTTTCCGAGTACCATATCGTTCCCACTTCGTTCAGTAGAGGCTTGAGTTTGATATCAGTGCCAGTGGATGCTTTCATTTCAGATTATTTCTCTTATCTCTACAGAAAGGAAATGCGTGGAGATCACATGAACAATGGGATCCTTCAGAGAGCTACTACATATTGTATAATGACATGGTCTCGGTCTGAGAATAAGTTACAGAGGGAGTAATTGCTTAGGATATCAGTTGGACTGGCATTATTTCTCTTGAATTCCCTTATACTATCACCAATATCATCATCAGTAGCGAAGCTAAGGTATAAATATTGTCAAGGCTGAAAAAAATCTGCTTACATTGTATCTTTTTATACAGAAGATGTTTATCGGTTTTTCTATCAATATTTTTTGTGACACAGACCACAAAAGAAGATGACTACCACTCATTTTCACCTCAAACAAAACACAGAACAATATCGTCGTCGTTTTCCTAACAAGTCTTAGGCTGAGTGGCCTGTTACGGTTTCAAACTAGAATTTACAGTCCATCTCTTCTTCGGACGACCCAGAGATCTTTTACCATGCGGATTGTAATGAAACAGTGCTTTTGGAATTCTGCATCGATCCATTCGTTCGAGATGACCTTCCACTGAAGTTTATATTTACTGATGAACTGCATAATGGGTTTTATTTGAAGTTTTTGCATTATGTTCGCATTTTTTATGATCCCAGCGAGTATATCCAGCTGTTGCTCTCATGAACCTCGTCTCACTTGCTGTTATTCTACTAACATCTTTATTCTTCATAGTCCACGCTTCACTACCATTGCTTAATACTGGCTGTGCTAAGGTTTCATACAAGCCTATTCTTGTGTGTCATTGTACTATTGAAGGTTCCGTGATTTCATTAATGATCCCCATTGTTTTATTATATTTACATATTTTTTCAGCAATATCTACTTCCTCATAAGGTGATAGTGTATTGCTAAGGTAAGTGAAATGATTTACTCTATTATTTTATTATTCATACAGATTTACTTGGTAGAGGGAATTTCCCACAAAATGACATGATTTTCGTTTTTTCAATATTAATTTCCATGTTATATTTATCACTGACCATATTTAAATTGTGTACTGAATATTGCAAATCATCTTCAGTTGATGCTATGAGAACTAAATCATCAGCGAAAAGCAAAGCATCAAGCTGCAAATTTCGATTAATTGGAATAAATCCATGGCGTGTCTGAAGCCAAACTTCAACGATTCTGTTTACATATACAGGGATATCATTTTATTTTTACTTCAATTTTTATTGTACCTGAGTTTTTGAATGTACTTCACTCCCACCTCTTCTACTAAGGAAGTTCCAACTCCACACAAAACCAAGACCGCAGATAGTAAGCAGTACTGAGTTACTGAGTATAGTACGTTCCAGAAATATGTTCGCGTCTTCCAGTGACGAAAGAGCTTTCAATATTGAATCATATTTTCGCACAGGCACTGTCCGTTTGCCTACGTCGCATCCCGATTTCCCCCACCTGCTTCTGCTCGTCCCTCTGTAATAGCTGGGCTGTCTTAGCTCTTTTCTGAAAACATTAATTTATCTTAGGAATTGGACATTTACGTAATATTATACAGCTGTTTAATTTAACTTAAATAAAAGGGCCTCGTTAAGTAATTAACTGTCACGTGATTTCCTCCCTTTCTACAATCCTGCGGCATAACCACTTGGACGGACAGTAGATAGCATGTCTGAGTAATTTTATATTTTCGGATCGGGCAGAAGTGAAGATTGAATTTACAGTACGTAGAGTAGGTACAGAATTATTTCAACATGAGTTACTAGTACGAAGGACGAAACTGGCAATTGGAATTAGATGCAATAGTCTATAGTGCAATAATATGCACAAAAGAACTGAAGCCTGTATCGAAATGAACAGCCACCATTTTCAAAATTGTGTTTAAATATTCATATTATGATTATTTTTCAATTTAACTTCTTTCTCTATATTGTATGCTAATGTGCTGTAGACAGTATAATATACACAGCATAATGAATACGTTCGCATGGATAACTCAATTCGTGAGTAAAAACACTTATTCTTAATACAGTATTGTACTTTGATTAAAGAAAAACCTAATGAAAATTATCAAACTCAAAATCGCGATATTTCCTAGTTTACGTAAATAGATGAACTACTTTTCTTCCTTTTCTATACCTAGTAGAGTGATTTGTGTTTTACGTCAGTATCATCGAACTCCAGTCTTGGAGGGGGGAGCAAGCGGTGTTTCCGGTTCTCTAAAGGTATAGACAGGTTAATATTAAAAAGTCAGTAAAAATAAAATGATGCCCCTGTATAATGAACAGAAGTGGTGAAAGACCACAGCCTTGACGTACTCCACTATAAATGGGTCGCCATTGTGAAAATCTGTTGTTGCTTCGAATTGCTATGATATTTGTTTCATATAATTATGTTGCAAATATTTTGTATAATCTGTTGAGGTACTTGATCATCTGCCAAAATCTGAAGTAATTTGTTGCGATTAACTTTATCAAAAGCCTTTTTAAAGTCAATGAATGCCATATGCGTTTCTAGATTATATTCTCTATGTTTCTCAAATAGTAATTTCAATGCAAAATATCCACAGAACAATATAACTTATTTATCTCAGAGCACCCTGTTAGTCAAGGGAATTTCTTATACCATGAAAACTGGAAATTTACATTTTGTCTTCCTCCATTCACTATTTCAATATATAAATGTGGTGTCGATCTCCTATCTTTGTAAGAACATTTTGTTTCACACATTCAACTTGAAAACGTTTTCCTTTTAAGGGGAGAGGATGGTATTTCTAAAACATTTTTTCTATTTGGTGTAAAATATTAATTTTTTGTATGTAGAGAGCTCATAGCTGTGGCAACTCAACAAAATAGAAATATTTTGAAAAAAAAAAATTATTTGGGGGCCCAAATTTGAAAAAAATATACCCAATGTAGGATTATACTAAAACCGATATATCTAAACCGTTTTTAAAGATAGATCCAAACAGTTTTTGCAATATATTTGCAAACGCATGTTCTACAAACTGTCTGTAACAGAATTTTGATATTTGGCCCTACGATTGTAAAATAAACAATTAAATTTAATAATTTTCTGATTTCCTTTCTTGCAAACAATCGGACCTATTTTTAAAATGAAATAAATTACCAAAATTCTGTTACAGAGAAAAGTTTCCTAATAGTCTAAAGAATGTGTGTTCTAAATTTAATGCATGTATCTTTAATAGTTCCATTTTTGTCTGGAAATGTAGAAAAAAATGAAGTTACTGGAAACCGATAAATCCATGGCGCAGGAAGTTTAGAAATGACGTCCCAACATACGATAAGGGCACAAATACCCACAAAATGTTATGCAATGCATTCCACACATATCAAAGGGAATTTATTTTTTTTTTTAATTTAATTTTCCGGAAACAACAATAAAAGTGGGCGAGTGATTTTAAACTCCATAAAGCAGGAAGTTTAAAAATGGCGACTCAACATCCGATAAGGGCACAAATACCCACAAAATGTTATGCTATGCATTCCACACATATCACAGAGTATTTTAAAGATTTTGTTTTGAAAATTTACTCATTTTTCACCAAAAAATACCATACTCGCCCCTTAATTCTACCAATATATAGACTAAGTGAACTGAAAATGAAGAACGGAGTAATAAAAGTGTCAATTTTGAATGAACTAGGAGAGTGTAATAGAAAGTTAAGTAAAACGATAGAGAAAATGAAAATAGGTGAGGAGTATGGTGGGGGAGGCTTGCTAGGATAGCGAAGTATAATATGTAGAAAATTAGTGAGATCAGAAAATGGAATGTACACAAGAAACAGACATAATAACGAACATATTGGGCAATGGGGTAGTATGTTTTAGTAACAAGTAGGCCTATTATTAGAAACAGTGTGTGTTCGATATAAGTGAACTGAAAATCAAGAACAGAGTAATAAAAGTGTCAATTTTCAATGATCTAAATTCAGTTGTTAGGTTTTAAAGGTGGGAATACTGATCAATTTAAATGGGGTCGAAAGTCAAATTAAAACAGCTTCTACAAAAGTATATCTGTAATTAATGTAATTGTGGCATCGGATACAAAATTGTGAGGTCCACGTTACATGGATGAAAATGTCTTTTTTTTAGTTGGCTATTTAATGACGATGTAATTTCATCTACATACGGAGTTCATCTTCTCAAAGAATATTGGACAAAATTTTGTACGACGTCAACAAAAAGTAATATTCCTCGAAGGTTACTATAATTACTTTTGTCCCCCTTCTTAAAATTAGGTGCAATTATGAACTTTCCATTGTTCTGGTACAATTTCCTTATCCCAAATAGCAAGTATAAGCTTATAAATTTCGCTAGATAATGCGCTTCCACCCTCTTGTATTAATTCAGCTGGAATTTGATCACTACCTGGAGACTTGTACTTTTTCAGATTTTCTATCGCAAATTCGACTTCTATGTTAATATTATATAATTTCATTGCAACTATAATTTTGATTTTAGTTCCAATTTTATTTACTTTCTATATTCCTCTTATATTAATAATATATCTGAACTCCGACCTAACACGAGCGCTGCTTATTCGGTCCTCAAATTTTGTTAATATTATTGTATCCTCTTTTTACTGTATCCTCTATTTTTATATTGATTGTATTATTTTACCCCACGTGCTAGGTTTCTGCCCTCAGGGCGAATTACTGCGAATTGACAGACATAACACAGTCCGCTCAATAATTGCTAATAGATTAAGGGAACATGGTGAATACGAAGTATATGAGAAAGTTCAATGTCTTTCTTCGGAAAGATCTACACGGCGTGCTGACATCATAATAACTGACCGAGATAAAAAAAATCTGGTCTCATTCTTGATCCCACTGTAAGGTTCGAAATTAATGAAGATCAACCAAAGCAGGTACATGAAGAGAAACGTGCTATTTACCATCCATGCTGTGAGGATCTCAGTCATAAATATAATATTCAAGATTGGAATGTCATTGGACTTATGTTTGGTGCGCGAGAAACAATTCCCAAATTTACATTGGAGATCCTCAGAAAATTAAAGATTCCTGATAAGACTCTTCAGACAATTGCATCAACCATTTTAAAATCTTCACCGAACATCATCAATCACCTTCTCTATTCGTCTTTATAATATTCAATGTATATTATTTATTTTCAATAAATTTTTATCGTTTTGATAGCCACCACATCTTGTCGCAGAATATTCTTTTTTTAAATTTCATTATGTATTTTTTTAACATTAATTTACATTTTCTTTTTTGTTCATTTGAATTGATGAGGATGCCGATATTTTAAATCCAAGATTTGGACGGCTATCATTTCGATGATATTCTCTCTTCTATTTCTATTGTTGTAATTATATTCCGTAGTCTGATGTATTATTCTGCATTGTATGTTCTGTTCTGTATTATTATATAAATTTATACTTGACCATGTTATAGCATCTTTCGATTTAAACAATCGTTTGAAATTTGTCAGTTCAAAAAAAAGTATTCTATTGCGTACTCCATTTGGATGCCAATTTTATGTTTCTGCTCAGCTTATTTGTTTTAAAGCTTGTGTTTATGAGTTCTTCTAACACAGAAATCTCATCACTAGTTAGGATACAGATAAAACACAAACGAAACAATTAAAATGAATATCTGAACCAGAAAAGCTAACCAGTTGTTATGTGATCTCTCTTAATCAAATTACTGCTGGCCATGTGATTTGTGCCATGCGCTTTGCGGGTAGTTTTGCTGGTTTCATGGTTGGTATTCCTGACTGTATCTGCGGCTTTTCCAGTGTTATAATCAGAGCAGACAAGGAGAATCTCCCATAGGAATGAATGTATTTCCAGTCGTATTGTTATCCAGTTTCCCCTGGATACCCTCACTGCAGATCCAATATGCAGTTACTTTGCCGCAAGATGTTCCCCCCAAGCTCTGCAACATCGTTTTAGACGGTGTAGGATCCTCACAGAGGAATTCACTTGTAATCTTGTCCATAAGTTCATAATTGAATTACAGGAATGCAGCCCCGTGCTTTAGCTTAACACAACTGAAGCAGCTATCGGAGTTTATTGAGCTCTTCTCGAGGAATAAATAGTTTAAATATTTTTTCTGTCGTATTGATCTATACAAACCCATGAAATATATAGACCTATTTATAGTAGGGTAAACATTGGTAATTTCGTGATAATTTCATGAAAATTAATTTAAAATGCAAATGTGTAAATATATCCTTATTCCGATTTTTTCATCTAAAAGACGTTAATTTGCTGTACAAATCTGGAGACATAAAAGATTGGACACGTTCTTGAACAAGTGGGAAAAAAACACTTTTACAACTTAAGCTAAAAGGTTGGTTATTTCGTGATAACCTTGGTAATTTCGTGATATTACATTGATATTTTCGTGAGAGGTAGCAGAATTGTGGAAAAATTCATTAAAGTCAAATGAAATTATCATTTATTGTTACAAGGCTTCAAACATAGTAATTCCGTCTAATATTCATAGCAAGAAAACATAGAAATACATATCAACACATAATAAGAATGAACTCAAAGTGAAAATTGAAATTGAAAAGGGATCTTCTTTGCCCTGAAAGGGTGAACACTTTTATTACGGACTTTACTATAGCCTATATTACTAGGGTAACTTCAAAAGTAATCCATAACATTTATTTAAAAAATATTTTTTTTATTCTACAGCTTTGCTATTTTCAAAGAATGTAGATGCATCCTTTAGGAACAACATGTCACTTTTCCACATAATCCCCGTCCCTTTCAATTGCCTTGCTTAACCTAGGAACGAGGGCCTGTAGACCAGCACGGTAAAAGTTTGGACCAACGTCTGAGCCACTCTTTAGCAGCGTGCACAAGGGAGTCATCTTCTAATCTCGTTCCGCGAAGGGATCCTTTAGTTTACCAAAGAGATGGTAATCGCACGGTGCCAGCTCAGGACTGTAAGGCGGATGTTTCAGTGTTGTCTATCCGAATTTTCTGATCTGGTCTGTGGTCTTGTGACTGACATATGGCTGTGCGTTGTCGTGCAATAGCAGAACATCCAGCTTCTTCCGATGTCGTCGAACACTACTCAGTCGAGCTTGAAGTTTCTTGAGAGTTGCAACATATGCGTCAGAATTAATGGTGGTTCCGTATAGCATGATGTCCACAAGTAAGAGTCCTTCTGAATCGAAAAACACAGTAACCATACCTTTTCCTGCCGAAGGTATACTTTTGAATTTCTATTTATTTGATGAATTTGCATTATGCCACTCCATTGTCTGCTTTTGTCTCCGGTCAAAATGGTGGATCCATGTTTCATCTTCTATCACAATTCTTGCAAATATGTCATCTAGCACTTATCATTGACACTTAGCATGATAACAAATCAAACATAAGCTACACTGAACCCATTTCGTCCCCCTTTTCTTTTTTGTTATCACATCTTATCTTCAGATTTCTAAAATTCGTATTGTAATACAATTTTTAAAATAGTATAAAATATAACGCTTAGTGCTCAACAAATTTCGTCTTAAACAACTAAGATTTCGTCTTAAACAACTAAGATTTCTATCAGTAAAGCTAAGCCTATATGGCGACTACAGTTACATCTAAAATTCAAAAACATTTCCTAAAATTTCATGAAGATACAATAAATCTTTGTACCAAATATCATATGCTTACCTTTAGTAATAAGCCTGTAATGTAATTACAAACATCCACAAAATTTGTACGGCTGAGAAGTCGACGCTAACTTGCTCTCTCCAAACATAAAAGCTCACTGAAGCAGCTACAATAGTCTTACAAAGCGTAGCTGTATATTTCTGGAAACTGCACAACATATGCAATCCCTTGGCAGAAATTTGAATCTCGTAACACCATTGGTTAGTTCACGAAAGAGCAAAGAAAAAGTATCACGAAATAACCACTGGCACGAAATTATCAATGTTTACTCTACATATTGGTTATAATAAATTATATTTACTTGGAGATGACGACATTGTAATTACATATTTAGAACAACTTATAACGAGAACTATTTACAGAAGATAATATCGGAATATGTATGATAAGAACTTTCTAGTGTTAAATTTTAACGTACCTTGTTAACATGTTACGACCTATTTTGGGTCATCTTCAGAACTGGTCGTTGTTAGTCTTGGCGCCTCTTGTTTCCTGTGAGGATGCGTTCGTAGTGTAGAGTCAAAGAGTGTATGTGTTTTTAAATTGAGTTGTGTGTTGAGAATATCGTTGGGGTGTGTTTTCGTGTGTCTGTATATTTCATATTGTTCTAGTGTGTTGAGTTTCTGGCTTTTAGGTCGAAACATGTAAACAAGGTACGTTAAAATTTAACACAAGAAAGTTCTTATAATACATATTCCGAAGTGATACAGTGTTAAAAGTTGTGTAATCAAGATGTAAAATAATATATCCTCGTTATAACTTTTGAACATCTGAAACTTATAACATATAAAACAGTTATATTACCGGTTATTCTGTATGGTTGTGAAATTTGTACTCTTACTTTGAGATAGGAACAGATATTAAAGCTGTTTCAGAATAAGGTTCTTAGGAAAATATCTGGGACTACTCCCCATCTCAGTTCGGTTGATAGGCCTTTCCCCTCTACTCTCACTCTCTACCATCAGTGAAGGGGAAGATGCTACTGTCCATCTTACTAACGTTCGACTAATTCACTTTTAATATAGTGACAAATTTTATTACTGAAATTGTTTACCGGTAATCTATATTTCCAAAGTCTATACTAAGCGTTTATATTTCATTTTATTGCTGTTTATATTAACTAGCACATTAAAAAGCTACAGACAGCAGAAGAAAAATGTTTTCTTCATCGCTAGTTGCTACTCTACAGCATACAAAAAGGGGACAATCTGCTCTGTTTCACTCCCTCCTGATTTCATAATACAAACTAACATTCCTTAATTTAATTAATTATTAGTTGAAAGTATATTAAGAATGGCACTAAAATGTACTCAAACATGTAATTGTCAAACATATGTGACACTGTATTTTATATTCACTAACTTACTTTAGTTAATATTTTATTTTCTAGTGTGTACAACTTGGGGGGGGGGGTGCAGGTATAAGAAGTAACAGCTAACGGTCTGTCACTGACGGACTCAGGGCAAGTAGAAGGGGAAAGAAATGCTTTCGCATCCTCTCAACTTGCATGAAATGTCGTTTAAGAGGGATGTAGTTACAGGAGAATGGAGAAAGTTACACAACACAGAACTGCACGCATTATATTCTTCACCTGACATAATTAGGAACATTAAATCCAGACGTTTGAGATGGGCAGGGCATGTAGCACGTATGGACGAATCCAGAAATACATACAGTGTGTTAGTTGGGAAGCCGGAGGGAAAAAGACCTTTGTGGAGGGCGAGACGTAGATGGAAGGATAAAATTATAATGGATTCGAGGGAGGTGGGATATGATAATAGAGACTGGATTAATCTTGCACAGGATAGAGACCAATGGCGGGCTTACATGAGGGCGGCAATGACCCTACGGGTTCCTTAAAAGCCATTTGTAAATAAGTAAGTAAATAAATGTAATACGTTACATCTTAATATCATTATAATTTAATTATATCGTTCACCTACTGGCGAGATTGATATATTTTAATAACCTTGAGGCTATGCTTTTAATGATTAATAGGAAGAAAATTAAAGTCAGCATTTGTTTTGATTTTAATATTAATATGAATACAATGAATTTTAATAACAATCGTTTGCAAAATACTCGTATATTCACCTCTATGGATATTTTTACGTTTATAATGAAGCTAAAGGATGAAAGCTTGTTTAGACAATATTTTGTAATAAACCTTGAGAAACATAGATACACTGTAGAGGTACCAGACCCATCATTTTCAAACCATTCAATTTTAATATTATCACTAACTGGAATTAATTACGTAGTTATTCATAGTAATTCGGTAATGTATAAACGATTTTAACTCAGAATAATATTTGTACTTAAATATCATCTCCTATGGACCTACACCACCTTCAGATATGTCCAGCCTTGACTAGAAACACCATATGGGAAAGTACTGGGAAGCAAGACACCTGCTCCGAGACTCTTGATCTCCTTTTGTTACCTTTTATTAACTATGTTCTATTTGGTATTTTCTTCTTCATTTGTAAGCGAATGACTGTATCAAGTGTTTGCTGCATTAAATAAATAAATAAATAAATACATAAAGAAATACACAAATAAGTAAATAAATATAAATAAATGAATAAGTAAAAATAAATAAATAAATAAATGAATAAGTAAATAAATATATAAATAAAAATAGTAAATAAATAAATGAGTAAATGAATAAATGAATAAGTAAATAATTAAATGAGTAAATAAATAAGTAATTAAATGAGTAAATAAATAAGTAATTAAATAAATAAGTAAATGAAGAAGTAAATAAGTAAGTCAATAAGTAAATAAATATGTAATTAAATAAATAAATAAGTAAATGAGTAAGTAAAAAAATGAAAATAATAAATAAATAAATAAGTAAATGAATAAATGAATAAGTAAATAAACAAATGAATGAATAAATAAGTAAATAAATAAGCAAATAAGTAAATTAATAAGTAAATATTTAAGTCAATAAATATGTAAATAAATAAATAAATGTGTAAATGAATAAATAAATAAATAAATAAATAAATAAATAAATATTTTGTTTGAATAATATACCTTGGGACAATCTATTAAATAGTGATAAGTCAATTGTAGAGAAATTGTTTATAGTATAAAATGAGTAAATAAATAAGTAAGTAAATAAATAAATAAGTAAATAAATAAATAAGTAAATAATTAAATCATTAAGTATGTAAATAAGTAAATAAATGTGTAAATGAATAAATAAATAAATATGTTTGAATAATATAGCTTGGGACAACCTATTAAATAGTGATGTCAACTCTATAGAAATTGATTATAGAATTTTAGATACATTTTTAGAGGTTCTTGAAATGTGTTTTCCACTTAATGCTGTAAATGTAAACAATACTAAGGAAAGAAAGAATGTTAGAACATCAAATAAATACGAATTTAGAACAAATGAAGAATATGTAATGACATTAAACATTGTAGCCTACTTAAAGTAACAAAATCACAAGAATCTTGGATGCAATATAAACAATAAAGAAACACACATATGAAAACCCTGAGGAATGCTAAGTTAGCTAACAATATGAGTTACAATGAAAAGTGTGATAAACTGACGATAAATGTAAGGCTGCATGGAACATTATAAAGGCTGAAACAGGTAGTTAAACTCATAAAATTCCTATATCTATTTCTCCAGATGAATTTTGTTCTCGTTTTTCACTAAAAACATCCTAGAACTTTCCAGGAATCGAACTCAAATACCTTTTGTTCAGACGACATCAATAATGAAAACACCGATGAATACGCTAATGAATAGACTTTCTTTAATAATATTAAATACGATGCAAATACATTAGCTATTAGTAGAAAGACAGTTGAATGTGTTCTGTAGCGAAGATCTGAAATGAGAACCACTTTTTATATCAAAGGACTTGAGGAGAAGAGCATTTTCTGAGTATGTGGAGTCACCCCAAACCCTTCATTTCTGTCAGTGTGTGTAGGAGTTTAGATTTAAAGCCACGAGAGTGCTGCACTCTGTGAAATGAGCTCCAAGTTACGGCAATCATCTCATAAATCGAAGCTGATGCCAGGGTTTTACACCGGCGGATTTTTTCCCTCCAAACTTTTTTCTCTCTTTTTCAGGTTTTTTATAAATGGGCTTGGCCCGGGGTCAGGAAGCACTGGGCATCCATCTCTGCGGAAGAGTAGATTCAGAATTCGCTGATCCCCGTGGAAAAGCGTACAGATGTAAACCCACAAATTTAGCTTTAAAAACATCGACAAGTGTTTTGTTTCAGAAGGTTTTTCTCTTCACATTCCGTCCGGACAGTTTCACACGTCATTCGTTCACATTTTGCAGCTTGCAGATAATGCAACAAGTTATACAGTATTTCACTTTATAATGTGTATAAATTTCCAAAGGCACCTTATCTAAAGAGTGGTACGTCGGTTTTCCATGCTAGGGAGCAGAGTTCAAAGTAAAATTCCAATGGTACGTAAAAATTATCATGTTTCACATTTTATAGGCAAAATTAAGTTTTTTTTTTTTTTTTTAGTTATAATACCAGAATATTGAATAGAATGAAATTTTCGGGAGGGGGGCAGTATGACCCAACAGTATACCTTTTACGATTTATTTCACTAACCCTCAAGCTAGGTGCATTCCCAAACCCACACTGGCTGACTAAACTAAGGTTCGCTGCGTACCCTATTTTCGAGCAGGCACCTAGGCGATTGTCGAAAAGATTGCTTTTTGTCTCTAGAATATGATGTACATATCTTCAAATATTACTTGTGTAATACGATTTTTATTTTTAATATAACAACTTTCCTTCATTATGTTAATCACTGATTTAGTTCCAAGAGTATTTTCTTATTTAATTCTAAATTGTAATTAACGCTTATAATTACTTGGACCTAAACACATCTACATTTTGCTATTAATAATATTTTTTCTCCATTGTGTTCTGTATTGCTGTTATTTATATTTGCTATGCATTTTTGTACCGGTTGAGTGGAAGAGAAGGTCTTATGAGCCTTAACTTTGCCAGTAAAGTTAAATAAATAAATAAATAAATAAATAAATAAATAAATAAATAAATAAATAAATAAATAAATAAATAAATAAATAAATAAATAATTTAAATTGTATTAAAAGTTAGACTTTATCAACAGTAATCTCACTAGAGGTTTTGATTTATCTAGAGAAAAGCAAAACTCGAGTGGGATTTAATTGACTATTACACGATTAGAAGAATGTATATAAAGATTAGAAGTAACGAAATACTCTAATACAATAAAATATTAATTGGCTTACGAAAATACAACTGTCTTCAAATGTATTATTGTACCATCTCAACATTACTAATATTAAGCTAATGGAAGTAGTGTGTTATGACTAGCTGTTTTCTTGTTATCAGTTGTGCCAACTATGGAATCTTCTTTGAACTCTGTGGACGGTTACTAGTCAACAAGGCTTTGTTGATTCAGTTTCATTTTTATTAAAACAGTTGCATTCCATTTCAATTATTCGGATCCCAGTAATCAACGTCACTTGACATATGATTTTCAGTAAATCTTAGCATTACACAATCTCTGATACGTAACTATTCATAATATCATATAGCAGAAGCTATAGCCTAACATAATCTAAATAACATAAACAAGTGTTAGAAAAGTTTTAATTAGGGGTGATGAAAGAAACAAGGATACTTTTAATTAAGGATGATTAAATAAAAAATAAACATGAATAATTTTGAAAGTAACAATTATTATTGAAAGTACAATTTTTAAGTTTGAATGTTTTAATGGTTGGTGATTCAGTTGATGTTATATTGGACATGTGCGTAAAAGAAGTGGAACTCGTTGATGTACATTATGTATTCCTCAACTTCTTCAGGATTTCCGAATGGTGCTCTTCATTTATTTGTAAATAGGGCTTCAGGGAAGATGCATAGCTATGACCAGTGATCTTTATTAATTCTTATTCCTGAATGCCAATGCGAGTCATACTTGAAACTGCTGTGCATCGACTGGAGTGGTTTGTAATTTTCTGTTCTTTCTGACGTCCAGACCAGTGCAATTTGAAATGTTGGCAAACAAAGAAACAAATACTAGGGTTGTGATTAAAACAAACAAATGCTACGGAAGTGACAAAATTAATCAAATGCTAGGAACGCGATAAAGCAATGATTGGTTGAAAGACGTCCTTTCGTACCGTTTTATTGGTCAAAAGTAGTGTGACGTAGTAAAAGTGTAATAGTCACTGTAATGCACTGTGAAGAGTCTGCGAAGTACAATTTTGAATCATGGATAGAACGTCAACTGTAACACAAACAAGACGCAAGTGTTTCCTGACAGTATAGGCCTATACCTGTGACATACGTCAAAATGACGTCACGCCAATATAGTCTATGAACAAATAGCCTTATCTCCATATGCCCTGGACCAGAATATGGTCCCTACATATTATATGAGAATGAAGGCATCACAATATTGAATTATTTAGAATCCTCTACTTCTCATCCCTTGGTATCACAAATCAAAGGAATGTCTGTAGTATGAAACCAATCGCAGGAGAGGCTGTGTAATTGTTTCCTTGACCTGAGCATCATTCATATCGAATATTAGCTTAGTTATTCCTGTAGCAATACTTGCAGCTCGCATTTAACAGTTTTTCCATTCGACATACGCTGCGGATGTTGGAGTGGGATATTAAAATGCCCTGACTGTGGAGATCCCAGTAGAATTATGTACGTACGTACAATGCTGAAATTTTATTCTCAATAATGTTACATGCCATTTCATTTCAGCGATATGAATCCAGAATTGTGATCCTTTACGAATTTTACAAAGCTTTATACTGCGAAATGGAATTCCCCGTTAATGCATTTACTAATGATAGTACTGCGTTTCATGTTTCACTGCCTTCATCTCCTGTTCCCTATTATTTTAGAATATACCATCAATATCTCGAAAATAACGAGTAATTGTAGCTCGGGATTACAGTTTAGGATTTTAGTTGCAAAGCACGGTATACAATTTGTAGCTATATAACAATGATTCATATTCTGTATTACACTTTCAGAAATATTCATGCGTTACCTTACACTAAATTATTAGGGCTAGGAATTTTAGGTGCTAAAATTCGGTAAAATATTAGTTTTTATTTGCTAAGAATCGAGAAAGTATATGATTAGAAAGAAAAATGTATAATTATGTTTCAATTATTTTATGTGAAAATAAACAATATGCAGTACTGACCATGATTGGTTGAAGGACGTCCTTAATTTATAAAATTATGCTATCTGCCAACTGCTGAGTAATTACGGAACACAATGAGATTCATCCACAAGTTGTCCTTCACAAATGACTGATGATTATCGTGGAACACTGCCTTGTGCTGAGAAAAAGAACGCCAAGCCATTGAGATACAACATGCACTCCCTAGAGCACCGGTGGCGAAAATGTAATCGTGCGCCGAGCCACTGTGTAACCTGCAATGTGCATAACACCTATGAAGGGAGGCGGACACCCGAAGGGGAAGTGAAGCAACTGTCTGACTTATTAACGGATTTTCATTTTCCTTACGTCAAGCACTTAAATATAATTTTATACAGTACAAGGCTACAACAAACTATGTTTAGTAGGCCTACGTGTAACGAAGAAAGAAATGAACAACATCACCAGCTAAAATTAACTGTCTTCAGAATGTCTCTGCGACAAAGTTTCAAAATCAGGAATAATGTCACTTACTGCCAGTCGTAGTTAATCAGGAAGGTATTTGTCTGTCAGTCGTGATCTAAATTTGGTTTTTACTATTTTAATTGTTGAAAATAATTTTTCGCGAACGTAAGTTGTAGCGAACATGGCTTCAACAGAGCAAGGGAAAGAACGAAGCTTCGGATATTTATTTTTTGGCAAAGATTTGAAAGTTCAACATTTGTCAAGTCCTTACATCTAGCTTTCATTTGACATCATATAGTAAATCAGTGAGTTCAAATTGAAGAGCTAACCGCATTATTCGTACATCTGCTGAAAAAGGGTCGACGCACAGAGATGATGACGATGATGATGATGATGATGATGATAACAACAATAACACTTAACCTTTTAATGTTTCATCACTAACATGTATAATGCCGTTTTATGTTATAAACCGTTTTCCTCATAATACCGGTACTTGTAAACAAATCATACATGTAATATTCTCATCATATTGACAGCAAAAAAATTCGTCCTCCCATCCTACTTGGAACTTTTGTACATGGTTTCGAGAGATACATATGCTACTCGCAGGTCAGAGACAAATACAAATGGAACGGAGTTTGAATCCAGTGAGTGAGAGGGTGGGGGTTGGCGGAGATTAGAAGCAAGCACAGCTATCACTGCGAGCCACAATGTCTCGCGAGTCACGTTCTCGCCACGGCTGCCCTAGAGACATGTTTATGATTGGATTCAAACAGAGAGAGCTGATGTTTATGGAATTATAATTTATTGCTTCCTGAATCAGCTTCATGTTAACTTACAAGGCACTCCTAAATGACACATCAATGTTTATGTGTTACAGTACAATTTTTTAGTGGTGACAGCTCTTATCGCTTGCGGTAAGAGAGCAGACTACAGTGCCACATGTTCACAGATAGAAAACTCCGATAAATAGTTGCCAACTGTCGCGTTTAAGCAATTGCGCTGAACATTCGGGTGATGATTAATCTGAAATGGGGTTTTGTTGAAAAATAATTTGATGAGAATTAAAGTTTTATGTGTTTTATATGAATATTTGGAACTAGTTATCTACATAAAAAATTCAAAATATGTTTTATGTGAAATAAAATTCTAAATAATTAATTATATAAGCAAAATCATCACACTAAACAGTAAACGACATCGGCACACTAAATAGGTACCCGTTATCGTGTATGAGGGTAAGTTGTTTCCCATTAATTATATGGCCGGAATTTATACCTTATTTTCACGCGAGCCTTTTGTTATTTAATTCATTGTGAGACAAAGTGTATCGCAAGGGAACCTAGCTTTATCAGGACACATTCCATAGGGTCACCTTCCGGCAACTGTAGGCTAAAGTTTCTTGAATATTAAGATGGAATTGACGAACTGCTGAGTGGCTACCTCCACACACATATTATTATACTAAAAGCGGACTTAATAAAATAATTTTAGAGTGGAATTTTCCATGTCAAACAAATAAGACAGCTTTTAGCATTTACAAAATATTTTGTTATACTTATTAATCTGACAACTCTAAATAAAAAAATTACATACGTAGAAGTAACAGATAAGATGTGAGCAATTGTGATAGTACAGCTACTTCTAACAGCAAATACTTAACAATGTTAACATAGTTAGCCGTGTTTGAATTTGAGAATTTTTTATAATCAATGGCACCAATGATAATCACTAGATCACTCAAACCTCTATTCAATCTTACTAACATAATTGATCTAAAATCGTTCTTCCGATGTATTTGTTTTACATCTAATTATTTACTCAATTACTAACTTAGACATTTATTTACTTACTATTGACTTATTTATTGGTTTATTTTCTTACACATTTACTTACTGACCCACTTTCTTTTCTTTTTTCTTTACTTATTTATTTTTTATAGTTTATTTCATTATTCGTTTGTTTATTCACTCATGCGTTTACTCGTTTGTGTATTTATTTAATTTATTTGTTCGTTCGTTCGTCAGTTCATCCAATCACTCATTCACTAAATGATTCATTCACTCGTCTGCTTATTTATTTATTTATTTACTTATTTATTTATTCGAAAGTTCACTCATTCGTTTACTCGTTTGTTTATTTATCCATTTAATTAATTTATTTATTTATTTATTTATTTATTTACTTATTTATTTTTTCGAATGTTCACTCATTCGTTTACTCGTTTGTTTATTTATCCATTTAATTAATTAATTTATTTATTTACTTATTTATTTATTCGAATGTTCACTCATTCGTTTACTCGTTTGTTTATTTATCCATTTATTTAATTAATTAATTTATTTATTTATTTATTTATCTATTAGTTTATTTTTTACTCGTTTATTACTTTATTCGTACGTTCACTCATTCGTTTACTTATTTCTTTATTTGTTTATTTATTTATTTATTTATAGTTTATTTCATTATTCGTGTGTTCATTCACTCATTCGTTTACTCGTTTGCGTATTTATTTATTTATTCATTGGTTTATTTAATTTATTTGTTCGTTCATTCGTCAGTCCATCCAATCACTCATTCACTGATTCATTCACTCTTTTATTTATTTATTTATTTATTTATTTATTTATTTATTTATTTATTTGAACGTTCACTCATTCGTTTACTTGTTTGTTTATTTATCAATTTATTTATTATTTGCTTATTTATTTATTTATTTGAACGTTCACTCATTCGTTTACTTGTTTGTTTATTTATCAATTCATTTATTATTTGCTTATTTATTTATTTATGTATTTATTTATTTATTTATTTATTTATTTATTTATTTATTTATTTATTTATTTATTTATTTATTTATTTATTTACTCGTTTATTGCTTTATTCGTACGTTCACTCACTCACTTATCGCTTACTTTTTATTTATTTATTCATTCATTTATTAATTTAATTTATTACTTTCGTTCGTTCCTTCGTCCATCCATCCAATCACTCAATCGCTCGTTTATTTATTTAATTAATTTATTCGTTTATTTCTTTATTCATTCGTTCACTCAGACATTTGTTTACTCGTTTATTTATTTATTTATCCATTTATTTATTTTATTTATTCGTTCGTTCATCCGTCCGTTCGTCCATCCAATCATTCACTCAGTAATCCACTAACTCATTCACACGTTTATTTATTTATTCATCAGTTTATTCATTTATTCGTTTATTAATTTATTCGTTCGTTCACTCACTCATTCGTTTACTCGCTTATTTATTTATTTATCCATTTATTTATTGAATTTATTTGTTCGTTCGTTCTTCCATTCAATCACTCATTAACTAACTCACTGATTTGCTCGTTTATTCACTTATTTACTTATTTTTTACTTGTTTGTTTATTAATTTATTTACTTGTTTGTTTATTTTTGTTTATTCATTTATTTACTTGTTTGTTTGTTTATTTATTTATTTATTTATGTATTTATTTATATATGTATTTATTTATTTATTCATTCATTTAATTATTTAATTATTTATTTATTTATTTATTTATTTATTTATTTATTTATTTATTTATTTACTTATTTTTTTATTTATTTATTTATTTATTTATTTATTTATTTATTTATTTATTTATTTATTTATTTATTTATTTATTTATTTATTTATTTATTTATTAACTCATTTATACGACTATTTTTCAGGATGTAGCTTAACAGTTTAAAAGACAATTAGTTATTAATTCCACTGCAAATTATTAACGTCGTTAACCTGAAATTTCTCCACATATTTGATTGAATTGCCGTCCGTTCAATGTTTAACCGTGTCTTCATAATTGCGCACGCGGTCGCTATGAGAACTGTAACCTCTAACTGCCACTTTGTGCATATTGAGTTTGACGTGTACGGTTAACAGCAGTGTCAATTCGCCCCTAGTCCTGGACGACCACTTAAACGGATTGCGCAGGAACCTCAATCAATGCGAAATACAATTCTCAACACACATTAATATACACTGTGTCCAATAAATAATATATGCCACACTTCAAATAGACTACATTTTCATCACTGTCTCTTCATTTTGAACTATTTTGTCCTGCAAAACTGTAGTTGATGCTAGTGTTCGCAGAAGGTCCTCTCTGATGAAATGTTAATTCTCATGTTAGACACATGTATCACTCACTAGTTACGACTTGAATGAGAACAATTAATTTTTATAGAAAATGCTAAAAATCAATATCATTAAGGGTTTTCTTCGGAAGTGAAGTGTTTATTTACAGAACACCGGTGTTATAAGAGCTTCAGGAAAATAAATGTTATTATCGATAGCTTTTCTCGTTTGGGACTCTTGTTTGGCAGGTAATTTACATATACCGTAATTAATTATTTAATTGTTGAGAAACTAAAAAGACAGCAAGTGTCTTTCTGAGTCAACATCATTATTAAGGCCACAGTTGTCTGTGCAGAACAGATGCTTTTAGCAAACAAAAGAAGAAACAAACTATAGAACAGGTGAATATTGGCGCTAAAGAATGGTATGCAACTGTAATGCCCATACTGATATCGGTGGATGTCATTTTCAAACAGCTTTCTTGGTATAGACCAGGCCTGCACAAGGTTTCCGCTCTCCGACCCGGCTCAGGGCTGGTTCACAATAAACCGGGAACGGAAACGACAACGAGAACGAGAACGGAAATATTGTTAAAATAAATGTATTAAAATGCGAGCATTCACAATAAATTTTCACGTTCCCGTTCCCGGGTTCCGGTAAGCTTCTCGTTAATTGTGAATGCTCACATTTAAATACATTCATTTTAACAATATTTCCGTTCTCGTTCTCGTTGTCGTTTCCGTTCCCTGTTTATTGTGAACCAGCCTTCACAGTTCATGAGCGGAATGCAGATATTAGCTGCGCTCTGTATAGGGTGGACTGGAAGAAGGGGCGATCTCGTACAAAATATACACAAAAGGGAAGTACTAGTACGAGTGTTTATGAAATGAATTCCCGTTCAGTGTTTGCAAAACTATCTTGGACCTATTAATTAATACAGAAATATTTATTTTACAGAAATAATAGAAATTTTATACCTACTTAAATGTAAAATATCAATTTCTTATATTTTTATTTATCATTACATGAAAACGAGGTTTTATGCTGTTGGCAGCTGAAAGGAACAGTAGCCTACTGATCGTAATGATCGTTACAGATGTTCGATGTCTGCCTTTATTAAAGTTGATTATAGAAAACAGTTGCTCACAAATATAAATGTTAAACCAAACATAGCAATCATTTTCACAGCCAGCCTGTGTAGCCGTGGATATTATTGCTAATGTTTAGTCTTGTAAAACTCAACCAGGCTAGTAGTATTATTCAAACGATCTTTAGCTCTTAGGCCACATAAAAGATCAGTAAGTCCGAGCTGTAAATCGTTAAATGTTATGTTTTATTTAACGAATGTCGCAACTGCCGAGGTTATATGAGCACACTTAAATGCAATCGACCTGGCCCGGAATCGAACCCGCAACCTCGAGCATAGAAGGCCAGCGCCATATTAGCTGCGCCAATCAGATCCACCTGCAACTTGTATGGCATTGTTTCAACTGGTGTTGAAGAATATATTATGATAACTTTAAACTTCTTTCCAATTAAGACAAGAGATTTAGTAGGTTATTTAACGACGGTTTATCAACAGCTTATGTTATTTAGCGTCTGAATGAGAAGGTGATAATGACGGTGAAATGAGTCCGGGGTCCAACACCGAAAGTTACTCAGCATTTGCTCATACTGAGTTGAGGGAAAACCCCCAAAAAAAACTCAACCTGGTAGCTTGGCCCGGAAATCGAACCCGGGCCACCTGGTTTCGCGGCTAGACGCGTTAACCGTTACTCCACAGACGTGGACCTTAAGACAAGATCTTGGAACCTAGAATTAAATTCATTTTGAATTTCAATTAATATTTGCACATATTCGTTTAACATGGCTTCATCACGAGCAGTTTCTATCGTTCGAATGTAAGCCATATTACCTTCCCCAAACTGACTTACGAAAAGTGTAGGCCTAAGTTTACGACTGAAATCCCGTAATTTATTCAACATATCAACACTGAGCTGGCCTTTTCCCTGAAGAGAGATATTAAAATTGTTGAAGATTAATATCTTTAGTATATTTATGTCTGGACTCGTAATGACGCATTATGTTATGTTTCTTTCTACCTTTCAAAATGTTGTGGCAGATAAAGAACTGAGTATTTACTCCATCAGCTATGAAAAATAAGCATTTTCCCATGCAACATTGAAAGAATTTGCCTGATCACTACTTTTCCGTCTTTTAGATTCCTCCATACCGTACTGTAGCAGTAGGTAAGCAACGTGAAACAGTTACTGAGAATACGCACTGCACTCCACTAGATACCTGAGTGGTCGTTTCCCTCTCCTCTATGTCATTCTGACGTATCTTCCTCTCCAATTCGGCGAGCGGTAAACACAGCTCTCCCGCTCCGAAAGAGCGCGTGCGCTCGTTGAGCGCTGTTTGTGCAGGTACGGTATAGACCAGAGGTCTCCAAAAAGCGTATAGTCATTAGTGCTCTCGATGCTAACCGCCGAACACATTGTGCTGTAATACTAGAGGAGGGGGAGAGACTCGTACCTCAACAGATGGGAGCGGTCAGTTGGGGATTGCGGCAACAATCTTCTTATGTTTACAAATAATAACATCAAAAGGATAAGAAATATCATACGTTTGTATATTATTTTGACATATTATGAAGCTTATACTTTTGATTGCGAAATATTCGTGAGCGAATGCAAACATGGAAAATAGAATAATTCATTTCGCATAAGCTGCACTTTCCAAACATCTAGCATTGCCACAAACCATGTAACACGATTGTACATGTCGATTATATTCTGATTGTGTCCTTGCAGATGACAATTCAAATAGTTTAAATTTTGCGAAATACCAACAAGGAATGTTAAATCAGTAACAAACAGTTCATCTTCCAGCTCCTGAAAGTTCTTCCCTTGTAAATTAAAGGGAAAAATTAGTTTCAATGAACAATGTAGATATACTGAAACAATATATACAATAAAGCATATGCATAAAAATCTTACCTAATCTTCATATTCCTCTCTTAGGCCTAATTGCTCTAACAGCTTACGAAATTTTCGATATTTTAGGAAGGAACCATTAATTGTGTTAACCGATCGTACGACGACATCCACCATCTATTTCATATTTACAACTTTACTCCACAGTGCTTCTTGGTGAATTAAACAATGCAAATATGTTATATTTACAGGCACTCCCTTATCATTCAACAATTTGTTTAGCATGCCCACCAATCCTGTCCGTTTACCAGTCATGGCTGGAGCCCCATCTGTTGCTATTGACACAAGTCGTTGCAAATTCAACCTTTCTGTTCTATGGTGTCTTTCAGTACCTGAAAAGCATCTTCTCCAGTTCTATTTTCCTCCAGAGTAATTACATCTAGAAGATATTCAGACAAAGTAAAATGTTCATTAATTCCTCGAATGAAATTGGCTAGGTGAGCTTTGTCATTTCTATATGTGCTTTGGTCCAACGCAAGTGAGTAAGCTACAATCTAGTTAATTGTTGTTTCGACTTCAGATTCAATTACATTTGCAATCTTGCAAATCCTTCTCTGAACTGTGTTTGGAGGCACTTTAATTTTCTTAAACTTTGACTTTGTTCTGGACACAGTATTATAGTAGCGTCCTGTATGCACGATTTTACAAAAGCTCATTCTGTAAAGGTCTTCATTGATTTTCCAATATTCTAAGTTAGAACATAGCTAGCAAGAAGTTTTTTGTTTGAGAGTGAGGATACGTGTGTGATTTGTGTTTGTATTTTCTTGTTTCAAATTTATCAAAATATTTGTATTTTACCTAAAATAAGACGAGAAACTATAAGTATATCATGCGAAACTCAGTGTAAACGTATTGTAATATACTGATTATTATGTATAACCAACAGTTACAGTATACAGACGTCCCAAAATAAATTATTTTTACAGTCCAGCATAGCCTACCTGTTATTTTATTGTATGACATTCTTTGTGAAGTGTCGAGTAGTATTGTCGCATGTTCATTTTTAACACGCCCTTAAGAATTTTCGAACAAATTAAACATTTCATATTCTCCCCACTAACCCAAATATATATATATATATTTCTCTTCTCTTTCATCCATGAATGTACTACGGTCATGATTAGAAGACATTGTGAAACAGTCGAACACTCCGACCAACACAATGATAATGGCAGTCCGCCACTGCTCTTCGTTTGCGCATAAACATTATGTACAGTACAGGTGGGGATGGGTGAGGCGGAGCGGGCTCACTACATACTGACTTCGGTTCCGTTCAGGGGCTTACTCGCGAGTACGCTTTTGGAGATGTCTGGTATAGACTATAACATAATGAGTAGAGACGAGAATTCCATGCAAATGCATTTTTTTATAGGAACGCAGGAAATAGTTCAAACTTAGTACTTATCCATTTCATTACTTTCCGGTCCCCTATATGTGTACTTTTTCCGTGCATATTTGCATGTTTTGGCCTTTTCGGGGATAAAAACATGCAAAATGCATATTTAACCCTTCGTTACTCGCGTTAAATTTCGTAACGCCAGTACTCACCTGGATTACAATGGTAATCCACATTTGTTTTTGTTTGCAGACATGGTTTAAACATTGCAATTAGATTTAAATGTTAAGAAATATATTGTTTTCAGTTATTACAGTAATGAGAATGGATATGTTGCGCATAACGGAACGTATTAAATATAAATATTAATAATGAAACGTATTATAGTACACAAATTGCATTCAAGCGACATGTTTACATAATGTTTCCACACTGGACGTGTCTATGAGTCATAATTTATTGTTGCACCATAGTTACGAGTTAGTTCACTATCATCATAATTATGTAGGTTATCTTGAATTGTTGCTCATTCGCTGTTTGAAGGTCACCTGATCTCTTGATGTAAACTCTCCCACAGGAAACGCAAGTTCACTACTGCTGACCTTTGTTACGTCATATTTGATAACTAAATACCTCACTCAGGGGTGTAGCAATGAAAAAATTCAGGGATGTAACAATCATTCACACTTCACATATAATATTTTACAGATGTTTTTGCAGTTCAGATTTAACGCACATGATAGCCTAATCTACATCTGATTCAATTATCTAAGTAGGCCTACGCATTTCTTCCATACAGTTCAAACAAATTACATGTTTAGTAAGTCAAAGAAAATAGAGGCCAGCGTCGTGAATTTCTGCTTACATCATAGGCTGAGCATAACTGTTCCAGGACATTCACAGCACATTTAGTTCTATTATAAAATGATATTATTTCATGTTTCTAGCTGCCTCCCGTTTCCTCATCCATTGCCTTATCATAATGCATGGTTGATAATGCTAACAGTGCTTTTTTCTTTGGTACATACGAAATAATTGTGCAGCGTTCATTGAATCCAAACAATGTACTGTTAACTTGCCTGTCTTAGTAGTTGTGAAATGAGGAGGGATTTCTCTTTTGTTTTCTTTCTATGTTCCTACAAGTATAATTTTGTCATTTTCTAGAAGATCTAAACACAGAGGTATGTTCATGAAACAGTTATCGGTGGTCACATTTCTTCCTGTTCCTTTGATGGGATGAACCAGCCACTTCACCACTGCATGTGCACTGTTACTTCGGTGAAATGGACAGTCTGGTTGAATACCAGCATAAATTTCGAAGTTATGAGTGTAATATGTTTTCACATCCACCTTAGCAAAAATTTTGATCCAACATTTTGTTGGTTTAGTAGGTATATACTCTTCATGGGACATCGTCCTCTGAATGCAACCAACTGCTCGTCTATAGTTACATATTCGCTTGGACTATAGCACTTTTGTGAGTTCTGAACAAATAACTCTAATACTTCACGTATAGCAGCCAATTCATAAATTTCTTTCCTTTCCTTTTGTCATAAATGTTATCAAAGAGTAGACATCGTAACAAAAATTAGAATCTATTGTAGGTGATTGTCAGGTAAATTGACTCTATTCCTGTGCCATTTTTATCCCATAGTTCTCTTACGTTCAGTCTTCCCGATTTCAAGGCGCCAGCAAAATACAAAATACCCAAGAGTGCCTCAATTTCTACGTCATTTGTTAATTTGCAATCTCTGTCACGTCCGTAATTACGCTTCACTTTTTCAATACAAATATTAGTACCCTTACAATTACATTGATTATTGTCTGATCAATAAAGCAGTCAAAACTCTCTGTGTGGGTCCGCGCAATTCTTGCAACCCTTTTAGGGCTCGATAAATGAATCACTATATTTTGTGCTCGTCTTCTCCCTCGTTGAGCTACTGGTTCTTCCTGCCAAATTGTAGTCTTTTTTCTATCCGTATAGCAGTTTCCATCATTTATAGACATTAGTCTTTCATCATCACCACCACCACCATCATCATCATCATCATCATCATCATCATCATCATCATCATCAACATCATCATCATCATTGTCTTGTTCTGAATTAGAATCGTGAACTTCATTCTAAAGATCTCCCCTGTTGCTTTCATCATCACTTTCACTTTCAATGCCATCATCCATATCTTCATCCAGCCATTTGCAAATGTTGTTTGTAGTTTCCGTACCCATTGGAGCAAACTGCGAAGAGGATGGAACGATGCCACACATTTTTTCATAAACTTACTGCATTGCATCACTTATAACCATATTAAAAACTATTTCACTTACCTGAACAAAAAACTGACGTCAGTACTCGCGTGGATTACAATGGTAATCCACTCGGAAAAATTGTGCATCACTTTATAAAACTTCGTATAACTTTCCAAAGGGTTGCGACAAATACGTCTAAACACCAGTAATGCCTCACTTAGACTGTGACGAGAAATTGCATTGACGCTCAACTACGCAGTGCTGCAGGCAGTGACGTAATAGAGGATTAAATATCAGTGGATTACTATTGTAATCCACGCGAGTACTGAAGGGTTAAGCAATTTTTAGCTTAATCATGCATATAATATAGGCTACGTTATACTCAGTTTAAATGCATGCTTTAATGGTTTTGAGTGGACACTTCAGTTTCTCGATTTTTATAACTCGTAGTTTAATTTCAGGAACCAGGATTGTAGAAGGAAAAAAAAAAACAAAATAACAGAAAAAAATTCACTCAACTTTGCACCCGTAACTTCTTCCGATGCACAGGGACCATTCTCTGCCTAAAAAAAAAATATATATTGACTGACAAGCGCAGGGATCTCACAGAAACCAAATTAGAAATTTTATTAGTTGTGCAAAGAAAGTGAAGTGAAATAAAGAAATTTGCAACAAAATGAAATTACATATTCTAATGTATTTTTCTCTTGATCGTGCAGGTTTCATAATTTGATCACAGTCTAATATATACAGTCACGGAGCTTGAGTTGTGAGGATGCTAGGAACAATAGGCTGTGCCGGTACTATTTCGCATTGCCTGTAATGACGCGGTAGTAGCGATCCTAGTGATTAGCAACTATCTATGGATGCACATTTACTACGTATTGAGCTTCGTGATTGTATATACTAGACTGCGAGTTGATAGCGCATGAATGCATGCATATTTTAGGATTTTATAGTGCATGAAATTTTCGTCTCTAATAATGATGAAATGTAAATAATAACGGACTAATTTAACTACACTACGAGAACTTCATTTCAGAGAAGGCATTACATTATACATTTTCTGCTGTGAAACGAATTATTTCTTTCCCTCTAAACAGCACAATCACACCACATATTTAGCGAAAATATATTTATAGTGATAGAAGAGGATACTTGGGCTCGATGCCTTGATACCCGCCCACCGCACAAAACCGCTACTCAAGCAGTCCAGCTCGACAAGTGCAATGACGTCACGAGCTTGTTCCGTGCGAAACTGTGAAGCCCAGTGCGGTGCAGTGCGGAAGCAGTCCATAGGCTGGGCCGTTGTGCAGGACTCTGATTTAGCTTCTGTCACGTTGAAAACCGCACAGTAAACTGCACAACTCCACTGCGGACGTTAGTACGTAATGACACTGCTTCCGTATTTTGCATATTATTGTAATGTAGTGATGAGTCATCCATCAATAGTTGCGAATATACTGGGAGTTGCTTACATTAACAGTATATATGAGTAGTATGCTACTGCAATATATCTATATGCTGGCTGCACTCAACCTGAAAACAATGTTTGGGTACAAAGTTCCTGAGATTGGACATCATCATCATCTGCACGGATTAGAGCTCTTGGCCTGTTCCGTTTCCACATAATTTCGTTTAATTTAATTTTTGTTTACTGTTTTATGCAAGTAGGCCTACCTGTTTTATGATTTATTTTAACAGGCATATTTTTTTTTATTTTTTCCTGTTATTGTAATCAAAAATAATCTGTCACTTACGTGTTAACAATGAAATGAGTTCACTGTCACTTATCTAAATATTCACTTAATTCTAATATACAGGATATATTAGTTAAAAAGGAACAGAGGAGCAGTTCATTACGTCACTGCATCCATTTGCTCTAAAGTGTGATTCTGGCCGACGTACAAACGTTCGATGAAGCTCAGCAATTATGATTCAAATGTTAACATGCACGATGTTTGCGTAGCCTCAATATGCACGTGTAAGATCGCATCAATAATGTATGACGTGAGATGTACAACATCATCCCATCAGCATCTGCTTCTCTGGCAACTAAGTACTTGTATGTCCACACTCATTCTACGCAACATCTCTTCCTAGCAGGAACAAGAAAGTTTTTGAAACGTATTTTATTAATATTATAAATATATTGGGCTACATTATTGTGTGATAAACTCATCAGATTCTGGACAGGAAATTTATACGTTTGAGGCAGTTCTAGTAATAAGAAACTTGAAAAAGAGAAAAACTTTAGTAAACATAACAAGGAAATGTGAATGACACTACAAGACAAAACAGAATGCACAGCATCGAAGTGAAAAAGACATTGGATATATTTTATAGAAAAATAGGTTCGAAAACAATGTATAACGAACGAAAGACGTAAATATTCGAAGTTAGTGAATTAACAACACAATAGTTCAATGTAAGAGATATGTATTCTAATGAGGTGAAAAAATGAAACCGCCTTAGAACTTTTTAAGCAATATGAATAAGAAACTGACAATAATAAAGAAACGAAAACGACCAAGGAGAATAGTCTGTGCAAAGACGCAAAGAAATTAAAATAGAATGAAAAAATCTAAAGAAGGGAAGTAAATAGAGTAAAAAAAAATAGTATCGGTGAACGAAGAGATCACCTAGGTAGAGCAGCGAAATACTAGAATGGAAAAGAATGGAAAAGGAGAAGTGACAGAGGCGGAGACAGAGAAAAAATAATATAAGAACAAAAAATGAAGTGTAAAGAAAAGAAGAGAAGTAATGAAAGAGCAACTGGAGGACCAGTGAAAATAAATATCAATGCATTAGGGGAGGAAAAACAAAAAAAAAAAAAAGATGCACATTAATAATAGTAAAACAGTAGGCCTAGTCACAAACGCAATAGTGAAACAATAGTTAACAATAGCAGTAGTGAAACAATAGTTAACACTAGAAGTAGTGAATCAGTAGCAACATTAACAGTAGTCAAACAGTAGTAAGAATAGCAGTAGTAAAAGAGTAGTAACAATAGTAGAACAGTAATAAGAATGGCAGTAGAACAGTAGTAAGAATAGCAGTAGAACAGTAGTAACATTGGCAGTAGTGAAAGAGTAGTGACAATAGCACTAGTAGAACGGTAGTAAGAATAGCAGTAGTAAAACAGTAGTAAGAATAGCAGTAGTAAACAGTAGTAATAATAGCAGTAGAACAGTAGTAACATTGGTAGTAGTAAAACAGTAGTAAGAATAGCAGTAGTAAAACAGTAGTAACAATGGTAATAGTAAAACAGTAGTAACAATAGCAGTAAAACAGTAGTAACAATGGCAGTAGTGAAAGAGTAGTGACAATAGCGCTAGTAAAACAGTAGTAAGAATAACAATATCAAAGTAGTAGTAGTGGTGGTCGCGGTAGTAGTAGTAGTAGAACAGTAGTAACTGTAGTGGTAAGAGTAGAACAGAAGTAATAGTAGTAGTAGTAGTGTTGGTCGTGGTCACGGTAGTAGTAGTAGAACAGTAGTAACTGTAGTGGTAAGAGTAGAACAACAGAAGTAGTAGTAGTAGTGGTGGTCATAGTCGCGGTAGTAGTAGTAGCAGTAGTAGAACAGTAGTATCTGTAGTGGTAAGAGTAGAACAACAGAAGTAGTAGTAGTAGTAGTAGTAGTAGTAGTGGTGGTGGTGGTGGTCATAGTCGCGGTAGTAGTAGTAGTAGTAGAACAGTAGTATCTGTAGTGGTAAGAGTAGAACAACAGAAGTAGTAGTAGTAGTAGTAGTAGTAGTAGTAGTAGTAGTAGTAGTAGTAGTAGTAGTAATAGTAGTAGTAGTAGTGGTCATAGTCGCGGTAGTAGTAGTAGTAGAACAGTAGTATCTGTAGTGGTAAGAGAAGAACAACAGGAGTAGTAGTAGTAGTAGTATTAGTAGTAGTAGTAGTAGCAGAAGTAAGAGGAGTCATTTATCGGGCGACGTTCTGAATAAAATTGGTGTAAAAATTTAATTTTTGGGAAAATTTTGGAGGGAAGAACGTAGTGGATTTATTCAAGGGTCTTATGAAATTAAGCGTAATATTTTTGTTTTAAGATCAGACTATCACAAGCTTCTAGGAATGACCACTATTAAATTCACAGGGCCGGTGGATTTTTCGTTGATTCCGTATGATAAACACAGGGTGAAATGTTTCACTACTTTTAAAAGTTTTAACGTTTCATTAAAAATATATCCGTTTGTTTAAGCAACTAAATTATTTTTATGTGAGCTTTCCTAAATTTTCGTCAGCCAGTAAATTCCTAGAAATGAAAATGCTTTAAACACACGAGCGTGTATGACTTCCGTTTTACGTATGCGTAATTAAAGAGTACAAATGTAGTCCAAAGAGAAACAGCGTTTTTCACTTCCCGGATACATTAAGTTGATCTGCGAAGTTTTCTCTACATTTTATACTGTAATTACGATGGTAATATTGCAGTCACCGTGTTAATGCAATTCAGTCCATGTTCGTCGACATTAAAGCAACTGGAAACATTTCTTCTTAAATAAATAGGAAATGTCTCTTGTGTTTGCTTATCACAAATTGAATGCGTAATTTATTACTTTCAAACCACACAGAAGGTGCTCAAAATTCAATTAATGAATACATTTAATCAAACTGAACCGTAACTTATTTATAAAAGTGGAACATGTAACTCTGTTACTTTATATGAAATGTGTATTCATCTATTTTATTTTCAATTTTGTGTAAATTATTTCATGATGTAATGCTCATAGCAAAATATATAATGGCTTATATCCATTAATCTCAGTGCTCCGCATTAAAATCTTATATTTTTATAGGCATGATGTTTGGTTTCCGATAAGCTAGAATATGTATAAATTAAATAAATAACTGATCTTAACAATCTGAAGATGGCAAATCATTGCCGAAAACCTTTATCAATAGTAGTCTCACTAGAGGTTTTGATTTATCTAGAGAAAATCAAAACTCGAGTGGGATTTAATTGACTGTTACACGATTAGAAGAAAGTATATAAAGATTAGAAGTAACAAAGTACTCCAAAACAATAAATATTAATTGACTTACGAAAATACAATACTGTCTTCAAGTTTGTACCGTCTCAAGATTACAAATATTACGCTAGTAGATGGCAGTAGTGTGTTATGGTTAGCTATTTTCTTGTTATCAGTTGTGCCAACTATGGAATCTTCATTGAACTCTGTGATCGGTCACTGGTCAAGAAGGCTTTGTTGATTCAGTTTCATTTTTATTAAAACATTTACATTCCACTTCAATTATATCGATCCCAGTAATCAACGTCACTTGAGAGATGATTTTCAATAAATCTTAGTATTAAACAATCTCTGATACATGACTATCCATAATATCATATAGCAGAAGCTATAACAATCATAACCTAAATAATATAACAAGTGTTAGAAAAGTTTTAATTAGGGATGATGAAATAAACAAGAAACGTTTTAATTAACGATGATGAAATAAAAAATAAACATGAATAATTTTAAAAGAAACAATTATTGAAAGTACAATTTTCAAATTTGAATGTTTTAGTGGTTGGTGGTTCAGTTGATGTTATATTGGACGTGTGTGTAAAAGAAGTGAACTCGTTGATGTACATGGTATATCCCTCAACTTATTCAGGATTTCCGAATGGTGCTCTACATATATGACCAGTGATCTTTATTAATTCTTGTTCTTGAATGCTAATGCGAGTCATATTTGAAAGTGCTGTGCATCGACTGGAGTGGTTTGTAATTTTCTGTTTTTTGACGTCCAGACCAGAGCAGTTTGAAATGTTGGCAGACAAAGAAACAAATGCTAGGGTAGTGATAAAAATAAACAAATGGTAGGATCGCGATAAATTTAAAAAATGCTAGGGACGCGATAAAATTGTGCGATAAGTAACCGTGATTGAAAGACGTCCTTTCATACCGTTTTATTGTTCAAAAGTAGTGTGACGTAGTAAAAGTGTAATAGTCAATTTAAATTGTTGTACATGTTATACTAATAAAGTGAATAAATAATCACATAGCAAATTGATAAGCTGTCTAAGACGGCAAATACATTAATTATTTATTTAATTTCTTATATTTTTATTTTAAAAATGATTTGTATTCATGCCCTTCGCTTTTGTAATACACAAAATAGTAATGTATGTTACAAGAGCGGTATGTTGACGTTTTCTTGTTCAAGGAAAAGATTAAAAAAGCAAAACGTAGTTGAGCTTTTTTAATTTCCGAGAACATGAAAACAAACATACCGCTCGTGTATCGTACATTATTTTGTGCGAAGATCCTTTATTACATACCTGAAAGACGAATTTCTAATTAGTTGCAATGAAATCTCCATGTTGGTTTCTGTTTAATGACGGCAACTTCGGAAAACCAAAATATATTTCTTCAACATTGTTGCTATAAAATGTTTTCTGTGTTTACTATACTCCAGCAGGCCGTGATATACGTCTGTCTGTTTTTTCCCCCAGTCTATAAATGCGAACTTAAAACAAGGGGTAAGGTTTAGTAATGATTTATTTTTCATTTTAATATTTTAACAATATTATTTATATAACATATTGTAGTAATAACATCGGCATTTGGAATCTTGTTGATTTTTTCACGGCTTCCTTAATGTTACTTGTATCAGGAATGCAATAAGTTTCGCGGAGTAGTAGACTTTATTTAATTTTTGCAAATATTTAAAACCAATAATTAACATTGCAATTTAGGTGAAATTGCAGTGGTAAGTTTCCAATTTATAATTATTACTATGTTAAACGTCTCTAAAAATAATATGTTAAAAGCCTAAAGCAGTAAAATGAATGTCGAGCTTAAGCGGTAAGAAGAGGGAAATTGTTATGTGTGTTAGGTTGGGAATACTGAATGTGGTATTTCACACTTAGCGCGTATTGGTTCCGTGCGGAAAACAAGCAAATACGCACGATCTCGCACAAAGAGATAATAATCTTCGAAAAACTTTCTCATTGATAACGTACTATCAAAATCAAACAAAATGTGCCTTTCTGCGTTGTGATAAGATTCATCACTAAGAATAAAACACAAGATTTTATCACTCATCAAAATATATTACCCCATCGTCATGGCAACAGCTGCTGGAATAACCTTGTTGTCAACTCGGACTTCTACAATGACAATAACATCCATCCTTCCCAACTAATGCCCTCTTCGTCGATCGAGCTATACTTCAAATATCCAATTGGCTAGTCTCCTAAATGGAGGAAACTCATTCTGCCTATGGTTTCATGGTGGTTGCTAAAGGCACGAAGACAAATGTCCCGATGAGCCCTAAACGAAATGAGCAACGGACGTACATCCTCCTCCCCACAAAATTATGACATTTTTCCCCAACAGAAGTCTTCGAAATAGGAATCTTGGCTATGGCTTTCGCATATTACTCTTTTGATATATGTGACAGTTTACTCGCCTTCCACTGGCACTGTGAAAGGATACAGTAGAGCTACCTTTCAATATTAAGGCTTCATTTTCCGGCGTTTTATCTCCAAATTCTGCTGTTATGCTTCTCTGTTCTTCCCCTTTCATGTGGTAGCAGGGGCGTAGCGTCCATGGATGTGGGAGATGTGTTACATACCCAGAAATTTCCTTCAAGGTGACTCTTAATTATGAATTATAATATTGTAACAAATAATCGTTTTCGAACAGATCAAGTTTTCCCAGAATGTTTGATTTTGAATTCGCACTATGTTTTAATCACCTTGAACAGAAGGCGCGACCATTAGTAAGAATTATACTGTAACTCTATGGGCACGGCCCGCTTGATGTTTAAAAACACTTTGCAACGTCTCAACGACATCTGTCGTCAGACCGAGGAAACTCGTGCAGTGAGCATGCTCGTGACCCAGGGGATGTATAGCGTTGTAATACATATTGTCGTATAGTCATGGTTGTGTTATAATATTATTTCCAGTGACTTGTAAAGAATGATGAGTGACTTATTTGTTCCAAAATGTTACTCTTTTCATTTGTGAACACTGAAGACTGTTTTGAAAGCTTAATTGTTTAGTGTTGAAATAAATTATTTAGGTTAAGATCTTTGTGTTACGCGCTTATGGGCTCAAGATATGTACGCTGACAATATACATCCAAGAGGTCACGCAGTGAGTGAAAGGGAAATTGTTTGGTGTTCATTGTCGCAATGCATCAAATATGGAAACAAACTGTTGTATAATCGACAAATTGAAGGTAAGGAGCTTCCAGACTTTAACGTTCTGTGAAAAAGAAGACGTAATTAAAGTAGGTCCTTCAAAACCAGTACTGAATATCACTACGAACATAAAAAAGTGTGTAACACATTTTAATGTAAAGATTTATGAAAGTGAGTCGTGGCTGTGAGATTGTAAGACTTTAAACAAACTGTTTTACTGGTCTTGTCTCTTTTCTAATGAAAAGTCCGTTTGAAATACAAATGGCTATGAAGATTTAAATAATATTTATAAGGCAGCCAAGAAACATAACTATTTTTGTAACCATATAATATTTGAAAAAACGACTAAAATGTTCGGGGAAACTACAAGGAGAGCCACCGGGGTAACTAGGTCGGCTAAGGTGGTTGTTTGCCGATCCAGAGTTGCAATCGGGCGTGGGTTCGATTCCCGCTTGCGCTGATTACCTGGTTGGTATTTTTCATAGGTTTTCCCCAACCATAAGGTAAATGTCAGCTAATCTACGGTGAATCCTCAGCCTCATCTCGCCAAATATCATTTCACTATCACCAACTTCATCAACGCTAAATAACCTCGTAGTTGATACAGCGTCGTTATATAACCAAGTAAAAAAAAAACTCCAAGGATAGTAAACGTGAGTTTATTAATTTTATTTTTACTGCATAGTCCTAAACTAAGTTTAATAAAACACTTTTCAGTGTGTCTATTATTTCTCGATGTTTTACTAGGTACGTAATATACTTGTAAATTTGTATTACCAAGGAAGATATATGCAGTGTTATACTACATGATACAATTGTATTCGGTATATACGCTATGCTGGGTACAGATATGGGAAATTCCATTTTCAAACTATATTAACTGGGTTACATACCCCAGTTTGAAAACCAGGCTACGCCACTGTGTGGTAGCTATTAGTTTTCGTCCATTTTGGACTTTTCCTCTTCAAAATTCTCTAGAGTTCTTCAGTGGAGCAGCGAAACTTGGAGTGAGACAAGTAGCAAACAGGGTTAGAGCTCACATACTCACTTTTTTCTCAGCCCCAACTCCTTTGCAAGGACACGTTTTCGCGTACCTTTTAATGTTTCTCGTCCCGTTTCCCCTTTCACTCATTCAGTATAAGAAGAATGACTTTAATATTATAAATTTAAATCTTTTCTCCCTATATCCTAAAGTTCTACTATTACTAATAAACAGTTTTTTTACTGTTAACATTTCAATTAATTTAAATTCGTGATAGGACAACAGTAGTTTACTTTTTGGTTCAGACTATGGTAAAAACTTAACAAAATTTGTACTCACCAATCCAGCCGTAAAATCATCTACGACGCCTGCTTGCGTATCACTCTTGATGTCTTCAATATGCAGATCGATCTTTGAGGACGTATTGTGCAGCACAGCATGTCTTTTAACTTTTGAAAGACATCAAAGGAAACTGCTCTTTATTCCTGCAACAATGGAGAAAGCAAGAATTAGAAAAAAACGGAGAACACACAACCGTCAGTGCAACACTTGCTCAATGAACTCGAACGGGTAACATTTTTCCAAAGTGAAAATTGCAATGTATGTGACATACACTAGTGATCTGCATAGTACATGCTATACTTTCCTCGAGATGGAATCAAAACGGAGCTGTGAAATGAACACAGTTCTCTCCTGTAAACCAATCATATATTGTTACAAAATGTTGGGAACCACCATTCTCTTCACCGCAAGTTAAAAATAATATAGGTGAAAGCCTTGTTTTTCTTGTAGATAACCCTGCCACCTGAACTCAGACTGGTAACATCGAGGACATAGCCTATTAAAAATTTCTTAAAACATACAATATGCCAATAAAATTAGTACAAGTAAAACGTGAACTTGGGATGCACCATAAGTAGTAAGTTGTATTTTCTTCCTCCTCTCTCTTCTTTCCCCCTCCCCTTTTTATTATTTTGATATATTACTTAATCATTTGTATTTGTATGCCATTTAGTACGATTTTGCTATTCAATATTTTGTCTTGAAACTCACATGTATTTTTCTATTAGTATATTAACTGTAAACTATATCTCAAGTGAATCAATCGTCGAATTTATCTCGAGAATTTTAGTTCTTACCCCTTGTGGTATATGTTATGTTATGTTACGTTATGTTATGTTATTTTAACTGATTTTGATTATGTGCAATTTTCTACTTTATTTTATATTATCCTTATATTATGTAACTGATCTTGACTATTTGTAATTGTGTACTATATTTTATGTAATTTCGAAGGTATCTTCTTTTGTGTTATTTTGTAATCTATCACATAATTTTGTATTTCTTGTATATTATTGAAACCTGGTTGAGTGGAAGAGAAGGCCTTATGGCCTTAACTTTGCCAGGCAAAATAAAACAACAACTACTACTACAACTACCACTACTACTAACATGAGCTGCTGCCAGGAAGTGAAAAACAAAATAACAATGACAAAGGAAGGTACACCATTGACCTTCGAAAATTTAGTGAAAATCAACTTCTTTTATATCTATGGTACTATAACATCTATGGTATTATAACACTACATCACCTATAGTGATGATGATAATATTACTTACTTACTTATGGCTTTTAAGGAACCCGGAGGTTCATTGCAGCCCTCACATAAGCCCGCCATCGGTCTCTATCCTGAGCAAGATTAATCCAGTCCCTACCATCATATCCCACCTCCCTGAAATCCATTTTAATATTATCCTCCCATCTATATCTCGACCTCCCCAAAGGTTTTATTCCCTCTGGCCTCCCAACTGACACTCTCTATGCATTTCTGGATTCGCCTATACGTGCTACTTGCCCTGCCCAACTCAAACGTCTGGATTTAACATTCCTAATTATATCAGATGAAGAATACAATGCGTGCAGTTCTGCGTTGTGTAACTTTCTTCAATCTCCTGTAACTTCATCCCTCTTAGCCCCAAATTTTTTCCTAAGAAACTTATTCTCAAACATCCTTAGTCTATGTTCCTGTCTCAAAGTGAGAGTCGAAGTTTCACAACCATACAGAACAACCGGTAATATAACTGTTTTATAAATTCTAACTTTAAGATTTTTTGACAGCAGACTAGATGACAAAAACTTCTCAACCAAATAATAACAGGCATTTCCCATATTTATTCTTCGTTTAATATCCTCCCGAGTGTCATTTATATTTGTTACTGTTGCTGCAAGATATTTTAATTTTTTCACCTCTTGGAAGGATAAAAATCCAATTTCTATATTTCCATTTCGTACAATATTCCGGTCACGACACATAATCATATACTTTGTCTTTTCGGGATTTACTTCCAAACCTATTACAAATAGTCAAGATCAATTACATAATAATAATAATAATAATAATAATAATAATAATAATAATAATAATAATAATAATAAAATAGTGAAGTACAGAGCTCGTCTCTCGGGCGCTTCGATTAGAGTCTCAGTGGCTTCGGATTTTTCTTATACGGTAAGTGACAAAAAAAATGACACTAAAATCATTTTTCATCTGTTTTCACATGCTGTTTTCCCTCAACGTTCGGTGCTGGACAGTAGACTCATTTTGCTAGCAATATCAACTTCATCTCTCTCAAACGCTAGATAAGTATAGTTGATAAAACGTCGTAAAGTAACCAATTAAAAAAGAGCAGTGGAGATGATGGATTTCTAGGGAGCAAGCGCATTTCCATACTATATTATGGTAGAAATGAAGTTTGTCTTGCAAGAAATGACTGTACTTTAAAATGTGTTGGTGGAGCTTATCCAAAGATATGGTACTATGCAGCGTATGAACCAGGAGATGTGGCCAAAAAAATATGTAGGCCTAATGATACTGCCCGGAAGAAGAGCGATGAGATGTCCTCGGATGACGGATAGGATGAAATGCAAGATCAACGATGGGACGAGAAATACACGAAAACTAGTGGGAATATCGGAGAAAATGGCAAATGTAATTACAAGACAACTACTAATGAAATATGGAAATACCTTTAAAGTGAACAGTAAGATTCGTATTGATATCCTTGGCATCTGTCTAACCTGAACGAGTTCTTCATTGAATGAATATTTATTACATACGAATAGGTTTTCACCCGGCGGCAGTTTCAGATGAAAAAAAAAATTAATATAGGCCCTAAGAATAAATAATAACATTACGCTACAAATCTAAATACGTGCACAAGTCTAAAAAAAAATGCTGTCGTGACCCATATTTTAAGAAGGAAAATTCCTGTCTTTGCCTGGTATGACAGAAGGAGAAAAGAAACATTTTAGTCAAGATTGCACTATCCGTATTTATATCACTTCTTAAAGTGTAAAGAATTTACAGTACTCTCTATTAGTTATTGTAGCCATTACAGGACTCAATCTAAGGGAATATTTCTTGATCCTACAATCCGGTTTGAGAGGGATCCCCTGCAGGCACAACACGTTGATGAGGAGAAGAAATCCATTTATGAGTCCTGCATCCCTTATCTAAGTGAGAAAATAACATTCCCACTAGTCAGTGGAGTGTTTCTGGTCTTTTATTTGGGTCACGTGGCACACTTCCTAAATTCACATGTGATATTTTAAAAGCACTCGGACTCCAATTTTTTGAAATTCAAAAAATTGTTGTTGAATATTCTTAAGAATTCAATCCAAATATTACATCACCACTTATATTTTGGCCATTGATGATTCTGTTGGGTTTGCATTTCTCTGATTTTTTACTAAACAATTCCTGTCTTTCTAAATTATTCTGCTGTGATTTTATTCTGGATCGTTATGGTCACCCTCATTGAGGGCAGATTATTTTCTTTAAATATATATATAAAATACTTTTAAGCCTATTTTAAAATACCTGGTCCCTTTTTGGTTACATAACTGTGGGAAAAAAAGTCTCCAAGTTCTGAAAGAATGCTCATATTTCATAAAAATATCTTGTTTAATTAATTGTGAAAAAAGTTTGGTTTCATGAATATCTGAAAATAAACTTGTGCATCACAACATTACTTCTCCACTTTTCGTATAGGCCTAATGATACATTACATTATATAAAATAAAATTAAAATCGAGAAAAAGGCTCATTCCGTCGTTACCAATAATTTTGGCGTGCTCCAACTTGCGAACGTCGCATCGCAACGCAACAGATTTGACCACTAGCAACAATTCGTTTATCGAAAATGGTTATATGACACTGCTCTGACTGGGCAACAGCTAGCTGCAACATCCGACTGGGTAATCAAGGTATTTCCGTTTACAGTGGTTAAAAATAAATGAGATGTGTGACATTTGTGTTTCGGAAAGTCGAACTAGCTCATTAGTCATGTTGTTGTCCCTCTAGCAAATTAACTAGCTGTATATGTAACTAGCTAAATAAATTACCAACTGTTAGGTCTACTATTGCTATGGAGAGTTTTCCAATTAGGCTTATAAATTATTTAGTGGAGAAACAAGTTTAAAATGAAATTACAGCCATCAAACACATAATAAGGTATTGTTCCTGTTATAATTACTTTTTACAGCAATCGAAGATTTAATTGCAGTAATTTCACCATGCTCTTGTAATACAACAGGTTACACTGATTCTAAAATAGTACAAAACTAATCTTCTTACACTTTTATTTATTGCACGAATATTATCAATGAGTGAAGATGTATTTTACGAATGTACTAGAGCCATGATTAAAAAAATATATATATCAACATTTCAATCCAACTATGGAACAAAAATTAGAATATTATGTAAGGGGGCACAAAACGAGATTTTATTAAACTTTTATGATTTCACAGCTGTAACAGTTCTATTATGTGGTTCTCAAGGATAGCTAATGATAATTAAATATTGTAAATAATTACAATAAGTGAAAATGAAGTTCTTAGGAAGAGTTAAAAGAAGCATACTGCTGTACATGGAAATATTAGAGATTAACTTAAAAATCTGCCCTTCAAAACCAAGTAAGAACGTACATGAAATATTGCAAATTTCACCTCTTAAAGATCGATATAAAAATTCCAAACTATTCTTAGACTACATCACAGGAAGAAGAGATCATGGCAGACCAAGAAAGAAATGGTCGTCCCAATTCTCCTAATTAGATTTATAGTCTATATCGTTTTGATGATTATGATAATGATAATGGTGATATTGGAGTATTGCCAAGACTACGAAATACTTATTATTATTATTATTATTATTATTATTATTATTATTATTATTATTATTATTATTATAAGCAATATCTACCGTAGAGTCCCTTCGAATGGTTTAAGATTTAAAAAAAATTATATCTATAAGCAGAAATCTCTCTCTCCAGTTGTCAGATGCATGAAAGCTGCCAATTTACATTGTATTAATTCAGATCCGTATTATGTATAGTTTGTTGATTGGCTATTATTATATTTAGCATAAGTACTCATCAATATCATATTCATTTCAACTTCAATCGTTTGTGTTGTTTTTTGAGCTATTCTATACCATGTAAACACTGTTTTTGTAAAATATGTATTATAATATTATTCTCGTTATCTTTTATATCATTTTGTAGTTTATTCATTTATATAATATGATTCCATCCTTTCATTTTCAAATACAATTACTTTTAATGGTCATTATTTTATGTATTTTAGTCATCCATTTTATTCCGTCCATTCAATGCCATTACTGTCGTTAATTGTAATTATTGTATTCATGTGTAATAATTATTTTATGCACTTTTATTGTGATTTTGTCATTATTAATTTTGTCATATTATAATTAAGCTTTGTGTTGAACTGTTATTGGCCTAATGTGTGTTGTACAGCACAATAAACGGTAGTAAATAAATAAATGAATAAATAAATAAATAAGTAAATAAATAAATAAATATTATCATCTTCATCATCTCCCTTTACCCAAACAACACAGAATTGGAAATTTATATTTTCTCTAATCTATAATGTTTTAATTATTTTTTTAAATAAGGAGCATTACCTAGTTGCATGTTTGGGACTTCAACTGTTATCTTGTTATAAAGTCTTGGATCGAAGTTGCTACTGTGATTATAAGTACAGTTGTAGTACATTTAGGTTGCCTGTGTCAAGCACATATTGTCTGATTTTTTGTTTTATACAATTTATGACCACCACCACCACCACCACCACCACCACCACCACCACCACCACCACCACCATCATCATCATCATCATCATCATCATCATCATCATCATCATCATCATCATGTCAAGCCTTTGATCTTGTGATCCGTTGCAGTCTCTATGGCATACCTGCACAAACAGCGCTCAACGAGCGCGCGCGCTCCTTCAGAACGGGAGAGCTGTGTTTTCCGCTCGCCGAAACGGAGAGGAAGACACGTCAGAATGACATAGACTTGCTATGGGTAGAGGAGAGGGAAACGACCACTCAGTTATCTAGTGGAGTGCAGTGTGTAGGCCTATTCTCAGTAACTGTTTCACGTTGCTTACCTACTGCTACAGTACAGTATGGAGGAATCTAAAAGACGGAACATAACATTTAACATTTAACGATTTACAGTTCGAACTTATTGATCTTCAATGTGACCTAAGGGCTAAAGATCGTTTGAATAATACTACTAGCCTGGTTGAGTTTTACAAGACTGAACATTAGCAATAATATCCACGACTACACAGGCTGGCTGTGAAAATGATTGCTATGTTTGGCTTAGCATTTATATTTGTGAGCAACTGTTTTCTATAATTAACTTTAATAAAGGCAGACATCGAACATCTGTAACTGATGTTTCATTATGATCAGTAGGCCGCTGTTCCTTTCAGTTGCCAACAGCATAAAACCTCGTTTTGATGTACTGATAAATAAAAATATAACAAAATGATATTGTACATTTAAGTAGCTATAGAATTTCTATTATTTCTGTAAAATAAATATTTCCTTATTCATTAATAATAGTCCAAGATAGTTTTGCAAACACTGAACGGGAATTCATTTCATAAACACTCTTACTAGTACTGTATTTCCTTTTGTGTGTATTTTGTACGAGATGACCCCTTCTTCCAGTCCACCCTTATACAGAGCGCAGCTAATATCTGCATTCCGCTCATGTGCTGTGCGCCAGCTCGGAGAGCGCAAACCTTGTGCAGGCCTACTGTATAGATTCCTTCCACCTTTTCTTAGGTCTTCCGATAGATCGTTTTCCAGTAGAGTGATATATTAAAGTTGGCTTTGGCCATCGGCTCCTCAGCATCCTTTCCACGGCTTCTACAGTTACTCATATTTCCATATTTGTTAGGAAATCAATCATGGGTGTAACTCCTAGTGCTTTCAAAATTTCTTCACTTCGTTTCCTATATTTATTTAAATACAAAATAAATATATTTAAGTTTTTGTATATGGAATTCAACAAGACACTGTTATGAATTTGATAGATATCAAATACTTTAAATTCAGAATACAACAGTTCTGAGAGATAACCAAGATACAAACAAACTATTGTTTGGGGTGGAAGTACAAAAATTAATCTTAGTCCGTTAAATTTACTACAAAAACGAATAATTAAAATTTGTTTGAAGAAACGTTTCGATTATCCAACTAAATTAATTTATTCTGAATTTAATGTATTTAATATTGAACAAATTTATAAGTATACGCTGTTAAAATTTTATCATAAAAATCGTTATGTTTGTATTACAGACACACAATTATGACACAAGACGAAATATTAATTCAACATTAGTAGAACCTAAATGTCTCACTTCTCCTGGTCTAAAGCATAGAATAAATTTTGGCCCTCGGTTGTACAATGCTTTAACTAAATTACACCCAGAACTTCTAACATGTAACCCACTAACATATAACAAGAAAATTAGAAACGTGTTAATATCTTCAATTTGATTAAATAAATTTATAGCCTATGTTATGAATTAATCAACCTATATTATATTTGTATTCTATAATTTTGAAATATATATTAGTACTATTTTTCACGTGCGATATTATTCTTCTCTAGTGTTAATATTATATTATATAATTCCATTGCCGCTGTAATTATATTTTAGTTCCTATTTTATTTTACTTATTTATTATTATTATTTATTTATTTTTTTTTTACTTTAATATTATATCTGAACTGCGACCGAGCACGAGCGCTGCTCATTCGGTCTCAAATTTTGTTAATACTACTGTATATTTTTTTACATTGCTTGTATTATTTTATTTCTATTTCTCTTGTTTGTTTTGTAATTATATTCTTTATTCTGTATATTTAAATTTAAATAAAAAGTAAAATATTGTACTTAGAATACAATCGATGTAGGCTACTTATTTTGGTATAACAACTTTTACATCAGCCGCTACAAAAGGAGTCTAAGTGAATTCTGTAGCAATTATGGAAGCTATAAAGCTAAAATGTCATCCTTCTCATAGTTTTGAATCCTGACGCATCCAGTGCACAGTGCGTCGCCCTAACTTGCGTAATGAAAAGCTCATGGAAATAGACTCAAATTATAACAGAATGAATAGACGAGGTGAAAATTTCATGGAAATATATCACAAGCAGTTTCACGTTCTAACACTGAATATTAATTGATGTTAAATAGCAGTTGCTACTTGTTTTTCTCACGAGAGAGATGATAGCGGGAGAGTAAACACTGGTGACGACGTATTGGGGGCAGGGATACGGGTGTGAAAAATAAGTTAAAATTTACATATAGATTGGTGAGCCTGTATACACACACTCCATCAGGTACAGCAGTAGCCAGGCTCACATGCAAATGAGTGGCCACCAAGCTTCAATTCATAGAACTCTTCCTCTCATAGCACTTGAGAAGAACTCCCTCATAGGGGTGAACACAACTAGACTCCATTTTGCTAAGATAGCATCTGGTTTCTCATTATAATTTCTTGATGTTTTATTGCACATATTAACTGGTAGCCTCAGTTGTTATTATATAATGGTTTCGTTACGGAGGTACTTATAGATTATTATTGTTATTATTATTATCATTATTATTATTGTTATTATTATTATTATTATTATTATTATTATTATTATTATTATTATCAGAGACTGGAATGATTTACCTGCAGACTTACTAAAGGCTTTACCAATAACCAAAAATGCATTTAAAAATAGGCTTAAGGATTTTACTAATAGACGGTAGTATATTATACTCACTATTTAAAGGGTGTAATTGATATCTTGTTATTTGAAGTGTTCTATCAGTGAGGAAGTGTGTTGTGTCAGTGAACTATGTAGTGTCAGTGAAGTCTATTGTGTAAGTGAAGTGTGTTTGTGTCAGTGAAGTGGCTGTGCAAAGTATTTGAACAGTGAAATGGTTAGAAGTGTTAGTGAAATCAGGATAGAATCAGTGCAGTGAGTGAGTTGACAGCGAAATAAGTGTAGTGCCGAAAGGTACTTGTGCAGGTAAAAACTTGTCACACTCGTGGGTCTTAGTTCGATCTTAGGATTAAGATACAAATTAGATTTACTTTAAATGTTATTTTAAGTGATCATGCTTCACTTAATTTAGGATGCTCCTTGTTATTGTTATTATTATTACTATTATTATTATTATTATTTTTTATTAGTTGTGTTTATTACTAATTGTCATTATTGAGTGTAATTAGTTACCACTGCCACCGAGTATATACCCATTTGCAGTGTAAATAAATACAGATACATTATTATTATTAATGTTATTATTATTATTATTATTATTATTATTATTATTATTATTATTATTATGTCATTCATTCATTGCTCAAGAGCAAGTCTTTCACTGCAAACCCAGCTTTCTGCCCTCTTCTTTGTCTCCTCATATGATCCATATATCTTAATATCTTCTATCAACTGATACCTTCTTCTGCCTCGAACTCTTCTCCCGTTTACCATTCCTTAAAGTGCATCCTTCAGTTGGCAGTTTCTTCTTAGCCAGTGGACTCAACCAATTTCTTTTTCTCTTCCTGATCAGTTTCAGCATCATTCTTTCTTCATCCACTCTTTCCAACACAGCTTCGTTTCTTATTCTGTCTGTCCACTTCACACGTTCCTTTCTTCTCCATAGCCACATTTCAAATATTTCTATTCGCTTCTCTTCACTTCTTTGTAATGTCCATCTTTCTACCGCATACAAAGCTACACTTTACACAAATCACTTCACTAGTTCCTTCCTTAGTTCTTTTTCCAGAGTTCCTCAGAAGATGCTCATTTTTCTATTAAAAGCTTCCTTGGCAATTGTTATCCTCCTTTTGACATCCTGGCAGAAGTTCATGTTAGGCCTACTGCTTATAGTACTTTCCAAATATTTGAAGCTACGAAAGGATAATGGTAACTACTCAATTATACATTTTTACGCCTAGTTGAGGTTCGGATATATTATACAATATGTTTTGTTTGTGCCATTTTCATTTGAATCTCTGTGTTCTTTTGAAGAGTGGTTCGATCTAATCATAGGTGAGGGGGGTGAAACCTACAAAATAGACCTTGTTTTACACAGCGCGTACGGTCAGAGGACTCGTACACTGGATTTAAGAGAAAATTCTGAGAATATAGTACATCTATACGTATAATATTGCTCAATAAATCCATCTATTTTATCTAAAAAGCTGTGCAGTTGCTCCATTGCCTCATTTAGAATTTACAAGTTTACCTTCTTTATTTTTCTTCCTTGGTTGTCCATTGCATCACTTGTATCAAATTTGAAGAAAGTATTTATTGGGTAATTTGTCTTCGGATCTATTACACGTTTGCAAAACTTTTTCTGTTTTACTTTTACATAGGTTAGAATATTCATATCTGAGTAAAGCATGCAATTCTGTATTGTATCTATTCACGACTGTTCAGTTATGTTTATCGACATAAATCTATAACGCGTAAATTTCTTAAATTACAAATTGCTTACTGTTGTTTATTGTTAGTAAAATAACATGTACAAAAATACAGCCTTAATTCTTCCCTGAAGGAGTAAAAACTCGTGCTCAGGGCGTTATCTAAACACATACTTAACACAAACAAAGATAATTATTTGACACAAAGTGGGTCAAGAAAAAAAATATAAGAACAAATTAACTTTAAAAATACAAATTCAATTTTAACAATTTAAATCATACAAATACATAAACATATTAAATCAACATATATTCTTTAAGAATTAAATTCCTAACGCTAATTTTTTCAATTTCTGATACTAAAATGTTCCAAATTTGGGTATTTTTCAATTACTTTATTATATAACCTTGACCCAAAGTAGGTACCATGGCTAAGAGCTGTGCTTGTGAAACACTTTGGTTCCTCTAGTCGTATAAAATCGGATCTATTAGTTCCATACTTTTTATGATACAATTTGAATTTATTGCGATTTTTATGTATGAAGTTTAATAAGGCAATATAATAAATTTGTTTAATTTTCAAAACATTAAAATCAGTGAACAAAAGCTCGGATGAGTAATCAATTGGTTTATTAAAGCATATTTTAATTATTCTTTTCTGAATAAGTATTAGTGGAGTGAGATTAGAATTACCAGCATTTCCCCATCCTAAAATTCCATATTGGAGAATGGATTGAAATAAAGCTAAATAAATGAGACGTAAAATATTAACTGGTAAATATGACCGAAGTGTAACAAAGATATAAATTGTTTTATGCTCGACCATGCCAAAATGTAGTAATTATACACCTAGCAGCAGCCCTTTAATGGACCTCATTAAGGTACACCTATTCATTAAAGTTCAAGTGTTCCATCAATCAGAAAACACCATTGTAGCAATATGAAAGCGCAAGTATCGATTATTCTCGGATATGCAATCGAAAGACAACTAGCGAAACGTCACGGAGGCTGGAAATCCAAAACTGTCGCAGAAGGTTATGTTCTGTTACTATAATAATTAGCGTTAATTGTAAATAATATTCAAATAAATTCAATTTGTCATCTCGTTTTTCAATGTCAAAATCAATTTCAAGGTTATATCAAGATTAATGTTTATTTTACTCTCTAGATTATATCATGGTCAATGACATTCCTTTCTCGGAAAAAATCAATACTTTCGCGTCTGCGCACATCTCACAATTTACGAGATATTGCACAAGGTCAGTTCCGCTCCCCAGTCAGATAAGAATAACATGAATGCTTATGAATAATTTCAAGTTAGAAATATGGTCGAGCATAAAAAGTCGTATGAAACTTGCCTATAATGGTAATTAAGACGCTCGTATGAAAATTATGAAACGAGCTTGCGCTCGTTTCATAAACATACTCGCGTCGTAATTACTATCATTATAGGCTCGTTGCATAATGTACTATTACGTAATCTATTGCATAAATATGTAATATGTTTATTCCATCGTAAGTGTTGGTCGATTGTAATGCCTAAATACTTAACTTCTGAGGATTCGGTTAATATGGGACATTCACAATTTTGAGAAGAACAATCAGAACATTTTTCTTTAAGGCCCGTGTTTCAAAATAATATAAGGCAGGTTTTATTATCGTTTCCCAAAGCTTAATTTCACTTTTATTTGGTAATAATAAAACATGTATTTTTTGGAAATTTTCTTCCTTTAGATCAGAAATATGCGTGTATTCCTATTTCTTCAACTTTTCCAGTTTTGTCTTCAGCGGTGACCATGCATCATATCGACAAGTGGTCAAATCCAACAAATTAATCATAACTAATTTAGAAGCAGGAGTGTCCCGCAATTTAACGATGTTATCACGCTTATAATCAGGCATAATATTTCCTGTGATTGTGTGCAATGCCTAAATTCTCGAATGCATCCAAGTCTGGTGCTCCAGTAATGATAGAATAATGTTCAGTGGACCTGTATGTCCCGCAAGTTTTCAATTTCTATATTGAGATAGGATATATTTCAGCAAATTTTCAGCTTTCATTTATGTTATATTTGCAACAGCAGTGACGGCTACGTGAATAATTTCAGAAGTATTGGCGTTACTGACATGTATTATATCTGGTTTATTTTGCTTCTATTTTTATGCCAGTTTCCATTCGACTGTCCCGCAGCACAGTGACATTATTTATTTGTCATGACAGTTTTTGATCAAGCAGAAGCTTGTATTCAGGTACTGTTTCTCCCATTTCCGTGCGTATTTCATAATGCATTCATTTGCATATTTTGTTGAGTCTAACATAATATTTATGAGGTGTCAGTATGGAAAATCTAGACACAACATGGTATATTGTTTCGATAAATCTGTAACACAATAATAATAATAATAATAATAATAATAATAATAATAATAATAATAATAATAATAATAATAATAATAATTATTATTATTATTATTATTTTAAAAATAATTTTATATTTCCATTTCGTACAATATTCTGGTCACGAGATATAATCATATTGGAGATTTATCCTTCGAAGAGGTGGAAAAATTCAAATATCTTGGAGCAACAGTAACAAATATGAATGACACTCGGGAGGAAATTAAACGCAAAATAAATATGGGAAATGCGTGTTACTATTCGGTTGAGAAGCTCTTATCATCCAGTCTGCTGTCCAAAAATCTGAAAGTTAGAATTTATAAAACAGTTATATTACCGGTTCTTCTATATGGTTGTGAAACTTGGACTCTCACTCTGAGAGAGGAACATAGGTTAAGGGTGTTTGAGGATAAGGTGCTTAGGAAAATATTTGGGGCTAAGCGGGATGAAGTTACAGGAGAATGGAGAAAGTTACACAACACAGAACTGCACGCGTTGTATTCTTCACCTGACATAATTAGGAACTTAAAATCCAGACGTTAGAGATGGGCAGGGCATGTAGCACATATTATGGGCGTATCCAGAAATGCATATAGAGTGTTAGTTGGGAGGCTGGAGGGGAAAAAGACCTTTAGGGAGGCCGAGACGTAGATGGGAGGATAATATTAAAATGGATTTGAGAGAGGTGGGATATGATGATAGAGACTGGATTAATCTTGCACCGGATAGGGACCGCTGGTAGGCTTATGTGAGGGCGGCAATGAACCTTCGGGTTCCTTAAAAGCCATTTGTAAGTAAGTAAGTAAGTATTATAAAAATAATAATAATTCTTTATTTATACTGGCACAGTTAAAGCCATAGGGCCTTCTCTTACATTCTACCAGGTTACAAAGTATACAAGCAGTTAAAATTTAACAAAAAGTTAAAGAACAGAATACTAACATATTACAAAATAATAATAATAATAATAATAATAATAATAATAATAATAATAATAATAATAATAATAGAATAATAAAATCGACACTAAATAACATGAAAATAATACAGTACTAGAACAAATAAAGTAAAATACATTGGAATATAGTACAAGCAACTGATTTAGTACAAATGTTTAATATGGAAAACGTAAGGTAGAATATAACAAAATGGGATGTAATAGAATATTAATAATAAAGAAGGGAAATACGAATATTAAATAAAATTCACAATAAAACGGCTATGATAATAAATTCATCGGCTGATAAAGACAACAAAGAAGGGAAAGGAATGAAAGAAATATATAGCCTATATTTTCACAAAACTATCGCAGAGAAAATGGCTTATAACTGAAAGGAATCTGCATTGAAATAGTGCAATTTTAATTTATTGTTGAAACTAGACAATGTCTGACAGTCTCTGACATGTTGTGGTAGAGAGTTCCAGAGATGAGCTGCAGAGACCGTGAAAGATGAAGAGTAGAAGGATGTTCTGTGTTTAGGAATGGAGAGTGTGATATGGTGGTGTGAGCGAGTATCTATTTCGTGATATGAGGACAAATATTAAAGAGGTCTATCTCGAATAGGTATTAATAAATAATGTTAAATGTGTATACAAAATATCACATTCAATTTGCCTTTTTAAAGACTTCGTTATTATTATTATTATTATTATTATTATTATTATTATTATTATTATTATTATTATTATTATTATTATTATTATTATTATTATTATTATTAGAAACTTATCCTTCAAAAAGGTGAGAAAATTGAAGTACTTTGAAGCAACAGTAACAAATATAAATTACACACGAAAGAAAATTAAACGGAGAATAAATATGGCAAACGCCTGTTATTAATCGGCTAAGAAGTTTTTGTCATCCAGTCTGCTCTCAAAAAACAAGCTGAAATTTAAAATTTAAAAAAATAGTTATCTTACCGGTTGTTTTGTATGATTGTGAAACTTTGATTCTCACTTTGAAAAGAACAAAGGGTAAGGGTGTTCAAGAATAAGGTGCTTAGGAAAATATTTGGCGCTAAGTGGGATGAAGTTATAGGAGAATGGAGAAAGTTACTCAAAACAGAACTGCACGCATTGTATTCTTCATCTAACATAATTAGGAACATTAAAGCCAGATGTCTGAGATGAGCAGGGCATGTAGCACGTAGGCCTATGGCTGAATCCAGAAATGAATATAGAGTGTTAATTGGAAGACCTGAAGGAAAAAGACCTTTGGAGAGATCGAGACGTAAATGGGAGGATAATATTGCAATTAATTTGAGGGAGGTGGGATATGATTGTAGAGACTGTATTAATCTTGCTCAGGATAGGGATTGATGGCGGGCTTATGTGAGAGCGGCAGTGAATCTCCGGGTTCATTAAAAGCCATTTGTATGTATTATTACTTTTATTATTATGATTGTTATTATTATTATTATTATTATTATTATTATTATTTCTATTATTACACAGCCATAAAACGTTTGGGCTATAATGTTAAATAATGCAGGATGAGACATATTTATCATCAAAACTGAAAAAAAAAGTTTAAAATTACTGAATGAAAAAGCAATACATGGCAGTAGATTATTAGTTGTGGTTTGAAATTAGTGGTTTTTAAATTAAATTTACACAAAAACCGTCCGCGCTGCTGAAATAAAGCAGAGAGATAAATAATTATTTATTCCATTCTCTATCGATATGAACAAAAATCATGATCACACTCGAAATAGGTATGAAGTAAGAGGGTGTTAAACATTTGGGAAAAACGTTTTTTATAATAAAACTATGAACTTTCCACCAATATGGTATTACACGTTTTTATAACATAACGAAAGATGCTGAAACTGATCAGGAAGAGGAAAAGTAATTGATATAGTCACTGGCTGAGAAGAAACTGCCTAATGAAGGATGCACTGAAAAGAATGGTGAACTGGAAAAGATTTCGGGGCAGAAGAAGAATATGGATCGTATGCGGAGACAAACAGGAAGGCAGAAAATAGGAAAGGATGAAGAAAACTGAGTTCGCAGTGAAAGATATGCCCTTGGGCAGAACACAGATATATAGGTAGGTAGGTAGGTAGGTAGATAGATAGATAGATGGATGGATGGACGGACGGACGGACGGACGGACGGACGGACGGACAGACAGACAGACAGACAGACAGACAGACAGACAGACAGACAGACAGACAGACAGATAGACAGATAGACAGATAGATAGATAGATAGATAGATAGATAGATAGATAGATAGATAGATAGATAGATAGATAGATAGATAGATAGATAGATAGATAGATAGATAGATAGATAGATAGACAGATAGATAGATAGATAGATAGATAGATAGATAGATAGATAGGTAGATAGATAGATAACGAATGAATTAATATATTTGTAATTAAACAATATACCTTTTTGTGAGGTGATGGCACTTCACATTAGTAGTATACAGTGCCCTCTCCCCGTTTTACAACGCCTCTCATACAAATCATTTAGACCGTTACTTATTTTTAATTTATAATTGCACTTCTTCCACTAGTCTTTTCTTGTCCGTCATCAATTCTTTCAACATTACTCCTCACCCATTATTATACCAGAAATAGTATACCTACTTCTAATTCTTAACCCCCTCCTGTAAGACATATTTTCTCTCACTTGACATCTCTATCTATTTGTACTTTTCACTGGTAACGGATGAATGAAAATATGAAGGATTTTTTTCACTTTCATCCTGTAATTTACATTAAAATATTTTATATATCTTGATTACACAATTTTAACACTGTATCACTTCGGAATATGTATTATATGACCTTCTTGTGTTAAATTCCATTGCACCTGGTTAACATGTTTCGACCTATTATGGGTCATCCTCAGAACTGGTCTTTGTTGGTCTTGGCGCCTCTTGTTTTGTTTCCTGTGAGGGTGTGTTTGTGTGGTGTAATGTGGAGTCAAAGAGTGTGTGTGTTCTGAAATTTAGTTGTGTGTTGAGAATTTCATTGGGGTGTGTTTTGTGTGTCTGTATATTTCATATTGTTCTAGTGTGCTTAGTTTCCGGATTTATAATCAATGCCTTTCGAGGGAAACATCATCTCTCAATATAATTTCTTTTACAACGAAAATTATATGTATTGCCTATATTCTAAAATGCTTCTTGAATCGACTTCGAAGATATGAACACATACCCGTACTTAATCTTGAAACCCTACAAAACTGAAGACTTCAGCACAAAGGCTGATAGCAAAATTCTGCCTGTGATATATACAGTACATCGACTGCACTTAAGGGAGAGTGTGTTAACGGGAATTAAACTTAAGATCTTATCTGAGGAAGTTAACTCCCGCTCGTAACGGATAATATGCACACAACCTGTACAGGCAGCGTCTTTTATGATCAGTGATAACGGCGATTTTAACGAGCCGTTAGGTTACGCTACAGTTCACTTTACGCGCTATGCCTTCACTGTATGTGTTCTGCGGTTGGCTTTGATTCTATGGCGCAATAATACACAAGTACCACTGCACGGAGCGGAGTCAATGTAATTATACAGAGGCGAGAAATAACGAAGATTTAGTCGATGAAACTAAGACCCATTTGCTTCTACGTAATACCGCTGGATTCGTCTTCACTAAGTGGATACTGGAGTCTTCAATAGATATCGGTACTAAAGGGAAACAATTACAGTTCCATACATATATTCTATTTACCCTTAAAAGTTCCTGAAGAAAAGTGTTCACAAATCAAATAATCTCATGCCCAATTTCTGGATGTTTTTGTGACTGTGAGTGAAGTGATTTTCTTGCATATGAACATTATTACAGTCTTGAAGAATTTACAAGAGTGGCGTGATTTGTAACAATTGTGTGATAAATGCGCAATAAAAATGTAATTTTGTAGTTACAAATCAAAAACAAATTCTGTACGAAGCAACTATTGAATTCACAACATATTTTTAGGTTAAGAATACTAGCTAATTAAAAAAATGATACTCCTAAATAATTCATTCTTTTCCTGTAATACTTTTTTACTCTTAAAACTAAATAATATTGGTATTTTACAAACAACTTCAAATTAGAGTAACTCTGAAAATATTAAGATTAGGACACATGTTTATACATTTTTTGCTTAGAAGTCTTCGGAAATAACTTCCGTAAGGGACGGTAAATCCTCTTGAATCATTCTGTATATTAAATTCTGGAAATTTATTAGGGTCGAAACAAAACAATTGTTTGTAAATATTCATATCCTTAAACACTGTAATTAAACATATCACATGATAATAATAATAATAATAATAATAATAATAATAACAATAATAATAATAATAATAATAATAATAATAATAATAATTAAACACAGAATAAATATGGGAAATGCCTATTATTATTCGGTTCAGAAGCTTTTATCATCCAGTATGCTGTCAAAAAATCTGAAAGTTAGAATTTATAAAACAGTTACATTACCGGTTGTTCTTTATGGTTGTGAAACTTGGACTCTCACTTTGAGAGAGGAACATAGGTTAAGGGTATTTGAGAATAAGGTGCTTAGGAAAATATTTGGGGCTAAGAAGGTTGAAGTTACAGGAGAATGGAGAAAGTTACACAACACAGAACTGCACGCATTGTATTCTTCACCTGACATAATAAGGAACATTAAATCCAGACGTTTGAGATGGGCAGGGCATGTAGCACATATTATGGGCGTATCCAGAAATGCATATAGAGTGTTAGTTGGGAGGCTGGAGGGGAAAAAGACCTTTAGGGAGGCCGAAACGTAGATGGGAAGATAATATTAAAATGGATTTGAGGGAGATAGGATATGATGATAGAGAATGGATTAATCTTGCTCAGGATAGGGACCAATGGCGGGCTTATGTGAGAGCGGCAATGAACCTCCGGGTTCCTTAAAAGCCAGTAAGTAAGTAATAATAATAACGATAATAATAATAATAATAATAATAATAATAATAATAATAATAATAATAAAGATCATCATCATATCCCTCACGTATTAGACCCTGCAGAATCTGTTACGGTCTCATGCCAGCGCTTGCGTGGTCTTCCCAATTTCCTCTTTCCTCTTGGTACATAAGTAAGAATCTGTTTAGGCCATCTTGTGCGATCCATCCTTTCGACATGTTTTTTCCACTGAAGTCGATATTGTTGAACAAAATTAACTATAGGATCCATTTTTAGTTCCTGCAATATGTCCACATTTTTACGGTGTTCCAGCAAAGAGCATCCCGCTGTTTGTCTCATGAACCTCATTTCCGCTGTCGTCAGCCTTTGCCCATCAGCTTTTCTGATTGTCCATGCCTCGCTACCGTAAGTGAGGACCGGTCGAGCTAGTGTTTTATATACCTTTAGCCTTGCATGTTTCTGAACATGGGAGGATTTGAAGACGGTGTTAATGACGCCAGTGATTTTTATAAATTTAGATATTTTGTTTGACATTTCTTCATCAGTGATGTAAGAGAGGTTATAACCTAAATAGTTAAATGAATTAACACGTTCAATTAAAGTATTATTTATCATGATCTTACTTGGAATTGGGTTCTCTCCCGAAAATGCCATGACTTTTGTTTTCTCTTTTGAGATTTCCATATTGAAATCAGAGGCGATTATTTGCAAATTATAAATGGCTCTTTGTAAAGCATCCTCTGTTTTAGCAATAATAACCTGATCGTCGGCAAACATTAGTGTATCGAGAACTGTGTTTCGATTAATTTGAATTCCAGCATGATGGACTTTGCCTCCAAATGTATAAAATATGGTTCATATATAATAAACAACAGAGGGGAAAGACCGCAAATAATAAAGATAATAACCATAATAAGGGCGATAATAATAATAATAATAATAATAATAATAATAATAATAATAATAGTAAGAGTAGTAGTAATGAAGATGATAATAACACTTATAACTAACAGTGAAGTTAATAATAATAATAATAATAATAATAATAATAATAATAATAAAAATAATAATAATAATAATGATAATAATAATAATAATAATAATAATAAAGATAATAACCATAATAAAGGCGAAAATAATAATAATGATAATAATAATAATAATAATAATAATAATAATAATAATGCAGTAATAAGATATTTAAAATATAATTTAAAGTTACAGAACTTAGGAATGAAGTAGTAAATCTGGAGATAATATTAAGGTTACGATTACATAGGCAAAACTTGAAAATAAAAAAGGAAATAATGTGACACAGAACGCATAACCCATAAATTCTTGGGAATTGTCATAATCTCAATCCATTTCATTCCTTATCGAAATAAACTAATGTCTCATTAGCTGCTGTTCTTCAGGCAAATTATAGTACTAAGTGAGGTATAAGATTGGTTTTCACGTATCTTGAACATTACTAGCATTTTGTTAGGTTACAACTAAATTGTAAATGGTCTAATTTGCGTTTCTGAATGTAAATTCTGCGTTTTCTACTTACTGAAGTCGGATGCAAGTGACAGGAAAATTGAAGTGACGTTCCTGAAACGTTAATGTAAAGCACAATTGTAATATTATTAAGACCTATTTAGTTGTCAGTGTAAAAATCAATATTTTTTGTTTGTAAAATAACACGCTTTTCTTCGAAATATTAACAAATGCTGAAATGTAATGAAAATAAATTATAATTATAATGGCTGAATGGGAAGGAGAACATTCTTCATAACTTTTGTTACAGTCGGTACTGCAATGAAATATTTTTCAATTTTTTTATTCACAAGCTGATTCGAAATAAATATGTCACAAACTGATACACGAGTGCTTGTGTGTTGAGAGTGTCAAGAGGAGGTATTGTAATGGAAACGCATGGCCGTGAACCCCATGGCTATGGAAATCCGGTGGACAAAAAACTTCACTTTGATAAAGTTTGGTTTACCGTTTCAAACACATCTATCAAATTCCTATTGATTGACTAAAATATTGGTAATGGAATCAGTGGTGTTCAACGGCCTATAACCTCCTAAAAGGGATTACCAATATATTTAATAATAAAAGCGGTGTGTCAACACATTTGATACATGTTTGCTGGCTATAGGGCTCGTGTTTTTTGTGAAGTTTCAGTTTTCATCTTGTTGCAAATGATATTATTGTTTATGGATTTTTATTGAACTGTCGTACATAAATTCAAATCACTTTATCTGCAACTTATAGAAATACATTTTATAGGCCTAATTGCAACGTAATTTTTATTGGGTTATTTTACGACGCTGTATCAACTTCTCAGGTTATTTAGCGTCTGAATGAAATGAAGGTGATAATGCCGGTGAAATGAGTCCGGGGTCCAGCACCGAAAGTTACCGAGCATTTGCTCGTACTGAGTTGAGGGAAAACTCCGGAAAAAACCTCAACCAGATAACTTGCCCCGACCGAGATTCGAACCCGGGCCACATGGTTTCGCAGCCAGACGCGCTCACTGTTACTCCACAGGTGTGGACGCAACGTAAAATAGTGGACTATATTTAATTTAGGGGTTCACCCCCTCCCCCGCATTGTGATAGCTCTTAGGTTACGCCCACTTTCGGTTTTACTCCTTCATAATTTTGTAGAGCATTTTTAGTGAAGCAGCGAAATCCGGAGTGAGACGAATGGCCAATAGCCTTGGAGCTCACATATTCATTTTTTCTCAGCCCTTAACTCCCTTGCAAGGACGCGTTTTCGCGTACCTTTTAAAATTCCCCTCCCATATTCCTTTTTCAAATAAAATGTAGCTAATTAATTCTTCACAAATTTAAACACTTCTGAGCTTTAATCATTATTTGAAATATTTTGCAATTATGTTTCTACTTGATTCCTCAGTCCGAAGAGGGCTTTCTCTGTACCGGTTGATTACTAGCATGTGAAGGTCAAACTACATCACATCCAGGGGGTGTAGGCCTACTCTGTCTGGGTTAATTGTTGTAACCAGAAGTGTATATTCAGAGTGCAGTTATTTTTTAATTTATTTATTTCGGTGTAGTTAAAGCCTCAGGCCTTCTCATCCACACCACCAGAAATAAAAATACAATAATTAATAGAAATAAAAAAAACACTATAAAAATGTAAAGCCAAACAAAAATATATACAGATCGCAGTGACACAAACTTTAAATGATGATTAAGTATCAAAATTAATTATATTCTAATTAATTAACGAACATAAACAAGAAATTTGCAATTTTAATATAGAGTAAAAAACACAAATCGGCACTTCTAGCAATGCCTAAAAACAATGATATAAGACAACATGTTTCAATTTAATTTTGAATTGTGATAAAGTCTGGCAGTCCCTGACGTCATTGAGTAACGAATTCCAGAGGCGAGGCATTTCTACAGCGTAGGAGGAGTTTATTTTCACTATAAATGAACAAATGAAAAAATGATTACGCAAACTGATAAATAAATACAGAAACAAACACACAAAAACATGCACACATAAACAAATAAATAAATATATAAATGCATAAATAAATAAATAAATACGTAAATAAATAAATATGTAAATGAATGGTTGTGGAGTTATGAAATAATATGTGTCAAAATTTAAAAATTTTGGAAAATTTAATTTAAAATAAAAAGTGAATTCTAAAAAAAAAATATTATTAGTAAACGTTTTTGTACTCTTACCGGATATTTAAGTTCTAATAAGTCTGGTTGTGGTACCTTGTAATTTTTGTCCGATTGTGAGTTCATTTACTTATAAAATTTTAGAAATTTAGAGCCTGCATTTCTGATAATATTTGTGGTCGTTCACATACATATACCCTTAATTTAAATTCAGGAATCCGCCCCTGAGCACGAGTTATATTCTTTCTCTTTATATTTTATGTTACAATTATTAGCAAAATAAATGAACATAAATGCAAATACAAATTTGTTCTTAACGGGTTGAGGAAAAACCCCCAGATAAACCTCAATCAGATAACTTTTCCCAACCAGGACTTGAACCCTGGTCCGCTCGGTTCACGATCATACATGCTAACCGTAACTCCACAGAGTGAACTTGGTTGAGTAACTGTAAGGCAAATGTCAAGTAATTTTATTGTGAGTTCTCGAACTGATCTCCCCATATGCCATCTTGTTATTACAGGTACTTTTCAATTTTAGCTATACTGTAGATAACTTCGTAGTTGATACTGAGTCGAAAAGTAACTTATTTTTAAAAGAGAGGGAATCTTTCTTTCATATATCTTTTATAAATCTTCTGTTTTCTCTTTCAGAATTTATATTAGGAAGTAAATGCGAATTATTTTACCCTAAACAAATATACATCAATATTTTATTGCACATTTCCGTCGTGAACAATCGTGATCGTAAATTGAAGTTTGGACTCGAATGTAAATCTACAGAAGCTCATTTCCACACCGCATCTACATCCCGTGACAAACCTGGGAACTAAGATGAGCTTGTACTTCATTCACTAAAGGGCACAGAGATGCCTCATATGATCACTACGGAACGCCATCTCGCTTGTAATGCAGTACTGACGGACCAACATCGGTGACTCTGAAGCTGTGCAGTTATTGACCAAATACAAGAAAAGAAGAAAATGTACCATAATATTTCAATAATATTAACTGCATACGCTAAAAAGTTCACATTTTATGTAACTATGCATACTTCTCGTGTTGCTTGCACACAGAAACTTAAACCTTATAAATTTATGGAGAGATTGATTCCTGGATTTCATGAACGGTAATGAACTTTCTTAAAATATGAATAATAGCGATTATTTTGAAGTATTTCTTCTGAAACCTTCTATGTGACAGTACAGACATAATTTTTCAGGAGGAAGAAAAAAATAATTAATAGAGACGAGAATTTCACACACTATAAAATCCAAAAATATGCATGCATTCATGCACTATTAAACTACAGTAGAACCTCGATTATCCGTCACCCTATTAACCGATTGGCGGATTATCCAACTGCCTATTTCTTGCTCTTTTTTTCTTCAGAAATAAATAACTTATATGAAGTGCTGTTTTGTACATCATATTAGTAGGTTCTACATATGTTTTGTTAGAGAATGTTATTAAAAGGCTTTATCGTTACATAGCATTGTCTACTGTTCGAATTAACCATTCTATAATATAACTTGTATATAAAATGACTTCCACAGGTGTTAACAGAAAACGTGTTGTGCTAAGTATAAAAAAATTGAAATAATTGAATGGTTTGAGAAAGAGAAACTGTGGTTCATTTCGCATCAGAATACGAGATTGGAATTACAACTGCGAGATTTACTAAAAAAAACAAGGATAAAATGTAAAACGTACTATATGTAACTATACAACATGAAACCTCCTTCATTCACATCTTTCCTGAGACAGTCATTACAAAGGGCTTCCTTGTCCCTTAAAAACCTGTCGTTGACAACCAGGGAACTTCTGATCCACTACCAAGAGTGTTAAATACAAGACCATGGAGGAAATTACAAAATCTACGGATTATCCGATTTTTTCGATCAATCGTTCACCCCATCCCCTTCATTACCAGGGATAATAGAGGTTCTACTGTATGAAACTTGCACGATCAAGCGAAAAGTACATTAAAATATGCACTTTCACTTTTGTTCCAAATGTCTTATTTCACTTCACGTTTTTGCACAGTTAACAACCTAACAACATTTCTAAATTGGTTTCAGGTCAAATTCTTCATTCAAGTTTTCGCCACAAATAACCTTCTTCACTGAACAAAAGAATCCGTAGTCCAGGATTGCATTTTTGACCCTGCTCAGTATGTTTTTCGCAGCTACACTCACTCTCCCACGGGAATAACTGAGAGATCTATGAAATTATTTGCAGATTCTTTCCTATTTTGCATTCTTGCCAAATGTGAAGCAGTTGCGTCATGCAGGTCAACTTGAAATTTTTTAGTACAATTTATCTGAAATTATAATAGACCTTACGGTTACCTGGATAGGATTTAAAAACATATTATTGTGAAAATCTTAACATTTTATTTGATTTTTCTGTTATTTAATTTTTTGTCTTTTCCTTCTTCAATCCTGATTCCTGAAGCTAAAATAAGCGACACAAAAATCGAGAAACTGAGGTTTTTACTCAAAACCATTAAAACATGCATTTAAACTGAATATAATGCATATTAAATGCATTATTATGCTAAAAATTACTTAAATGTGCTTTAAGCATGTTTTCATTCCCAAAAACGCCAAAACATGCAAACATGCACGGAAAAAGTACACATATTTGGAATAGGAAAGTAATGAAATGGGTAAGTACTAAGTTTGAGTTATGTCCTATGTTCTTATAAAAACATGCATATACATGGAATTCTCGTCTCTAGTAATTAAATATCAATAGGTCTTCACTAATCCTCGATGATATCATGTTAACAACGTTTTCATACCAAAATATCTAACATTCTTCTGTAGGCTTATTGATATTTAATTACTTTTTTCTTTCTCCTGAAAAAATGATGCTCTGTACTATTACATAGAAGGTTTCATAAAATCAACGACAATTTTCAAATCCATTTTAAATTGATATATAACACGCAAATGAAGATGCAGTATTACCTTTATTGCCCACAAGAACGTGTACACGAATATAAATATAATAATTTTATTCATGAACGAGATATATTTATAAAAACCCATAAAAATAACATAAATACAATTTAAACCTTATGAGGTTATGACAGTACACTAACCGTATTACTGTATGCCTATTAATGTGTTAAACTCCCTAAAAGAGGAGAAAATCAGTTTTTCTATTATGCTACTTATAGTAACACTTAATAATTTATTTCCTTAACCATAATCCTTTTCACACAACAATTATTTAGACCCCTACTATGCATCTAAGAAGAAGAAGAAGAAGAAGAAGAAGAAGAAGAAGAAGAAGAAGAAGAAGAAGTCTGACTTGATAGACGTACATATCGCTTATGACTGCAATAGTATCACAACTGAAAATATCAGTTTTTGAGATAATAAGTTTAAACTTTCCCTTTGTATTTTAAAGCAGAAATCATATCATAGGCCTATGGTAAAAGGAGAAACTTTGCCAAATACTAATGAGTTAGGGACATCTTTCACTTCTTATAAATGTAATAAAGAATAAAGATTAAAAAATATATTTTATGGAAATAAGTACCGATACCAGTTATTATTAAATTAAATTCATTTATGTTAATAAATATCATAGAAATTTATATGTTATTTCTCCTTTATAGCGAAATAACTGAACGTAAGAGTTGATAGACAAATCGTATTAAAAGACTGACAAAATGGAAATCTTTTATATTCCATGGGGTTATTAGAAATCACCGTTTGCAACAGGGAGAGAAATCAAAAGTTCATTTCTCTGCCAAGATAAGAAATTATGTTCCACAATGTAGTCTTATAACAAATATTGATACCAAAAGGAGTCTTGAAATGAAATTACCGATACCGTATATGGAACGAAATAATACATATAATATCATTATAATATATTATGTACTTGATTATTAGATAATAGTATATTACGAAAAACTAGAACTGTACAAATCGACTTCTGGTTTGTTGTCTTACCGAAATTTATTATTTTTATTTTATTTTATGCACAAACTTATAGGATTCGCTCAAAATTCCCTTCCAAAAATTAACTTCTTTTAATGCACGCATGATTTTTAATCAAATATTACTCTATTCATATTACTAACTATACTATTAGAAGAGAACTGATAAAATAGTAATGAACTTGTTTGAAAAAAAAAACATACCATTCCAAATGTGTAACAGTTAAGTCGCGTTTATTTTTAATTAAACAACTTCCATTAGTCTTCATGAACATATATTTCATTTTTATTTTTCTCGCCTTTATTTCGTCAGTGTGGAGAAAAGAAAATATATTCAACATTTCGCTATGTTTATATTATGAATTAGCAATTAACTTCGCAATAACATTCAAACCTATACAAGACTGTGTTTTTACTCTAGCTGCTACCTTAGCGAAATCTATACAATAAAATAGGTACTTTCAAGCTACGAATTCTAGACGTTGCTACGAGATGGCATGGTAGACGTAACGTTGAGAGTGTGTACATTGAGCGGTGAGGAAGAAAAAACAAGCCCCCTCTAACTTCATTCTAAAGATTTTGCTTGTGTAACGAACGGCTCTGTTCTTGTTTTGCCGAAATGAGTTCTTTCGTCAATAGCGAACAGTGCATCTATCACTTTCTCTGTCTCTATTAGAATATATCTGATACCGTATGTACACGAAATTATATAAATTTTCGGTCTAAAATGCTATTTACGTATAAAGAATAATAAAACTAACTACAACTATAAAATTATCGCTAAGTTGCATATTGGTACAGATGTAACTAAGAAGAAATCCACCGGCGTAGCTCAGACGGCTGAGTCGTTTGTCTGCCTTTCTGGATTTGGCTCGAATATGAGTAGGATTCCCGCTTTCGCTACTGAACTGGTTGGGTTCTTATCAAGGTTTTCCCCAATCGTAAGGCGAATGTCAGGTAACCCACAGCGAATCCTCGGCCCCATCTCGCTATCACCAACCCAATCAACGTTAAATAACCTACTAGTTGATACTTAAGAAACCAAGAAGAAAAAATACGATTATTATTATTATTATTATTATTATTATTATTATTATTATTACATTATTGTTATTACAAATAAAAAATAAAGTTAATAATAATAATAATAATAATAATAATAATAATAATAATAATAATAATAATAATAATAATAATAATAATGGGTTAGGTACAGCTTAAAAGAGTAAAATTTTGGAAATATTTCAATTTTTTTCCTCCATTACTGTATCTTGTACAATAATGAAAATTGGTACGTGTAAAACACTGTCCTTCTGCTATACGATAAAAATATTTCACGACTTAAAAAAAATATTTATATACATTTTTTTTTTTTCAAAATTCAAAATTCACCGTGTAGTGATGAGACGTTTCCCTCATAACTAAAAAACTATCCAACATTCTGTGATGAAATTTTTTGTGTGTATTTATGCATGTCTTATCTACAATCTGGTGCAAAATCATTTCTCTATGTTTGTTAGATTGTCTGATAAAAAATAAATTCCTTTTTTTTTAATATTCAAATATCAGTATTTTCTTCTAACACAAAATAAAAAAAGATATTATTCATTAAGGAATGTAGTTGAAAGAGCATGATATTGTAAACATGATTTTCAGCAATAAAATAAAAGAGAGAGAACATGAAAAGTTAACAAGTTTATGAGTCTTGAGGGAAACGCTTCATCATTGCACAGTGAACTGCCACCGTTTGAATTTTGAAAAAAAAAAAAAAATAAATAAATCGTAAAAATATTTTTTTTTCATATAGCAGAAGGACAGTGTTTTACACAAAGCAATTTTCACTGTTGTACAAGATACAGCAAAGGAAAAAAAAGTTGAATAATTACAAAAATTTTACTGCTGTCAGCTGTACCAAACTTCTTAAGAGAACTTTTTTAAAATGGGGAAGAGTAACACTTTTGGCAATAACAGGTAAGGCATTAAAAATTTTATTACCATAGTTTCCCAAGTTTGAAAGTGCCACAATATTTAAAACTCAAATCATCACATGACCTAGTGTCATAATCATGAATGTTTGATCTACTACAATATTTATCCACATTTTCTCTTATAAAAATCAGGGTAGTAAATATCTAAATTCCACGAAAAGGTAGTATTTTATAATTAATACTTAAACTTTTACAATGTTAAAAATGAGATTTTCTTGCCATGATACATAAAGTTCTTTTCTGCAATATAAAAATCTTGTTGGCACTAGAGGAATGACCGGACAATAAATGACAATGAAAAAGACCAAAATATAAATTCATAGTAATTTGCTGACTTACACAATTTACAAGTCTCCGAAGAACGTACAAAACTCGATACAACTTATTACAGACAAAATATAGGCTACATGTTCATTCCAGAGTAGTTTCTAATCTAAATTGAATCCAAAACGTAGTTTCATAGATAGAGGAAGTATTTTGGACTTATCTAAGAATTAAACGTTATTTCTTCAGTTTTAATCTTATTTAAAACAAATTCATTACTGGCAAACCAATATTCAGTTGCTTCCATAATATCTTTACAATCCCTGGTACTCATTTGTGTTAAATGGTAGTCACAATGAAAAAACGATATAATTCTAAAAGAGAGATTCAAATTCATTCATTTAGTGTTCTACCCAAGGGCAGGTCTTTCACTGCAAACCCAGCTTTCTCCAATCTTTCCTATTTTGTGCCTTCCTGTTTGTCTCCTCATATGATCCATATAGGGATGCAAATGAGGAATAATATATAAGAAGCTAAGATGTAGTAGTTCTTATCATGCAGGATCTTAAATGAGTCGTTATATTTGTGTACGTGAATGAGAGAGAAAACTTAATAATGCCATAGATTTACGTAACAATCACGACATGATTGATGGGACGATAATTGTTTAAATGAGGAAATAACGGCATAATGACACGAGATTACATCACGACGAGATAATGATCGCATTGATTGATGGGATTGAATACTCGTAGTAATTCCATGATAACCGCAACCACAACATCTACAGCAGACATACAATTTAAATGTAGGCCTATATCGGAAAACCTGAAATTAGTAAGTGAATAAATGAAATGTGTGAGATTTGCAGAAGTGATTACTTTTCTTTAGTCCAATGAGGAACAATGTGAAATTTCTCTTTCCATTACTGGAAAATATCACAGTTTTAATTAAATGTGGAATATTATTCATAACTTTTAAATTTTAATTTTACAAAACAAATGTGCAACTACTGTTTTGGAAATAAACAATATGATACCAGTGTCCGAATAAAGTTATTCAGACATACAGCGGGTAACAGTAAACTTTATTTTTAAATGACATCCCATTTTAAGATTTACATATTCTGAATCTTCATTAAATGTTGCATATGTATGCGTAGAAATTCTATCCATTCACCCGTTTCGTACCTTTTAATTATTTATTAAACTTGTTTCATGGACTTCAAACTTGAGACAAATAAGTATGTAAAATCATGTTGAGTAGGCCATGAAACTAATGAAAACTGTTCATTGTTGATCAATGCCTAGATCATATATGTAACAGATATGTCGGGGTTATAGGCTTTGAGGTTAACAACTTTTGTCAGGTTTACTACGCTGCCATCTAGTTGTTACATAAGGAGTCACGTCATAATACCCATTTGAATTGCATTAGCGACTGTGCTGCCATCTCGTGTTCGTTTACGGCGGACGGATGGCGATCCTGGCGGTTGTTCTCTTCAAAGTGCTGCCGATTTTATCGTAGCGATGAGTTATCTGTTACATATATGATCTAGGATTAATGTTAGTTTTTTGTTTAATTCCATGGCCTACTCCACATTTTTGTAAAAATGAGATGGAACAGATCAGTCATGTAACTGTGATCATTTGTTGTAATGTTTGATTAATGATAGTGTTTTGTTTAATTTTTGGCCTACTGGCCTACAGTTTTTGCTTCTTGACTTCAACCAAGTATTTCATTAGTTCAATGAGGATTTCATCAACTCCTGTTGCTTTCCCGTTCTTCATTTCTTTAACCCTTAAATTGACAATGTATCCCCTATAGGACACAACAGGTTAATAGGCTATAAAATATCTATGTACATAATTTGAACTGGTAATGGAAATTACGGGAAAACTGCTGAACGGATTTTAATGAGTGACCCCACATTTTCATGCCTGGCATCAAAAGTTTTTCGGAAAAGTAATAGTTTTCACTGAAATGTCAATTTTCCTACATAATTTTCCTATTTTCCAAAATCCATCTGTTGTCAGTTTTGAGAACTAATTTTATCGAATCACGGCCGACTTGATTGGATTTCAGAACAAAACACACACTACAATAAACAATATGCTATTACACGAAGGTCATGACCTGCAGGATTGCCAACATATTTAGAGCTCAATTCAATTTGTTATTAAAAACTGATTCTGCAGTGTATAATTTTCTGAGTACAGCTGTGTATTGAATATTCAAATCTACGAAACTTGAGGTGGTTTGATGACATTATTACCATTAGAAATGAAATATTATTATATTTAATATCATGATGCATCTATTTTTCATTAATTGTACATAATATTGATGCTATATTGATGACATGAAAGTGAAACGTTTTGTGGTTATGTAAGTAAGTGTAGAGAATATCTTAATTTAGATCTTCATTTCTATAATTTACTGAGTGGCTGCTATATATAACTACAAAACTTAAGTAAGATAATAATATTGTTATTAAAAATCAAATATTTTTATAATTATTAACCCAGTGGGGTTGGGTCTTTTTCATATACTTAATGGCGGTGTAGTGTAGATATTGATATGTGTCATTGTCTTCAGTATTGGCTCGAGAGAGCGCAAAAATTACAGTTCCTAAGGAAAGATAAAAAGGTATTACTTACTGATAAAATAAGAGGGCTAGAAAATAGTATGAAGCAATATCGGAAGCTAAATTTACCGATTTGTATAATTAATTATTATTTCACCATTGGAAAGTGTAGTTTCTCTGTATGGACATAATGCTATAATGTTATTACAGTAACTTGTGAGTGAATTGAGGACAGGTAAGATTAAAATAGCTTCTTATGCACAGAAAAATTGATAGGCTATTCTGTGTATTCATTTCCTGTATTTCTTAAAATAATGTTTATCTCAGAGAATTAACGACCAACGAGAGTGTATTGATTTAGTATGCAGTAATAATACGTTAGCTTAGCATTTCATTATTTTATAATCCAAATTTTAACTATGCTCAATTGAATTGAGCTAAAATACATAAAATACATATGCATTAAATTCAATGAAAAAATTTGGGTAATGAGCCAAGCAGATTATGTTGCCCTGTTGTAAAATAAAATTTGTTCCTCCTGAGATTCAAGAGCCCCCATAACAAACTGAATACTTACTTATCGGGGTACATCCGCTATCAACACGCTTTTTATATAATATAATATAATATAATATAATATAATATAATATAATATAATATAATATAATATAATATAATATAATATAATATAATATAATATAATATAATATAATATAATATAATATAATATAATTTAAGTTATTTAAAGGGTTCAGAACCATAGTGGGCCAAGCGCCATTTACTGAATACGTAGAAAACAAGAGTTAAAATTAAGTTATTACCATAATTCAATGGAAACATATAACAAGTAAAATAAAGTATACACATTAAATGTAAATGATGTCAATGTTCATTGAACTATGGATGCATGTAATAAAAATGAAGAAACATGTTAAAGGAATTGTCATTGCACCAAATGAGTGCTCTGTGGACCAAAATGATTCCATTTTAATTATTTAAATATAATTTAAATTAAGTAACATATTAAACGATTTATCCTTCTATCAAACACGAATATTCCCTGGATCAAACGTCCTATTTTAATTATGTAATTACTTTATATTTATTTCTAACGGGTGCAGCGGAGCGCACGGGTACGGCTAGTTTGTTAATAATTTTATGAATTAGTACTAGTGTTAAAATGTTAGGGTGTATATGTGCTGTTTATAATTGTGACAATTGTAGCATTACAAATTGCTCAAATCGTACTTTCGATTTCCAACAGTTCATAAAACGTAAGTCAACAACATTCTTTAGTAGACCTAATTCCTTCGTCTTTGTGTTGATAGAAAAATACAAATTAGTTTTTTTTTATTTAGACCTAATAAATAAATAGAAGTTAAATATTGGATTTTAAGGTTTTATCAAATTAAGTTTTATTGTTATCAACATGCCTTTACTCATTATTACAAGCATCAGATTACTATAAATTTTATCTTTGCAGTTGTCAGCAATGCGTACATAAAACATTACTGTAAATTCATTCCTAATATCAGATTGATTTTGTATCGGTAAACCAAAGAAAAAATATGTAACAATTAATTACGGAAAGTAATATGAAGTATGCAATATTTCTCATAATATGCAGCTTTGATATAAGATAATAATTTTACATTAAATATTATTCAACATTTCTTAAGTGTTTCATATATAATTCCACATTAACAATAGTCTGAATCTCGCTATGTTAACCCAGATAAGACTAAATTATTTTTTGCTAAAAAATATGATTTTTGTATGAATTATTTAATTGTAATTGATATAACATAACAAAGCTGTTTTTAAATTTTTTATGTTGATAGTATCCGAGATTTTCAGTGTCCTATATATAGGACGTCAGTCATATCCTCATGCAAAAACATTATATGACATAAGTCGTTTTAGCACAAATGTATATAAATTGTTTCGCTTAACAGTACATGAAGTTAACACAAAATTATAATATCACTCACACACAATAAGATTATTGTATTTTTCGAGAATGTTTATGGTGTATGATACGTGATAAAACATTTTACATGTACACCAACATCACACTTCATACATATTATTGTTGTCTTTGTGTGACACTGAATGCATCGAGTTTGTTTTTCTTGAGATACCACAAAATGATTACTTCCAATCAAACATTGAATCTTTTTGCTCAGTCTTAGATGAGATGGTCTACCGCAGTGGTCGTCAGCATACGCTGAAATGGGTAAAGGGTAAGTGCGGCAGGATTAGGTACAGAGCATACCCGCCAGCAGCCACAAATGCACCTGCGGGTAAGAGACGATAGCCCGAGAGTGCAGTGAGTTGACGACCGCTGGTCTACCATTTGACTGTACATGTCGAGCAGTGGATTCGAGAACAGATAAGACGTTTGCGAAATGCAAGATGATCGAGTTTTTCATTGGAGTTTATCTTGTATAGCGTGCATGCATTTTTTTCTGCTACATCAACGCAGACTGAAGTGCCATTTCTTGTTTCTAATAGATGTTTTGTACAGATTGAAATTTTGGTCCACCCATATTTTTGTTGTAACTAATATATGATATTGGGCTATTTCACTGATACTTTCTTCTTCAAATTTCTGGAGTACGGTAACTTGAAACTGTGTGCACGGAAATTGAAAAATGTAGTATTTCCCTGCCGTATGCCAACTTCTTGCCAATTGAAATTTATTATTCTTTCTCTTCATCTGTATATCCGTTGCTGAATCACTAGCATTTCTACTGCCATTCTCACCATCGCCTTTACTATGTTCATCATCACCATTATGACTTTCGTCATCATAATCATCCATTCCCTCTCCTTGTGTGTTGAGGGTTACTGCCGTCTCAGCTCGCAACTGACTACCAGGCATACTGTCAATTGCAGGGTTATTTTCATCACCAGAATCCTCATCAGTTACGTTACCACACGCATTTATTGGTGATAAAATGGTGATGGAAATGTTATTGCACTTAGGTATAGCAACTTGGTCGTCTTGAATCATTTGCAAGGCTCCATTTAGCGAAAACCCCTATAATAACATGATTACCATCAGTCTCACGAAATATCCCCTTTTATGACCGACGTACTACATGTAGTACGCCTAATTTTACCATGATATGGCATAACACTAAATAAAAAATTGAATCAAATTATGAATTATTATATACGAAGTACATCATACGAATATGCCCTATCAATATCAAAAGCATTATACCTATAGCATGTGATATATACCGACTTCGAGAACAACATGTTCTGCTTCACAGCCATGACTCACACAAATATGTTCACAACAATGACTCTGACAGACACAACAAAATAAAAAAAAATTGGAAGCAATTTATAACACATAAGGATTATGGTATCATGTTTGCCGACTATGAAAATCTTACACAACAATGTTAAAAAAATAAAATGTCCGGTGTCCTATATATAGGACGTCATTCTTATCTCGGATATGTGGACGTAATTCCATCCTTCTGCGCTAGATGTCAGGTCCGCGATTTTTCGCTCTCACGCCAATGCTACTAGTATACAACTGTCCGGTATTATTATAGTAAGGTATTTGGTTCAACTTCTCTTAAGATATAAAATCCTTTTTCGTCTTTTGATATGGCTTTTTCGTCTTCTATAGCTAACTCATCTCGATGATTCCTTGTCTCATATAACTCTTCTACATATTTCATCCATCTGTTTAGTATTCCTTGTTTGTCTGTTATTTCATTTCCGATGTCGTCCTCTACCAACCACGTTGATTTCCTGTTCTTATTTGTGAAGTCTAAACATTTTACTTCGCGGTATATTAAATCATATTTTCCTTTTCTCTCAAGATCCTCTATTTCTTCACATTTCTCTTTCATCCAGTCTTCTTTTGCTTTATGACTTTCTCTTCTCAGTTCGTTGTTTAGTTTCCTGTAGTTTCCTCTATAGATCGCGCAAGGAACGATTACCGAAAAGCAATGGAAGCGTTGCTGTCTGTTTTGACGTGTGTATGTAGGCACGCCAAGGGGGCGAGAGGTGAGACCCGATAGAAGTACTGTCTCTTCTATGAAGATGAACAGATGAGGACAACGCTGTGGAAATAAAGAACGTAGCAAGAGAAAAATTCGAAGGTAATTAAACGCGCAACATATGTTTCCGAATTAAATAATAATACCGTGCCATACAAGACATGTATTCACATGCAATGGAAAAAACTAAAGTCGTAATGTAACTATCACAACGCAAGACTGATTCTATCGATGTCATTTCTCTTTCGACTGTACTCTTGAATATAATTCAAGCTATCTCGTGACCTTTCCTGTCGCCCGTTCTTCCTTATCGCATTGTTTGATTCGCATTCCTTCCGTCGGTATTCCCTACTTGCGAGACATATACCTTCTTTTTTGTTGATGTTTTTCTACTTTCTCTTCTCCTCCATCTACTTCAACATTTTCCCTGTGACCCAAGGTTTCTTAATTCTCACACCTTCCGGGTATCCCATTGTTTCTTCTGCTGTTGTCTGTATACAACTTTTTAAATGAGTCCAGTACTCATTACTATGGGCGGTCGGGTAGCTCAGTTGGTAGAGCAGCTGGCTACGGACTGGAAGGTCCGGGATTCGATCCCGAGTGGTGACAGGATTTTTTCTCGTTGCCAAACTCTCAGAACGGCTCCGAGGTTCACTCCTATAAAATTGAGTACCGGGTCTTTTCCGGGGGCAAAAGGTGGTCAGAGCGTGGTGCCGACCACACCACCTCATTCTAGTGCCGAAGTCATGGAAAGCATGGAGGTCTATCTCCATGCCCCCCCAAGTGCCTTCATGGCATGTAACGGGGATAACTTTACCTTTTTTATTCAATACTATTCGAGATTAATAATTTAAATTCCCTTCAAACGTTAACGTCAGTTAATAACTTATAATTCGCTACTACATTACACTAATTTATGTATGTTTATGCTCGACCATGCCGAAATGTAGTAATTATACACCTGGTAGCAGAACTTTAATGCATGTCATTAAAGTACACCTACTCATTAAAGGTCAGGTCTTTCAGCCAATGACGACTCAGGTTACAACTGTTCAGCCAATGGCAGGTCAGCTTTCTACCGTTATAAAACCGCAAGTATCGATTATTCTCGGATATGCAATCGAAAGAGAATTAGCGAAAAGTCACGGAAGCTGGAAATCCAATACTATCGCAGAAGGTTATTTTCATGTTGTATGATTTATCCGATAAGCAGGTTGTAATACAATGTTAAAATTGAAATATACCGTCTATACTTATCTAATATTATATGATTAATTATAACAAACGTTTTAGGCACTAATGTGCCATTTTCAAATGTATGAGAATTTGCCTAATTACATGTTCAAATAGGTGCACATGAACTGCGTGAATGAAACATATAATGTGTACTCTGGTGATTTCATGTCACATATAAAACAATCTGTTTGTAGATAATTAATGATTAAAATTAAAACACACACTTATTACTAACATTTAAAATTTGCTGCAATTATCCATCAATGTGGAACACTGGGGTTTTTCTTGACGTATTGTGTGGTCAAATGCAGTTATTCATTTACTTGAGTTTTAACCTTACACTAAGATATTCACTGTTAAAATATTAAAATTCTTTGTGTTGATTCGTTATTATTGTAAGCTCATTCATAGCCTGGCCAACGTCGAGCATGCAACATGTCCAGCCATTTGTAAAGGCTTGACTGACAATCGGACGGTGACAACCATAAATATGTAATAATCCAATCACAGCAACCACAGGAAAACAATAACCAGGTATCAATTGTAACTTATATTACGCACCACATTCGATTATGGTAAAGTGCTCCGACATGTGAAAAGTGAACAAACAACCAGGAACCTTGGTGCAATAATAACGAATCAACACAAAGAATTTTACTATTTTAACAGTGAATATCTTAGTGTAAGGTTAAAACTCTTCAAGTAAATGAATAACTGCATTTGACCACACAATACATCAAGAAAAACCCCAGTGTTCCACATTGATGGATAATTGCAGCAAATTTTAAACGTTAGTAATAAGTGTGTGTTTTAATTTTAATCATTAATTATCTACAAACAGATTGTTTTATATGTGACATGAAATCACCAGGGTACACATTATATGTTTCATTCACACAGTTCATGTGCACCTATTTGAACATGTAATTAGGCAAATTCTCATACATTTGAAAATGGCACATTAGTGCCGAAAACGTTTATGTTATAATTAATCATATAATATTAGATAAGTATAGACGGTATATTTCAATTTTAACATTGTAGAAGGTTACGTTCTGTTACTATAATAATTAGCGTTAATTGTAAATAATATTCGAATAAATTCAATTTGTCATCTCGTTTTTCAATGTCTAATTTAATTTCAATGTTATCTCTGTAGGTTCTTATGGCCTAGCGAGGTCAATGTGAACATCTGTTCCTCGGAAAAAATCAATACTTTCGCGTCTGCCAACATCTCACAACATACGGGACATTGGTCTAGGTCAGATACAAAGAAAATTAATAATATCAAGTTAGAAATATGGTCGAGCATAAAAAGTCGTATGAAACTCGCCTATAATGGTAATTAAGAAGCTCGTATGAAAATTATGAAACTCGCTTGCGCTCGTTTCATAAATATCCATACTCACTTCTTAATTACCTTCATTATAGGCTCGTTGCATAATGTACTATTTTATGATTAAAGACAATTTAATAAGCACCGTAACAATATTTTCATACCGAAGATGTGTTGGTAGACAGAGACAAAAGCCTGCAGTAAGCAATTTGATACCTAACATAATCAATAGGTGTTAGATGCATGTTTCAATTATAATCTATTTGAAAGTGGATCAGACTGGCTTTAGGTGTACAGAGGGTCTGCCTATAGAGAAGGGGCTACTCTATTCAAATTGTAGCACTGGGCTGACACTCATGAAAACCGAAGCTCCAGAACAAACAGGGGGACGGCATTGTGCAACAACAGGCCGGATGAGCCGGGTGTTAAATTGTCACCACCCACTCCATAGCCCCGCATCTTTATCTTCGCCGATATCTAACGCTTCAAATATTGACACACTCTACTTCAGCATCTGTTAATTTACTTAATCACGTCTCGTCTACAAGCAGAAATAGTAGTGGCTATTAAGTGAGCCAACGGAATCTAACAAGATTTAGTTGTTCACAATTCGGATACTGATTACAAAGTTAAAATGATTTCATTGTCATTCCCACAACCACTATCTACGCCGATTTCATTTCATTGACAGTATTTTCAGCAGCAGTTTCAAAATAACCATTTTAATAAAATTATTATTTTCATTATCACTACCAACGTCTTTATTGCCATCACCACCACCACCACTGTCACCGACGATGCAGTAGCCGTTTTCCTTTCATCACTAGCATCACTAAGATCACAATCATATTTTTTTTCAATAATAATGTTATCAACAGTAATCTCACTAAACGTTTTGATTTATCTAGAGAAAATCAAAACTCGAGTGGGATTTAATTGACTATTACACGATTAGAAGAAAGTATATAAAGATTAGAAGTAACGAAGTACTCCAATACAATAAAATATTAATTGACTTACGAAAAACAACTGTATTCAAATGTATTATTCTACCATCTCAACTTTACAATTATTACGCTAGATGCATGCTAGATGGCAGTAGTGAGCAATGCCTTCTCGTCGAGAAGTTCTCGATCTATTATACACGATGGCAATGTTACTAGTCAAGAAGGCTTTGTTGATTCAGTTTCATTTTTATTAAAATGCAACATTCCACTTCAATTATCCGAATCCCAGTAATCAACGTCAATTGACAGATGATTTTCAATAAATCTTAATGTTACACAATCTCTGATACGTGACTATCCATAATATCATATAGCAGAAGCTATAACATAACCTAACTAATATCACAAATGTTAGAAAAGTTTTAATTATCGACGATGACATAAAAAATAAACATGAATAATTTTAAAAGGAATAATTATTGAATGTACAATTTTCAAATTTGAATGTGGTTGGTGGTTCAATTGATGTTATATTGGACGTGTGCGTAATAGAAGTGGAACTCGTTGATTTAGGCCTACATTCTGTATTCAACTTATTCAGGATTTCCGAATGGTGGTTTACATTTGTAAATCGGATTTCAGAAGATGCATAGGTATGATCAGTGATTTTTATTAATTCTTGTTCTTGAATGCCAATGCGAGTCATATTTGAAACTGCTGTGCATCGACTGGAGTGGTTTGTAATTTTTACATATATATATATATATATATATATTTTGTTTTTTGACGTCCAGACCAGCGAAGTTTCAAATGTTGGCAAACAAAGAAACAAATGCTAGGGACGCGATAAAATTGTGCGATAAGCAGCCATGATTGGTTTAAATACGTCCTTTCGTACCGTTTTATTGGTCAAAAGTAGTATGACGTATAAGAGTGTAATAGTCAAAAGTAATCTTTCTACAGGTTTTGATTTATCTAGAGAAAATCAAAACTCGAGTGGCATTTAATTGACTACTACACGATTATAAGAAAGTATATAAAGATTGGAAGTAACGAAGTACTGAAATATAATAAAATATTAATTTACTTACGTAAATACAACTGTCTTCAAAAGTTTTATTGTAACATCTGAACATTACAGATATTACGCTAGATCAGTGATGTCAATTGATGCCCTTAGGAGCAAGCGCGCGTTTAGAGCCCAGGAGAGCCTGAGCGCTTTACAGCGAAGAGGAAAGAGACAGACGAAAGAGGTAGTATATGCCGCTTGGTCGAGCTATATACAGGGATGACCAACACTGATTCAATAGATAAAGGGAAGAGAACTTATTAACGCTGTATACATGTTAATTTTTAGATTTGTCTGAGAAGTAAAAGTGCATTATAAGAATGTAAGATTTAATTTTAATGCTAATTTTTCACAAGTTTGCGTTTTTATTCAAAAGGAATATTTTCTCAACTTTTTTACAGAAAAGTGAAATTTTTAGATATGTTTGTTTAGTAGCCTTACAGGTACTAAAATATTGTTTTCGTAAATCTAATATATCGTAAATACGCATTACTGAAGATAGTGTATTAAAATGTTTGAAAATATTCGCATGGAAAATGTTTATAAGGAAATGAATTAACAAAGCAAATATTGTCACATCAGAAACAAAAGATATGTGCCTATGTGTTAGTAAAACGTCAGTTCTATAGCTTCAGCAGATTTCGAGATAATTTAATATTCTGATAACAGAAAGTTGCGCACCAATAGCACCTAAAAGCATATGCGATAGGAGGTTGATTATGTAATATTAGTTACAGTTAAAACATATACCTAGGCAGCTTTGCTTTGTACTATAATATTGTTTAAAATACGTTTATAAAGCTAAAGACACCATCAATATCAATTTTAACTTATAATGTCATATTCAGTGTCTTTCTTTGGGATAACACTTTCTTTATGAATGATGTGTTTAATTCACTTAGTACGGTATAGTTGTAGTTATTATGGAATTTGTGTGAATATTCCTTCTTTACTCTTTATTATGTTATTAACGTTTAAAACACAACTGCAATATGAGGCTACGAAATAGGTGTTAGTACATTTGTTTTACAGACAATATAGAAAATAACAAACAGAAAGAAGCCATATAAAAATTACGACATAAAATATCACTTTGCGTTTGAAGTTTGTACACCACTGTTTTCTTAATCCAACAAGCTGCTTATTCCTCCTAGCATGCCTATTGCTTAATGCCCGCGCACGACGTCAAGGTCAGAAAAATGCGCTTGCTTTGACATCACTGCGCTAGATAGCAGTAGTGTGTTATGATTAGCTGTTTTCTTGTTATCAGTTGTGCCAACTATGGAATCTTCATTGAACTCTGTGGACGGTTACTAGTCAAGAAGGCTTTGTTGATTCAGTTTCATTTTTATTAAAACAGTTGCATTCCACTTCAATTATCCGGATCCCAGTAATCAACGTCACTTGACAGATGATTTTCAATAAATCTTAGTATTAAACAATCTCTGATACGTGACTATCCATAATATCATATAGCAGAAGCTATAACATAACCTAAATAATATAAACAAGTGTTAGAAAAGTTTTAATTAGGGATGATGAAATAAACAAGAAAAGTTTTAATTAAGGACGACGAAATAAAAAATAAACATGAATAATTTTAAAAGGAACAATTATTGAAAATACAATTTTTAAATTTGAATGTTTCAGTGATCGATAGTTGAGTTGACGTTATATTGAACATTTGCGTAAAAGTGCAACTCGTTAATGTACAGTAGTGGCAAAAAAACCCGGACCGATCCCTGTAGCTGATTTCAGAGCCTTGTTCATTCCAGAGCACGATAGACTGGTAGCTAAGACCTTCATGGTTCGAATCCTGCCTGGGATGGAAATTTTTTTGTTCCTTATTCAAATTTATTCCCAGTACTTTTCGATTGCTGGTAAAATTCATGTTCTGGGAATAATAAGTTAATTAAGTAGTAAAATATCGCTGCAATCGAAAAGTATTGGGAATAAATTTGAATAAGGAACAAAAAAAGTTTCCTTCACAGCCAGGATTCGAACCATGAAAGTCTTAGTTACCAGTCTATCGTGTTCTGGGGTGAACAAGGCTCTGAAATCAGCTACAAGAGTCGGTCCGGTTTTTTTTGCCACTATTGTACATGGTTTATTCCTCAACTTATTCAGGATTTTCGAATGGTACTCTTTATTTATTTGTAAATAGGGTTTCAGGGAAGATGAATAGCTATGACCAGGGATCTTTATTAATTCCTGTTCTTGAATGCCAATGCGAGTCATATTTGAAACTGCTGTGCATCGACTGGAGTGGTTTGTAATTTTCTGTTTTTGACGTCCAGACCATTGCAGTTTGAAATGTTGGCAAACAAAGAAACAAATGCTAGTTAGTGATAAAAACAAACAAATGCTAGGGAAGCGATAAAATTAAATAAATGCCAGGAAAGCGATAAAAATTGTGCGATAAGAATCAATGGTTGGTTGAAAGACGTTCTTTCGTACCGTTTTATTGGTCAAAAGTAGTATGACGTAGTAAAAGTGTAATAATCTTAGGTAATACCACGACTGGCTTTGAGATTATTGATAAATTCTCGAGCTAGGTAGCAGCAAGAAAATTTATCTAGGAATTATTCCACAATAATTAACGTTCACGGGAATAACTTGAAAAACAGAAGATTCTTCGAATTCAAAGTGACGGTGAGAGGAAGTGTAAAGATAAGTGGCGTAATAGTGTACTTGTCTGGGAATGGCATCTGGCTGTAACGACTTAGGCAGGATGGCCCTCTTGTCAACATCAGATTCACAAATGCCGCCCAAGCCACCTGTACATTGGAACGATTATCACATGTAGGAAGTACAATATGAGCCTCAGTTTGGGTCGATTTCCGGTCCAGCCCTCGAAAAATCAGTCAACCAGCCAGCATTTATAATTTTAGATCATAATCCCCACGAGTACGGAACTAAAACAAGTGAATCTGTCCGATCCGTGAAAGGACATCATAACCATAATGTTATACGAGTGTTTTATGAATGACAGTACTTACGTTTTACATTATCCGCTTTGAGTTTTTCTATGAAGGCCTACATACATGATTCAATATTACAAATTAACTCACACAATACACTATAAATAGACCTCACTTCATTATTTCCTATTTCCATGCATATAAAATTTCAATAAGGCTGTAAGCGCTGTGTTTAATGAATGCCATGACGGTTCATTAGGGAGTTTATTGGACAGCGATGCGACATCAGAAGCGCTCAATGTAAATACGTTGCCAATATACGCGGGGCAGTGTTGCCTCACTTTGCCCCTGGCATGATGACACAATTTTACGCTCAACACAAATTCTACAGGGACATCATTTTATTTTTACTTCAATTTTTATTGTACCTGAGTTTTTGAATGTACTTCACTCCGACTCCTTCTACTAATTAAGTTCAACCGTCCTCCACACAGATCCAAGACTGCATACAGTCATAGTAGCCTTACGGTCACAGTAAACAGTACGTTCCAAAAATATGTTCGCGTTTTCCAGTGACGAAAGAGCTTTCAATATTGAATCATTTTCGGACAGGTACTGTCGTCCATTTGCCTACGTCGCATCCCGGTTTCCCCCACCAGCTTTTATTTTCCAGCTAGTGGCTGGGCTGTCTTAGCTCTTTTCTGAAAACATCAATTTCTGTTAGGAATTGGACGTCTACGTAATATTATACAACTATTTAAAATAATTTAAATGAAAGTGCCTCGTTATGTAATTAACTGTCACGTGATTTCCCCCCTTTCTACGACCCTACGACAAAATCCCTCGGACGGACAGTAGATAGCATGTCTGAGTAATTTTATCTTTTCGGATCGTGCAGAAGTGAAGACTGAATTTACAGTACGTAAGGTACTCTTTTATAAAGTTAGTACAGAATTATTTCAACATGAGTTACTAGTACGAAGGACGAAACTGGTACTTGAAATTAGGTACAATAGTCTATAGTGCGATGCTATGCACATTAGAACTGAAGCCTGGATCAAAATGAACGGCCACCATTTTAAAAAATGTGTTTAAATATCCATATTATGATTATTTTTCAATTTAACTTTATTCTGTAGGCCTATATTGTATGCTAATGTGCTGTAGACAGTATAATATACACTGCATAATGAATACGTCCACATGGACAGCTCAGTTCGTGAGTAAAAACACTCATTGTTAATACAGTACTGTATTTGATTAAACAAAAAACTAATGAATATGATCAAACTCAAAAGCGCAATATTTCCTAGTTTACGTAAATGGATGAACTACTTTTCTTCCCTCCTATACCTAGTGAAGTGATTTGTTTGTATATTACGGCAGTATCATCGAACTCCAGTCGTGGAACGGGGTAGCAAACGGCGTTGATCCAGAGGTATAGGCAAGTTAATATTAAAAATGTTAGTAAAAATAAAATGATGTCCCTGTATATTAAATTTTAATGAGTAATTACATGAACTGTAGTCTGTAGTGTTTTATTCAGCATGACGCAGTAAATTCGTGTAGGGTATTATAGGCCATGGGAGAGAGAGAATTATCAACGTGGTGGACTTTCAGACGTGACAAAAATAAACCGCGTCATCTTACTTTAAAAACACACAATGGCTGTAACATTGAAAGATTTCTTCTTTATTTCTTACTTACTTACAAATGGCTTTTAAGGAACCCGCAGGTTCATTGCCGCCCTCATAATCGAAATACACGTTCACAGCACAATCTGTTGCTATCAATACCATGTCATCAGACATCTCTGTACTCAAGTTCTTTCTCAATAGCCATGGCCCGCTCATGGAATTCGCTGCCGCTCGAAATCAGGGGTAGTCTTAGTCCTCAGTTGTTTAAAATTAGGTTGTTTAGATATATTTTAAATGCAAAGAATTAGTTTTTCAGGTATAATTTTTATTTATTTATTTATTTATTTATTATTATGATTATGATTATGATTATTATTATTATTATTATTATTATTATTAAAGGTAAAGGTAAAGGTATCCCCGTAACATGCCATGAAGGCACTTGGGGGGCATGGAGGTAGAGCCCCATGCTTTCCATGACCTCGGCACTAGAATGAGGTGGTGTGGTCGGCACCACGCTCTGACCGCCTTTTATCCCCGGGAAAGACCCGGTACTCAATTTTATAGGAGGCTGAGTGAACCTCGGGGGCCGTTCTGAAAGTTTGGCAACGAGAAAAAATCCTGTCACCACCTGGGATCGAACCCCGAACCTTCCAGTCCGTAGCCAGTTGCTCTACCAACTGAGCTATCCGGCCGCCCATTATTATTATTATTATTATTATTATTATTATTATTATTATTATTATTATTATTATTTTATAAAGTCATTACTTTATTTTTCCATTAACACTTATATATAGGTAATTGTCATTGTCTCAATGTAACACGTGCTGTGCTGATCATACTAATTCTACTATTCATTTAGTTGTGAGATTATATTCATATGTATTAATTCTTTTTTTTTAAGTTAATACTGTACACTAGATGTATTTTCCTGTTTGTGATTATGTATTCAGTCTCTTTTTTATTATATATATTTTTATTATTGTTATTTTAAAGTTAATACTGATTGTGTGTATGTATTCAATCTCTCTTGTTTACTTAATTATGTTTATTATTATTTTTAAGTTAATATTTGTATACAGGTTTGTATTTTTTTGTATGTGGTTGGATCCAGGTTGAGTGGAAGAGAAGACCTGATGGCCTTAACTCTGCCAGGGAAAATAAAACTATTATTATTATTATTATTATTATTATTATTATTATTATTATTATTATTATTATTATTATAAGCCCGCCATCGGTCCCTATCCTGTGCCAGATTAATCCAGTATCTATCGTCATATACCACTTCTCTCAAATCAATTTTAATATTATCCTCCCATCCAAGTTTCGACCTCCCCAAATTTCTTTTTCCCCTCCGGCCTCCCAACTAACACTCTATATGCATTTCTGGATTCGCCCATAGTGCTACATGCCCTGCCCATCTCAAACGTCTGGATTTTATGTTCCTAATTATGTCAGGTGAAGAATAAAGTGCGTGCAGTTCTGCGTTGTGTAACTTTCTCCATTCTCCTGTAACTTTATCCCTTTTCGCCCCAAACAACCTTAATCTCTGTTCCCCTCTAAAAGTGAGAGTCCAAGTTTCACAGAACAACCGATAATATAACAGATTCATAAATTCTAACATTCAGGTATTTTGACAGCAGACTAGATGACAAAAGCTTCAAGCCAGGCATTTCCATATTTATTCTGCGTTTAATTTCCTTCCGAGTGTCATTTATATTTGTTACTGTTGCTCCAAGATATTCAAATTTTTCCACCTCTTCGGAAGATAAATCTCCAATTTTTACATTTCTATTTCGTACAATATTCCTACCACGAGACATAATCACATACTTTGTCTTTTCGGAGTTTACTTCCAAACCTATCGCTTTACTGCTTCAAGTGAAATTTCCGTTTTTTCCCTAATCGTTTGTGGATTTTCTCCTAACATATTCACGACATCCGTATAGACAAGAACCTGATATAACCCGTTAAATTCTAAACCCTCTGTGTTATCCTGAACTTTCCTAATGGCATAATCTAGAGCGAAGTTGAGAGGTGATAGTGCATCTCCTTGCTTTAAGCAGCATTGAATTGGAAAAGGATCAGACATAAGCTGGTCTATACGGACTCTACTGTACGTTTCACTGAGACACATTTTAACTAATCGAACTAGTTCATTGGGAATACCAAATTCAATAAGAATGTTATATAAAACTTCGCTCTTAACCGTGTCATATGCCTTTTTGAAATCTATGAATAACTTATGCACTCTACCCTTATATTCCAATTTTTCCCCCTTATCTGTCGAATACAAAAAATGTGATCAATAGTCGATCTATTGAGCCTTAAACCACACTGATAACCCCCAATAATTTCATCTACAAACGGAGTTAATCTTGTCTTTATTTCTTATTAACTTACTTCATTTCGATCGTGATAATAAATAATTGGATTCAAATATTTAGCTTCGGAAATTTAAGAAAGTTATGTTAAAGACGAAGAAACGCATGTCAAATTCAAACAATGTGTGAAATAATAAGGAAGACAACGAACGTCAAAAATAAACATAAATTCAGTTTTGTAAGGTGCTAGCAATGCGAATATTGTTTTACAGTTGAGCCAATTTGAAAAGAATAAACGATTCTGATAAAAGAACTGTAGACTTTATGAAGATTCAGTCCTTGAGTCAGTGACCGAGTTTACTATTCGACGACGGAAAGATGTTAGCGACTTGAGCGTCAACTAAATAAGTTCAAGTATTGGAAAATTCAAATGGAACTTGGTTAGACAAAATAGCTTTCGGGGTATTTTCTTCTGGTGCTCTCATCTTTTTTGACACAATGTTATCATTTCTCCCATCATTATACTCTAAATGAAATAGAGGGAGCATTTCTCTGTCCCTGTCGTCGGTAAACCGATCACATTACCGGCGGCACACGCAATAAACTACGCCATCCATGAGGAGAAATTTACGGATATGGTTCATCGGGTTTGGGAATAATTAAGTTTCACATACATACACAAATACATTCCGATTAATTGGGAATGTATGTAGATATAACGACAATATCATTTGAAACCCAAATAAAATGATTGCAAAAAGATGAGAAACATCTCAATTGGAGGGAAAAATATAGTTTTCTAAAACATTGTTTAACAGAAGTCTACAGACGCAAAGTAAAAATTTGAATGAATATCTATCTTTCTTTAGGCATAAAACTTATTTCATCATCCTATAATAAGAAAATAACGTTACGGATGATTGCAATATTCAAGACAGAAAGGAAGATGACGTTAGGAGTTTCACTTCATTAAAAGTGTTTTTTGTTTGTTTCTTTTCTTAGCTTGCTTTTTGCTCGCATATTTAATTAATTAATTTATTTACTTATTTACTTACTTACTTAGTTACCTACTTATTTACTTACTTATTTACTTAGTTACTTAGTTGCTTATCTATCTATCTATCTATCTATCTATCTATCTATCTATCTATCTATCTATCTATCTATCTATCTATCTATCTATCTATCTATCTATCTATCTATCTATCTATCTATCTATCTATCTATCTATCTATCTATCTATCTATCTATCTATCTATCTATCTATCTATCTATTTATGTATGTATTTATTTATTTATATTCGTTCATTCATCCATTATCCTGAATGGTATAATTGGATGGGGAGGGGCAACAAACTTTTCACTTTCTACGATCATATTGCTTCAAAATCTGATAATTAAAATTTGCTTAAACAAGTCAATAGAATATCCAACAAATTTGATAAATTTCAATTTTAATGTTTTTTTTTTTCAAATTGAACAAATATATAAACATGCATTATTAAAATATCATAAAAACTGTATGAAATATAAAGAAGAACATGTTTATCCTACCAGAAGAAATTTGACATGTCCTTTAGTTGAACCTAAATGCTACACATCCACTGGAATAAATCATAGCCAGAGTTACGGGCCAAGATTATACAACTCTATTTTCATAATAAATCCTGACCTTGATTATTTTGAGTTTAATTCTTTTTTATTTAAGTAGGTTATTTTACGACGCTGTATCAACACCTTAGGTTATTTGGCATCTGAATGAGATGAAGGTGATAATGCCGGTAAAATGAGTCCGGGGTCCAGCACTGTAATTTACCCAGCATTTGCACAAATTGGGTTGAGGGAAAACCCCGAAAAAACCTCAACCAGGTAACTTTCCCCGACCGATATTGGAACCCGGGCCATCTGGTTTCCCGGCCAGACGCGCTAACCGTTACTCCACATGTGTGGACTTTTGGATTTAATACATTAAAGAAAAAATTTAGGCAAATCATTTAGTCCCCTCTTCCTTTTTTTAAATTCCAACTTATATTCTGTTTTTGACTTCATTCTCTACTTTTATCTTCGTAATTATCCCTGTTTTGTAATAAATGTATTGGTTTTGTAGTTTTATTGAATCTTTGTTATGTTCTTTAGTGCAAAATAGTTATTTATAGGAACCGCCCCCCAAACACGAGCTTGCCCAAACGAGTTTGCACTATATTACGTATTTTATGTAGCCATAAATACTAAAGGTACGCATCTATCTATCTATCTATCTATCTATCTATCTATCTATCTATCTATCTATCTATCTATCTATCTATCTATCTATCTATCTATCTATCTATCTATCTATCTATCTATCTATCTATCTATCTATCTATCTATCTATCTATCTACCTACCTACCTATCTATCTATGTCTATCTGTCTATCTGTCTATCTGTCTGTCTGCCATTAGGTTATCTATTTACATTTATTTTTCTATTTATTTACCCACTTACATATTCATATATTTACTTATTTATTTATCAGAGACGAACTAAGCAGTCTTAAATCTGTGGCCAAAAGTTATCGAGTCAATACTATTATAAACACTGAAGTGCGAAACTTGTTAAAAATAAGATCAAATAATTACCAATTAAAACATCAGAATGTATTGCATACGGTCCCCTTAACTTATTTATTACAAACATTTATGAAACAATATAGAAACTGAGATATGAGCAATAATGCATTCATATTTTCTTCGCATTGCTAGTGACCCTTTGTTTTACGAAGTCTTGCACATAGAATTTTCCACTACAATGCCCCTCTCTTCTAAAACATAAATAAACAAGCAAAATACACACTTCACCCTTGACATTTCGAGCTCTGTAATCTAATATAGTGTGTTATAAATTATAATAAGCAGTAACAAAGGCTTTGTACAGTACAAACTACAGAAAACTGGCACAAAAACGTACTAGAAACGAGATTACATTTCAATTTTGTTGTTACAGAAAAGGTTAAAGAATTTCTTTTTACTAGAAGAATTTAGTTCGATTCGGGAAAAGTAAATATTACGTCTTAATTTATCAATCTGCTAATTAGTCAACATTGCAACTACAATGTGTGACAAATTGCAACCTACTTTCTTTTTTTAATTTACTTTCTCAATCTGTTCATTTTAGCTTACAATTCATGAGTCATATGAACTTTATTACTAATCAAAAATAATATTGAAACTGTTTATTCTAGTTTTCGTTTTAACGTTACATTTTTATCTTTGATCTTTTGTTCTACTCGTATATTGATTCAATTACATTGTTTATTTCTCTTTGCTTCCCTTTAGTTTATTTTTCTCTTTTGTTTCTTCTTAACATTTACATTTCTTTTTCGTATTATTTAGTCGATTCGTAATTACAAGTACTCCTTTTCACCCTTAATTAAAGTGCATCTCTGCTGTTCAACTTTTCTTTCAACTTTACGTATTCAAGCAATGCATGCAAGAGTGAACGAAACGCATTGTACATGCCTTTTTCCACTAAAAATGAGGATCATGCGGCAATTGAAAGCTGTCTATCGCATCTGGGTATCATGTGCGTTATTTCGTTCAACAGTAGGATTTAGCGAGCAGCTGATTGTTCCAGGTGGCCTTGAGTAAACTGGACGTACCTGCTATAAGGGCCCATACTCCAAAATGCTGTTCTGAGATATATAGAATTGAAATTTTTAAAAACAGTGCAGGGCATATAAAATATATTAAAATAAACAGGTTTATCAGCATTACTGTTCAACATTTCTCAACGAAACTTTGTGAGTATAACAAAGAAACTACGGAGAATCGATTTATTCATTCTCCGGAAAAAAAGGGCCTATAGGACTATGGGCCCTAATTGCAGCTACGTCCTCCATTGTTTTTCTTGATGATGTTGGACTTTTTAAGCTAAAAATGGTAGCAAGTACGATTAGTTTTATTGAAGTTATCGAAAACACGATTGCTTATGGGGTGTTAACCACAATTATGAGAATCAAGTAAGCCTAAGTATTGAATATATATTTTATATTTATTAATGTAAAATTTTAAAATTCCTTCCCAGAACAAAAAGTTACAATTATTCGTATCAAATTTCTACTCATTTAAAGGACAAAACTAAAATTATTTCCATCATTTATCATAATACATCCCTCTCTTAAACTGACTGAGCATATACTTACTTACTGGCTTTTAAGGAACCCGCAAGTTCATTGCCGCCCTCACATAAACACGCCATTGGTCCCTATCCTGAGCAAGATTAATCCAGTCTCTATCATCACATCCCACCTCCCTCAAATCCATTTTAATATTATCTTCCCATCTAAGTCTCGGCCTCCCCAAAGATCTTCTTCCCTCCGGCCTCCCAACTAACACTCTATATGCATTTCTGGACTCGCCCATACGTGCTACACGCCCTGCCCATCTCAAACGTCTGGATTTAATGTTCCTAATTATGTCAGGTGAAGAATCCATTGCGTACAGTTCTGTGTTGTGTAACTTTCTCCATTCTCCTGTAGCTTCATCCCTCTTAGCCCCAAATATTTTCCTACGCACTTCATTCTCAAACACCCTTAACCTATGTTCCTCTCTCAAAGTGAGAGTCCAAGTTTCACAACCGTAAAGTACCGGTAATATAGCTGTTTTATAAATTCTAACTTTCAGATTTTTTGACAGCAGACTGGATGATAAAAGCTTCTCAACCGAACAATAACAGGCATTTCCCATTTTTATCCTGTGTTTAATGTCCTCCCGAGTATCATTTATAAAGCATATAGAACATTCAATTAACGACTTTCCCCAAACATGCTATTATGTTTAAGATAAAACTATTTTTATGTCGGAAAAGAGGTAAAAATGAGGAAAACTGCTTTGACGGTTTTTGTTTGAAATATCTCAAAGAATAACCCCCTGACGTTAATGACATTACTTACTGTTCATCCTGTATATACATAGTGAAGATGACGTTCAACATGGTTCATCATAATATAGACACAATATTTGCGTGCGTCTTAATTGAACGTGCGTTTTCAACTTGCGACTTTCAATATCTTAAATTGCATATGTACACGGACAGAAAACTGAACCGTGTAGATGGACCTTAAGTATTGGGTTGATATTCAATATTTAATAATTAATATAAATGACGTAGTGAAGATGACGTCAACACGGCCCGCCATATCGACACAAAATCTGTACATACGCATCTTAATTTGACGTGCATTTTCAAGTTGATTCTTTCAATGTTCTCTCCAGGTTGCATGCGTACGCTCATGGAAAATTTAACCGTGTACATATTCTTTTCACTGTTTCATCCCCGTATATCTCCCTTCTTATTTCATTTCGTTTTTAATCACAACTTTTCTTCTATCTCTTGTCGTTTTTCACGAGCTTTTCTTGTCATTCTTTTAAGTTCTTCTCATTTAGGCCTATTTGTTACTCAATTCACAGTTGGAAACAAGATCAATAAAAAGCCCATTCAGTTAATAGGTCGAAACGGACTTCAAAATTACGCGTGAGAGCAGCCCCAGCTCCTCAACACACGGAGCTACACAGACGGCTTAGTCTTGCGTGGAATCAGTCGCATAAAATCACGATGCGGAAAATGAGTAACGCAGTGAACTCACCTACTCATGAGTGCATCCCAGTTAGTATACGAGTAGACTGCATAAACATATCATGAAAAGATAGCTGAACACTAAGTAAAGCTCTGAACTAAGGTTCAGTTAACCTCACCCAGAAAATTTGAATGTTTACATCGAAAAGGGATCGTATACAAATAACCAAAGAACGCTACTGCTCTCTGTAACATTAGATAGCTGCCCTACTGCAACTGAAACTTAAAGAGTTTTATTATTTCACTTCAATTTGAGAGGACATCCGGAGACATCGGTTACGGAGAAATGGTTAAATGATGTGGAACGCCGAATTGAAAGAAAACTGCTCTATAGTTGCGTATTCCGGAAGAAAATCTTGCAAGATAAACTCTGTATCTTTTTTCCTGGGAAACCGTCAGCTTGTTGAACTACGGAGGGTTATATTAACATGTATAACATTCTCAAGAAGTTATCAACTTAAAAGTTGTAAAAACTTAACAAAAAATAGGAAGCTGTTCCTCTGTTTTCATCCTACATATTAAATGTAATAGATACAAATACGGAACGACTTCATAAATGTTTCATTATAAGACTAGACATATTTTCTGCCTTAAATATTCTTCCTTATTTGTTGACCACATTGACATTAATCTGGGATTCTTCTATTGAGAAGTTTAGTTTTGACTACAAGCAGTATCTTTACCTCGTCTATGGCAGTCTCTACCCTACCTAATGATATTAGGGATTGTTGAAGGTTATCGAAATTCGAAGTAAAGTTAGAAACGTATTTTTGTCTATTGATATTTATTATTAATAAAATACAAGAACTGTTGATTACAGCCTCTGTCTAATAGTTTATAATTGTAATTCATGTTTGCATTATACGTTGCTCTTTCTCGTTTAGTTAATTATATTAACAATATTCATACAGATCTTAATAGTACATTATGTAACGAGCCTATTATGAAGGTAATTAAGAAGCGAGTATGGATATTTATGAAACGAGCGCAAGCGAGTTTCATAATTTTCATACGACCTCCTTAATTACCATTATAGGAGAGTTTCATACGACTTTTTATGCTCGACCATATTTCTAACTTGATATTATTAATTTTCTTTGTATCTGACCTTGACCAATGTCCCGTATGTTGTGAGATGTTGGCAGACGCGAAAGTATTGATTTTTTCCGAGGAACAGATGTTCACATTGACCTTGCTAGGCCATAAGAACCTACAGAGATAACATTGAAATTAAATTAGACATTGAAAAACGAGATGACAAATTGAATTTATTTGAATATTATTTACAATTAACGCTAATTATTATAGTAACAGAAAATAACCTTCTGCGACAGTATTGGATTTCCAACCTCCGTGACTTTTCGCTAATTCTCTTTCGATTGTATATCCGAGAATAATCGATACTTGCGGTTTTATAACGGTAGAAAGCTGACCTATCATTGGCTGAACAGTTGTAACCTGAGTCGTCATTGGCTGAAAGATCTGACCTTTAATGAGTAGGTGTACTTTAATGACATGCATTAAAGTTCTGCTACCAGGTGTATAATTACTACATTTCGGTATGGTCAAGCATAAACTTAATTATATACATATTTAATATTTTATATGTGTTTATGTTGTTTTTTCTTCGTTTTGTATTACTGTAATATTATAAACGTTCTTGTTTTCTGTAAATAAATGTTATAGTTCTTTCTCTTCTGTCCAAAAATATTGTATGTGTACATATTTCCGGTAGTGTGGAAGGGAAGGCCTCATGGCTTTAACTCCACCAGAATAAATAAATTATTTAAAATTATTATAGGCTTACTTTTTTTTATTGGGTTATTTTACGACGCTGTCTCAACATCTAGGTTATTTAGCGTCTGAATGAAATGAAGGTGATAATGCCGGTGATAAGAGTCCGGGATCCAGCACCGAAAGTTACCCAGCATTTGCTCGTATTGGGTTGAGGGAAAACCCCGGAAAAAACCTCAACCAGGTAACTTGCCCCAACCGGGATTCGAACCCGGGCCACCTGGTTTCGCGGCCAGACGCGCTGACCGTTACTCCACAGGTGTGGACTATATAGGCTTACTTCAATTAAAAATTATAAAGTAATGGTGGCACTAGAAACTGGAATAACTTATTGAAATCCTTTATAAAATACAGGTTTTTTTTTCCGATCTCTGATGACGAATTTGAATGACGTCATGTGCGTCAGGAATCATACCAACAGTTGAATTGTGGCAAGAGGTGACAATCAGTAGTGAGTGATTTCATAATCAGAGTGCACGGTTATCACAGTAATAATCCCCAAGAATTTTTTTAATGTTTCTATTGGTATGACTGGTAAGACAGTTAAAGACGCGTAAGCGGTGGAGTATGGGAACTACCTCAGCGTTAGTTTGACCCTATTTTTAGAGGCCTGACGGCGCACAGGAACTTTTCTAATGTTCATATTATCGTCAAATTATGTTTAAAAAGTCATAGGTTATTTTGTATTTAAACAAATTCATGGTGAAATGTACCCTTCAGATCTAGCAACCTCTTTATCTTTGGTACCAGGAAGTAACTCCAATTTTGTTTTCTATATGATGTGAACTAACTGTTTCTGTTCAAATAGACTGGTTCAGTAGCTTATGCTTCGCAATCCCAGAAACAGGGCATTTATTTATTTATTTATTTATTTATTTATTTATTTATTTATTTTAGAAATACACCAATGGGTATATCTAAAAATCCTGTGATTCAGGCTTATTAAATACAAATAAGAGGTACTACAGTACATATTATATTATATACCTCAAATTTCAAGTATAAAATTAGATTTTTACCTGTAAAAATCCTCCTAAAACCGCTTGAAGTTACACTAGTTAAAATATTTCCACTAAAGATCACAATATCGCTCATTCTGAACGACTCTGCGTCCACAACTGCCGCGGTTTGTCTCGTACCAGCGGGAGGGTGAAGGCTACTGACCTGATTGGTGGATACGTGAACACAGGTTGATCACGAAGTTTGAAGTCCATGAGGCTTGGCGTCTCACGCTGGCATATTTCGACAATATTTTTGCATGTAAGTAAATATAACATACGTACATACTTAGGATAATGAAAATTAGAGCGTATATATCGGCCCATATGCAAAAATAAATACTGAAGTATGAACGCATTTCTACATATTCAATTAATTACAGTATATTAAATCGTGCGTTATAGATGTGCATGTAGTCCTTATTTGTGAATAAATAAAACTAATATTTCGTAAAGTATATGGGCCTAACTATTGTTTTCAGTAATTTATTATCGCAATATAATTTCTTGTAATTATCAATATTATCTACGTTTGTCAATCTACGTACTGTACATCTAAAGATCTACTGTAAATCGTTTGGTGTCATCGTTATGACTAACGAGAGCATTATGTTATGTCAATGTTACAATAAAATATTTTCATTAGAGAAATGCTTTTAGTTTGTTTTGTATTATGGTAAAAGAAACATTACAGCATCTGAAGTCGTGGCATATCGAGGTTTGTGACGAGGTTAGAGAGGGTTTGATAACTATGTACAGTGCGTATGTTTCATTAATATTATCTAAATTAAGTTCAATTTTGTGTAGAGATTGTAAACATTTAATTCTAATATGCATTCGGGTAAAAAAGGATTAAATTAGTTGATAATATATAAATAATAAATATTATATAAACATTGTTAATAAAATGTTCAGTATGAGAGGCAGATCTAGTATTGACATGAAGCAGTATGTGCAATTCTCATTAATACAGAAGTAGGAGTTTTTGTCTAGAAAGCAACGGAGTTCAACATAAATATATAGAAAATGATTAATTAAAATAAGTTAAGAAGCTTATAAAGAATCATTTTCGACAATGTGTTATTTTAAAAGTGTCTATGCGGATGACGTGTATATGTTAGGAGAAAATCCACAATTATTAGAGAAAACACGGAAATTTTACTTGAAGCAAGTAAAGCGATAGGTTTGGAAGTAAATCCCGAAAAGACAAAGTATATTATGATTATGTCTTGTACCAGAATATTGTACGAAATAGAAATATAAAAATTGGAGATTTATCCTTCGAAGAGATAGAGAAATTAAGATATCTTGGAGCAACAGCAACAAATATAAATGTTACTAGGGAGTAAATTAAACGCAGAAAAAATATGGGAAATGCCTGTTATTATTCGGTAGAGAAGCTTTTGTTATCTAGTCAGCTGTCAAAAAATCTGAAAGTTAGAATTTTATAAAACAGTTATTACCAGTTGTTCTTTATGGTTGTGAAACTTCGACTCTCACTTCGAGAGAGGAACAGAGATTAATTGTGTTTGAGAATAAGGTTCATGGGAAAATATTTGGGGCTAAGAGGGATGAAGTTACAGGAGAATGGAGAAAGTCACACAATGCAGAACTGCACGTTTTGTATTCTTCACCTGACGTAACGGCGCAGAGACTACAACGTGTTCATAATATGTGCGTCCGTTTCGTCTGCAATATTCACCGGGCTGATCATGTAACACCATCCCTCGAAATGTTGTCCTGGCTCCGTCTAGAAGATCGTAGGAAAATCGACTGTCTTTCCCCTCTCTTTCACATATTGCATTTCTCCACTCCTGTCTATCTTGCGTCTCGTTTTCAAAATTTATCCACCCATCATAACCTAGACACACGATCACAACACTCCTCAATATTATCCATTCCCTCCCACCGAACATCCTCATATTCATCTTCTTTCACTGTGGCTGTTCCTCGGCTTTGGAATTCCCTACCGAGTAATGTCAGGGACTGTCAGACATCAAACCAATTTAAGAATAGGCCAACGAAATATTTTTCTAACAATTCTTGTTAACAATAATAGCTGTTTCAGGTTTCCCAATGTTTAATGGTTTTATATATATATATATATATATATATATATATATATATATATATATATGTATATCACAGATAAATATCTAAATTATTTCATTATTATTATTATTATTACTATTATTATTATTATTATTATTATTATTATTATTATTATTATAACTATTTCTTAACAATGTTTATTATTGTCACACTAACATTACTTATCCAACTTTCATTATTTACTTTCATGTTGTTTTATGGTCTAGATATTAATGTAATAACTATGTAAGCAATTGTATTCAATTATAATTAGAGTCTGGCTGGGCGGAAGAGAAGGCCTACTGGTCTTAGCTCTGCAAGATTAAATAAATAAATAAATAAATAAATAAATAAATAAATTAATTAATTTATTTATTTATTTATTATTATTAATTAGGAACATTAATTTCTGACGTTTGAGATGGGCAGAGCATATAGCACGCATGGCCGAATCCAGAAATGCGTATGGAGTGTTAGGTGGGAGACTGGAGGGAAAAAAACCTTTGGGGAGGCTGAGACGTAGATGGGAAAATAATATTAAAATGGATTTGAGGGAAGTGGGATATGATGGTAGAGACTGGATTAATCTTGCACAGGATAGGGACCAATGGCGGGCTTATGTGAGAGCGGCAATGAACCTCCAGGTTCCTTAAAAGCCAGTAAGTAAGTATACAGTAATGTCATGGTTCTCAGATAAATAGTCTAAGAAGAAGCCATGATTCCAACATAAATGTTTACATTGCTAGTCATTAGATTAGCTTGTAGTATAGACTACAGCTTTGGGTCACAGCCTTAGTTGAAAAACAGTAGAAGAGCTGGTATTCTCAATATGTATAATTTTACATAGAATTTATTCATTTCTAAACATGTGTCAAGGATCAAGGACTTAAAGAAATTTCGAACGACTTACATAAACCCAAGGAAGTACAATGTACATCGTCCAACCACAGTCTAGTATATACAGTCGCGAAGCTCAATACGTAGTAAATATGCAAACATTAGATAGTTGCTCACCACTAGGATCGTTAATATCGCCTCATTACAGGCAATGCAAAATAGTACCGTCACAATCTATTGTTTCTAGCACCTTCAAAACTCAAGCTTCGTTTATAGTAGACTGCTATAGTAGACTGTGGTCCAGCGTCGCACATTTCATGATTCTCTCATCTAATCGTAACCATGATGACCAGCTACTTAAGATGCATAATACAAGATCATACACGTTATGAAGTTGTGTAGGATTTGTAGTGATATTTATAGAAAGTGTATTTCTGGCGTAGGTTCCGACATTGAAATACCTCCTACATCCGTCATTTGAATGCGATTGCGATTGCGATGTGACGTGTGCAAGGTACGGGAACGTGCACTGAAATTGTTTACAGAGGTTAGTCCGACGAAGACTAGAGACGGGTTTGGATTATTTCGAAGTAAATGCACCGGCGTCCGACTGCCTTCTCCTGGCACAAGCTCTGGCAGAAGGGAAAGCAATTAAGCCAAAACCTAGACGTGCATTGTGTATTTGCTTTGTTGCGTTTCCTTTAAGTCTTTTTATTTCTCTTTTGACTCTTCTTGTTTTCTTTCCAAGGAAGTTGTTGAGCAGAATGAGAGTGGTATTAGTAGCGACAGAGAATTACGTTATTATATAACATATTTATTTAAAGTGGTGGCAACTATCGGCGGAGCTCAAAATGTAGGCGCGTTTGCCTGCTGATTCGTATCCGCTCTCGGATGTAGGGGTTTGATTCCCGCTTGGGCTAATTACCTGGTTAGGTTCTTCTCTAGAATTCATCAAAATGTAAAGCTAATTTCAGGTAATCACATAGCGCATCCTCGGCCTTCTTTCGTCAAATGCCACGTCTCTATCATTAATTCCATCCTGCTCAACGACAGTCCAGTGGCTGACACAGCGTAGACTCAATTATCACTTACATTAATACACTTAAAACAATAACAGAAATATATAAATCTTAATTTCCCCAAAATTATAAAGTGATTACAAATAAACCATGGACTTGCTTCACTTGTCCGCTGAAAATTTTGGAATATTTCACATGACAATATTATCAGCAAATTTGTGATTTATCTTTCGAAGAGGTGGAAAAATTCAAACATCTTGGAGCAACAGTAACAAATATAAATGACACTCGGGAGGGAAATTAAACGCAGAATAAATATGGGAAATGCCTGTTATTATTCGGTTGAGAAGCTTTTGTCATCTAGTCTGCTGTCAAAATATCTTAAAGTTAGAATTTATAAAACAGTTCTATTACCGGTTCTTCTGTATGATTGTGAAATTTGGACTCTCACTTTGAGTGAGGAACAAATGTTAAATGTTATGTTTTATTTAACGACGCTCGCAACTGCAGAGGTTATATCAGCGTCGCCGGATGTGCCGGAATTTTGTCCCGCAGGAGTTCTTTTACATGCCAGTAAATCTACTGACATGAGCCTGTCGCATTTAAGCACACTTAAATGCCATCGACCTGGCCCGGGATCGAACCCGCAACCTTGGGCATAGAAGGCCAGCGCTATACCAACTCGCCAACCAGGTCGACGAGAGAGGAACAGAGATTAAGGGTGTTTGAGAATAAGGTTCTTAGGAAAATATTTGGGGCTAAGAGGGATGAAGTTACAGGAGAATGGAGAAAAAACATAACGCAGAACTTCATGTATTTTATTCTTCACCTGACATAATTAGGAACATTAAATCCAGACGTTTGAGATGGGCAGGGCATTGTAGCACGTATGGGCGAATTCAGAAATGCATATAGAGTGTTAGTTGGAAGGTCGGATGGAAAGAGACCTTTGGAGATGCCGAGATGTAGATGGGAGGATAATATTAAAATGGATATGAGGGAGGTGGGATATGATGATAGAGACTGGATTAATCTTGCACAGGGTAGGGACTGATGGTGAGGTTATGTGAGGGCGGCAATGAACCTGCGGGTTCCTTAAAAGCCATTTGTAAGTAAGTGAATAATATTATCAGTGTGCATTAAAGTAATCAGCTTATGACTTTCACTTGTTATACAATTTTTACGATTCTGTATCAGTATTAATTATAAATAATTGCAAATAATTGCAAAAAAAAACACAAAAAATTATATTCTATTCGGTTTACTTATAAGTTACTTTTGTATGATTGTTTTATTAGTAATCATAAAGTCTGCACACACAAGATCAACAGTTGTAACATAACCATAACGTAACTAATACATCATTACTTGAAATTTTTTTACCTTCATTTTCAGTATCTCGCTTGCTTCCGAGATACCGATAATTCTTCAATATCCATTCAGTTTGACTCAAATGATTTTTCAAATCCACCTTTATGGGTTAACGGTTAGTACACCTGAAAGGAGTGGGTCCGGGTTCAAATTCTGGTTGGGAGAAATTACCTGGTTCTGGTTTTGTCTGGGGTTTTACCTCGACAAAATAAGAGTAAATGCTGGGTAACTTTCGACGCTGGACCGCGGATTCATCTCGCTGGAATTATCACCTTCATCTCACTCAGACGCTAGATAACCATCGCAGTTGAAAAAGCATCGTAAAATAATCAACTAATAATAGGCCTAATAATTGTTTATGCTCGACCATGCCGAAATGTACTAATTATACTCTGGTAGCAGTCCTTTAATACATGTCATTAAAGTACATCTACGCATTAAAGTACAGGTCTTCAGCCAATGATAACTCAGCTTACATGTGTTCAGCCAATGACAAGTCAGCTTTGTACCGTTATAAAACCGCAAGTATCGATTGTTCTCGGATATGTAATCGAAAGAGAATTAGCGAAAAGTCACGGAGGCTGGAAATCCAATACTGTCGCAAAAGGTTATGTTCTGTTACTATAATAATTAGCGTTAATTGTAAATAATATTCAAATAAATTCAATTTGTCATCTCGTTTTTCAATGTCGAATTCAATAATCAAGGTTATAATATTTTAATATTATCAAGTTTAACGGGACTACGTCAAGGTCAATGACATTATTGCTCCTCGGAAAAAATCAATACTTTCGCGTCTGCGCACATCTCACAATTCACGACCTAGAACAAGGTCGCTTCCGATCTTGTCAGATACAAATAAAATGTATACATCTGAATACCGGTAATTTCATTTAGAATTATGGTCGAGCATAAAAAGTCGTATGAAACTCGCCTATAATGGTAATTAAGAAGCTCGTATGAAAATTATGAAACTCGCTTGCGCTCGTTTCATAAATATCAATTCTCGATTCTTAATTACTATCGTTATAGGCTCGTTGCATAATGTACTATAAATTCATTGCACAAATGAAAATGACATTAATTACTAAACAAAAGAACAAACCGCAAAGCAAAAACAGCACGGGTTGCTACGTGAGGTCGATTTGCTTCACTTGTCTTCTGTCAAAATGGCAATCTGTTTCAGTGTTCTGGTAAAGTTCTACAATCTATTGCCATACAATTAAGCAATAGATTCAGTTTATTATGCGTGTGTGTGTCTAATGCCTACCCACTTCACTTTGCGTGATTCGGGTTCCGCATACTGCAGATAGATGGCAGGACTGTGACCAATTTTAAAATTGTATAATGTAAATCAAGCTTTCAGGTATAACTCCCTGTAAAGTTGATTTGAATAATTTCGAGAGAAAATTATCCCGGGGCCGGATATCGAACCCGGGACCTTTGGTTAAACGTACCAAAGCTCTACCAACTGAGCTACCCGGGAACTCTACCAGATACCGATACAATTTTTCCCTCTATATCCCCAGGCCTGAAAGTGAGCTTACAACCGTTAAACAACCAACATTGAGTGCACACTAATTCTGTGTGACTTAACGTTTAACGAAAGGTTCCGGGTTCGATACCCGGCCCCGGGACAATTTTTTTCTCGAAATTATTCAATTTTCAAATTGCACACCACTTCGGCGAGCCACGTTATGCATGATGTGTATTTTGAGCGCCTGATATGTCCATTAACTTATTTTCGTCCTCTATTTTTGAAAGGCTGCCTATACGGTTAGGGAATCTTGTTGCTTATCAATATTACTGAAAGTTTACTCAAAATCCTCTCCACCAGACTGAGGATGGATTACCCTAAGTTCAAATTCTTGAAGGATGTCGATGATGATTATGACGATGATGATGATGATGATGATGATGATGATGATTATATTCCACTGTGTGCCACAATTCATTAAGCCACTTTCGCTACAGTCAGTCTCCAGCAAGGAAGAGCGATTGTAACTAGAACATGGAATACGTTTAATTTAAGGTAATAATATGCCAAAACTTTAATAACCAGACCTCGCAGACTTCCTGGCGCACAATAAACATTCCGGATACCAATTAAGTCTCCTAGTTCGGAAAGGAATCCTAAATTTAATCTATTTGCAAGACGAGTTTAATCATAAGGAAATGAACTTCCACATTCACTTCGCCAACGATAGACAACAAGCTTCCCTGCAGCAAAATGAATTTCTTCCTTAACACGTCTAGAAATATTGTCTTAACATTAGAATCGCAAATCTTTCCTCGCACTTTCCTCTGACAAAGGTGGCTTTACCTATCTATCGGACACTTTGTTATTTATACATATGTATCGTGTGGAAGTCCTAATGTACACGGATTCAATTTCAACCAAAGACGAATTACATTCTACAGAGTGAGCCATAAGTAATATCATTAATTTCAGAGGTTTATTCTTTGACATATCATACAAAAAAGTTAATACAATTTTTCTTATTTTTGCTTCTTTTTCGAGATATAATTTTTTTTTGTATGAAACAATTGATAGCGTGTTTTGAGAAAACCATTGATTTGATTCCCAATATGATCAGTCAGTTTAAGAGAGCAGTGGATTATGATATGAGTGGTTGAAAGAATTTTATTTTTGTACTTTAAATGTGGAGGAATAACCACACATCTTCTATTTGTCGACTTTAAGGCAGCGTATGACTCTATTAACAGACAACAACTATATTCAGCTATGGATGAGCTAAAGATTCCACCTAAATTGATCAGGCTAGTCCAGATGACGATGAAAACACAATGTGCCAAGTCAAAATTCAGAATACCCTTACAGATGAGTTTGAAGCAACCAATGGGGTAAGACAAGGGGATGCTCTGGCGTGCATGCTGTTCGACATTGCACTGGAAAAGGTTATAAGAGATTCAGAAATACAAACAACGAATACGATTTATTATAAATCAGTACAACTCCTAGCCTATGCAGATGTTGCTAGAACAAGAACAGCACTGATAGATGCATTTAACTCTCTACTGGACGCAGAAAAGAGGATGGGACTACAAGTGAATGAAAAGAAGACCAAGTACATGATATCTAACCCAAATAGAGCTTGTGGTGCAGATGATTTCTTGGAGATTGGAAACTATAAATTTGATCGAGTAACTAATTTTAGTTATTTGGGCTCTATAGTTAGTCAGGATAATGATATGAGCCTTGAAACTGGTAAAAGGATCTTCCTCGCTAATAGATGCTACTATGGTCTCGTGAGACATATTAGATTTAAAATATTAACCCCCAAAAGCAAAATTAGGACAGGCCTATATAAAACTTTGATAAGACCAGTCCTCACTTATATGCCTCAGAAGCCTGGACATTGACGAAAAAGGATATACATAGATTAAACATTTTTGAACGGAAGGTTTAAAGGTCGATCTTTGGGCCAGTCAATGTAGATAACGAATGGAGAGCTCGGTATAGTCATGAATTATATGAACTCTTCAGTGAACCCAATATAACATCTTTTATAAAAATGGGACGCCTGAGATGGGCTGGTCATATAATGAGATTAGAGGACTCGAGACCAGCCATCAGAGTCCTCCGATATGAACCAGGGGGAAGTAGACGAAGAGGAAGACCAAAGGTCAGATGGGAGGATGGCATCAGGGAGGATGCCAGAACTATTAGAGTTAAAAACTGGATGAGTGTTGCTAGAAATGGGGATGAATGGCAGAAACTCCTATGGACAGCCAGGACCCATGATGGGTGATGATGAAATGTGGAGGAATTTCATCCGAACAAATGCAACATCGTAAAATTCCTTTGCAGAACGAAGAGTTACATTTGTTCGAATGAAATTCCTGCACATTTAAAAGACAAAACTAAAATTCTTTCAAACATTTATTATCATAATACACTGCTCTCTTAAACTGAGTGAACATATTGGAAATTAAATCAATGACTTTTCCAAAACACGCTATGAAATGTTTCATAAAAAATAATTTTTATCTCGAAAATGAAGCAAAAACGAGAAAAATATTATACTAAACTTTTTTGTTTCAAATATCTTAAAGAATAACTTGCGGTTGCTCCTGTATTATGAAAAAGAAGACTTTTCATGTATTTTTGTGTATTTGCCATTATTGTTGACAGGTTTTGCAAGTTTGATTTACAACACGTGGACTGGTTGCTAGAGAAACAGATTACTTTGCAACTCACTACTGCTGTTACAGGACATAAGTGTACCAAATCAATTAGAGCCAGTTTTTATAAATCTTCAAAACTTATGTCCGCAAACATATCACAATAGTCGCTTTCAATAATCTTAGCTGCTGGGATGTGTCGGAAGTATACTAAATTATACTGATTCCTTAGTAAAATAACTTAAATATATAGACCTAATAGCTATGTTGACTAAAATATCAGTGCATCAACAAACCCTATACCAGTGATGTCAACTGAAGCCCATAGAAGCAAGCGCGCGCTTTAGAGCCCAGGAGAGCCTGAGCGCTTTACAGCGGAAAGGAAAGAGACAGACGAAAGAGGTAATATATGCCGCTTGGTCGAGCTATATACAGGGATGGCCAACACTGATTTAATGGAAAAAAGGAAGAGAACTTATTAAAACTCTATCCATGTTAATTTTTAGATTTGTGTGACAAATATAAGTGCATTTATAAGAATGTAAGATTTAATTTTAATGCTCATTTTTCACAAGTTTGCTTTTTTATTCAAAAGGAATATTTTCTCAACTTTTTTACAGAAAGGTGAAATTTTCAGATATGTTTGTTTGGTAGACTTACATGTACTAAAACAATGCTTTCGTAAATTTAATATATCGTAAATACGTTTACTGAAGATAGTGGATTAAAATGTTTGAAAATATTCGCATGGAAAATGTTTATAAGGAAACGAATTAACAAACCAAATACTGTTACATCACAAACAAAAGATATGTACCCATGTGTTGGTAAAACGTCAGCTTTATAGCTTCAGCAGATTTCGAGATAATGTAATATTCTGATAACAGAAAGTTGCACACCAATATCACGTAAAAGCATAATGGGATAAGAGTTTTATTATGTAACATTAGTTACAGTTAAAACATATTATACCTAGGCAACTTTGCTTTGTACTATAATATTGTTCTGATTACTTTTATAAGGCTAAAGATACCATCAATATCAATTTCAACTCATCATGTCATATTCAGTGTCTTTCTTTGGGATAATACTTTCTTTATGAATGATGAGTTTAATTCACTTAATACAGTATAGTTGTAGTTATTATGGAATTTGTGTGAATATTCCTTCTTTACTCTTTATTATGTTATTAACGTTTAAAACACAACAGCAATATTAGGCTAAGAAATAGTGTTAATACTTTTGTTTTACAGACAATATAGAAAATAACAAACAGAAAGAAGCCATATAAAAATGACATAAAATTTCACGTTCCGTTTGAAGTTTGTGCGCCACTGTTTTCTTAATCCAGCAGGCTGCTAATTCCTCCTAGCATACCTAGCGCTTAATGCCCGCGCACGACGTCAAGGTCAGAAAAATGCGCTTGCTTTGACATCACTGCCCTATGCTTAAGATTACGGTCCACAGAATTTTAGAGTGGAAGTTGTAACTGGTTGACAATCTCCATCGTATATCACTAAGGTTCATACACTATTGTTTTACATATTGTATTAAATGAAATTATATTAAATATTAGAGTAAAACGGCGAGTGTCGGTAGAATTAAATTAGTATTTTTGGAGGAAACGGGAAAGACAATCATCCTTCGACGTGGACTTAGAAATGATATGATATATTATATATTTCGTCACAGCACTTCTTTACATGTAATGGTGTACCTCACATTTCTGTATCCGGTGCCACCATTAACATCTTATTACAATAACACATTATTTGCAGTACATAAATACTCAACAATTACACTATGTATATTTTTTGTTACTTGATCAATCTCCCCTTCAGTATTTCTCCTACATTTCATTTACTATTCTCTATTTGTTCATTAATCCTAATATATCTAAAATTATATACTCCTTTCACCCCCCTTTTCCTCTAACTATTATTCACTAAAATCTCAATTTCAGTTTCTCTCTATAAATCATCATATTGAATTATTTGTCATATTTGAACTTTGACCTTTTATCATATCTTTCTCTTATATTCATTTAATGTTCCAACGTTCAAATGTTAGTCCTAAATTATTATGCTGTCGCCTGTACACTTCTCGTAACCCTTTCTCACTATTACCACTCATTCCTAATTGCGCTCACTTTCACTTCTTCACTATTATGCTTCCATCTAATCCTCTGTCACTATTCTCACTTCCTATAAATACTTATATTTTATTCAACACATCTGCTTATACACTTTCTCTCTCCCCCTATACTTCTCAATCTTTTCCAGTTTCACTTTCAGTTTTTGATTATATACCCACATTTTTTTAATCATATCTAATACCTCTGCTATATCCTCAGCTGTCGCAGGTTCTGACCTTTCTTTACTGTTCGTCTCTGCCCTATTTCTATCTCTTTCTTCTTCAATTCCTCTTTTATTATCCCCCCACGCTTTCACTTTCACATACTTGCTTTCCACTTACACCCTTATTATTTTCACTACTTTCTTCCCTATCATTTCCTGAATCTTGGTTTCTCTTTTTATCACCACTCGCCTTTTTTCTAGCGCCCATGTTTCTTGTTCCGTTATTGTCAGCATTCCTTCTGGAGTGCGCTAACCTTACTGCCATCGTATGTAGACTAGGAATCCGCTTACGCTGCATGATCACGTTACAGTTTTCTTCTCCTTGTTGTGTCATCAACTTTACACTTCTTCGTACGTCAGTATGTGGGTTCCTGAACTCATTACTATTCATTCCTGTTACCATGTGTTGATCTGCGACAATCACTTGTTCCGTCCTAGAAGTTGGGATGATTTTCTTCCACTCTTCCTGGGACTTAGAAATGAAATAGACAAGTGCCAGCTGTACTTCAAGTGTGATGCGAAATAAACAAAAAACATAAACGCAGTGTTACCGCTTGAATAGTAAAAGAATTAACTATCTTCAATTATTTTAATATTTATTCGGAAAATGTGACATCATTTTTCCGAGTCCTGTGTCCTCAATGTGTACCATTTCGACCCCTATATAGGTTACCAACAAACACAATTATTATTATTATTATTATTATTATTATTATTATTATTATTATTATTATTTTCCCTGGCCTGGACTCCCTCCGAGATTGGGGCACTAGGCAGCTGCCTAGTTTCCTAGACAGAAGTTCGCCGCTGGACATCATATTAAAAGCGAACAAATAATCAACTGAATGGAATTCGAACCGACGAACGTAGCTTTCATACAAAGTAAAGCTATCAGTATTTTTTAACGTGTTAAGTTCGATGTTTGAGAGATATAAATAAGAATGTTATTTACACAACAGCATCTAGCGTGTCTGTCTACTGCATTTCCATGTCAGTGCATTTATCGCTATCCTCCGAAATGTATTGGCAGTTTTCTTATTACCTTCGCAGTTGAACTGGATTTAGAAACAAGCAGCAATCCAACTATGTTTAACGGATCATCTGAAAACACACAAAAGAGGTAAATCAGGTCGCCAATACCCAATAATCGATTTAAGGCTACAACGATTTCATCCGTGTCCCTTGCAAACTTTCGCCTTCTTTTCTTCTCCAGCATGCTTTCCCAATCGGATGCCATCCAAGTGTGTTTTATGGAGAATATGTTATTGTGGGAGGAAAATGCTGACCACCCAAAGGTCAATAATTTCCAATGATATCTCTGTGTTAAATTAATAATAGAACCACTTTGACTTCCAAAGACTGTTCAGATAGTTGTTATAAGGTGAAAATAAACACTTAATTTCGAAAATTAATCTTAAAAATGATGAATACATAACTAGACACAAGTGCTACACAAGGTATGAGCAATAAAAACTGCCAAAATTATATAGGCAGTACACAGTCTACTGAACAAAATATGTAGTGAAATTTAATTATATCTTAGAACTTTACCTTCAATTAATAAATAATTAACAAATAATTATTTGTAAAATACCACATTTTTAAGATTAATAGTAGTTTCATTATTTGTTTACATTTGGACTGAACGTAAATGTTATTGTCAGTGACCTTGCATTCAACACTCAACACATATTACACAACAGAGTAACAAACGACACCAGTACGATTATTTAGTCCTGACAGTCCCCGGCGATGTGCGCCTGGGTCAGGCGAGTCCATTTAGTTACGCCAAGGGGTGTTTGGGTTAGTCTCTCGCTCGCCGTCGGAGCGATCGGATGTCATGCGTGCGGTAGAGCGGTATGTTTCTAGTACAATTAAGCTGTACTGCATTTCTTTACCGACCGCTCGCCCTTATCTCTACTCCGAAGCTCTCCCCATTACTCCTATTTCTTCCCCTCTTTCGCGGCGCTGAGTTGTCAGGACTAAATAATCGGTCTGTACGTCAGGGTACATACCGCGCAAAGTAGCCTAGATAATGACCGTCTATTCTCTTTTCCAAAAAAGTTATAAAAACACAACATTTTACGTTTTCTCTTCAGTTATTTATGCTATACCACCAGCATTTTTTAGAGCTTGTACACAGTTTACACCCTGTATATTGAGAAGTAGTTTATTTAAATGTAGAACTCAAATATGACAGCTCTTACAACAGAAAATGACGTGCATCTGCGACCAAATTTATATGTATTACTTCCAAACAGATGTAACAATTTAAAATTCCTTTTCAGAACGTAAAGTTACACTTGTTCGGATGAAATTTCTACACATTTAAAGGATGAAGATAAAATTCTTTCAATTATTTATTATCATACTACACTCCCCTCTAAATTGAGTAAATTAGGAATTAATTCAATGGCCTTCCCAAAACACATTATAAAATATTTAATATAAAACAGTTTTTATCTCGGAAAGGAAGAAAATATAGCAAAATTGTATTAATCTTTTAAGTCCGTAGTATGATACGATTGGGCAGGCCGGTGAATAGGTAGATGGATTGAAGGACAAATGACAGAGCTTCTAGCCGTACGAATATGCAAGTAGATAGGCAAATAGGTAGACTGGTGCAAGAACAGACGGACTGTAGGCACGATAACAGACAGCGAACAAATTAAATAAATTGCACAGATATGCACAAGGATATTTTATGTACAAAGATGTGTACAGACACGGAATTAAAATTTGAAGCGTGTATTGATGGGAGTCCACCTGTATGTAGACAAGAATTTCACACGACTATTCACAAATAGCATATAAACAAGGGTTCTGTTTACTTCACATGCGCAATGTGTTGTAAGCGAAACTTGTACAATAAGGGATACACACAGTGAAAGAGAAATATGTAGGTAATTAGGTACAGCGTATTCCGAATTACACCGGACCGGTGGACATCAATGACGTCACGCTGCAGCGAAATAGGGACAGAACTGCTGGAAGGTTCAATGGCTAACATGGCGGCTGTGCAAGTTGTCTGTGCTACGCTAGCAAGATTTTGCGAAATTTCCGTACTGCCATCTCGTTCAAAGAAAAGAGAGCACAAACAATTTATTTCTTGAACCGGTAGTAATAACTGGTCCGTTGAAATGTTCGCTCATAAGCCATTAACATATTGTTTTCACGTTGTGCTCATTACAAGCAATACAGCAGAACTAAAGCAGAACACACCGCCACGACACAACAGTGCCCGATGTCATTCGTCTGCTAATTCCCGCCCTTTGCGAGAATCAATAACATTCAGCGATGGACAATGCCACCACCTCTGCAAGCTGATGGAACCGGTGCGACACCGGTGGAGAATCAGTGACGCCATCGTTGGAATTCGGAACACCTTGATACCATCGGATTGCTCAGCGCTGAGATTCGGAATACGCTGGTAGGTACACAGATTAGACAGGTAGACAGATTAAACAGGTAGACAGATTACACAGGTAGACAGTATAGACAGATTAGATATAACGATTATATAGGTTAGATAGACAGATTAGATAGATAAGGAAAGACAAAGGAAAGCGCGGCGAGGCGTGACTAGGGTAGGAGTAGGCAGACAGGAAAACAGACAGACAGACAATAGATAGATAGACAGACAGACAGATAGGTAAGTAGATAGACAGACAGATATAGACAGACAGGATGGATAGGATGGATGGATGGATGGACAGATAGATAGATAGATAGATAGATAGATAGATAGATAGATAGATAGATAGATAGATAGATAGATAGATAGATAGATAGATAGATAGATAGATAGATAGATAGATAGATGGATGGATGGATGGATGGATGGATGGATGGATGGATGGATGGATGGATGGATGGATGGAAGATAGATAGATAGATAGATAGATAGATAGATAGATAGATAGATAGATAGATAGATAGATAGATAGATAGATAGATAGATAGATAGATAGATAGATAGATAGATAGATAGATAGATAGATGGATGGATGGATGGATGGATGGATGGATGGATGGATGGATGGATGGAAGATAGATAGATAGATAGATAGATAGATAGATAGATAGATAGATAGATAGATAGATAGATAGATAGATAGATAGATAGATAGATAGATAGATAGATAGATAGATAGATAGATAGATAGATAGATAGATAGATAGATAGATAGATAGATAGATAGATTGAACAACTCATGTACAACGGCCTACTGTACTCATCGCAGCAGCATTCGTAAATGCAGACTCTCGTACGCGTGGGTGTAGCTGGGCCCTGCTGTCAGCTCAGAAGCAGTCTAAGCCACCCGACACGTCAGAAAGTTTACAGATGAACAAGAAGCCTTGGTTACTCGCCTTCGCAGACTTCTTCCAGTCTATGTCACATTTAAAGCGCTGGAATCCCGATATAATCAGCTGAACTGTTAGACTGCGGTTCTTTTGATTGACAATCTCAGTGTAAAGCAAGCTTGTGCCAGGATTTAGCACTCGCTGAATTTAATTACGTAAGGAACGCAAGCTTTCTGCATACACTCTAAATAATGATACTCAAGGAATGCTATTCTACGCTAAAGCTGACTGTATATATTTACACAATGATAGAACAGATATGATATTGGAATCACCTAAAATAAAATTTTTCCCTTGATGACATAACGCCTGTTGTAGTTTGTGCGAGAATGAAGGCACAGCTTTAATGCTTCGAATTCACAGTCATTGATTTCGAATTTCGCGAACACGTGAATTTTTTTTGTATGTGTTCAATATTGTCATTTGCTGACTCCACATTATAGAACATGTATACGCGTAATGCTAGAGCTACAAAAAGAGATCAAAATTATTAAAGCCAGGATGTTCAAATGTTGTTATCGCCGTAAATATACTATCAGTAGAAGTAGTAGTGGCATTAATAATAATAGTAAAAGTAGTACTATCACCAGAGAACTTACAAAGATGTAGGTCCCATATAGGCATTCACGTCCTTCGTAGTCGCAGTTCATGTCTGTCTGTCGAGTTGATTGAGCCTTTCTCCTTTTGTTTTCGACACACACGCACGCACACACGCACGCACACCCCCCACACTGCAACTACGTGTATGAAGATGTCAAAGAAATTAATATAAAAAATAATATTAACAAAAATATATTAAAATTTACACGGCGTCAGTTTTTCCAATTGCTACTACGAACGAAGGCTCCCACACATTGAAGGTAGGCCTTTTCTTTTTCCAAGGTGGTGATATTACAGGACTAAATGTAGTAATGATATAAAAGTAAATTTCTGTGGTTTCAAAGCAAAAGGTGATATGTAGTGGCGTGATTTTATAGTGAATATTTTACCCTGAATTCTGTAATTAAAATGATTTAATTTTGTGAATATTTCGAAAAAAAAAAAAAAAAAAAAAAAAAAAGCAATTTCATGCACATTTCGCAGCCTAAAAAACTTAAAAATTAACAATTTTATAATATATATTATTATAATGTACCGAAGTACATATGATATTTCCAAGCAGATATTCTGCGTCATCATACGATGAAAGAGTAATGGAACGGAGAAAAATTCTCTCCGGCGCCGGGATTTGAACCCGGGTTTTCAGCTCTATGTATGATATGCGTAAATCACTTCGTGATTTAAGACGGCGCTTATTCCGTCGGATCCCGGCCAACTAGTCACTCATTAGAGTGCACCTCAGCACATGTGTGGACTTCGGTCCTAGGTTCATAGATATCTATGACGTAGTGCAGAGGGCGGCCACCAGAGGGAACCCAAGAGTTGGAACTTAAAACTGAGACGATTCTTCCGACGCCGGGGTAGAATCCGGTGTGGCTTATTGGATAAAGCGTCAGCACGTAGAGCTGAAAACCCGGGTTCAAATCCCGGCGCCGGAGAGAATTTTTCTCCGTTCCATTACTCTTTCATCGTAATTTTATAATAGTTAAAGAGCTGTCAAACTATGAATGAACGTATACATAACTGGAAAGTGCATTTAAACTGAAATTATTATTATTAGAGAGACTGTCCATATGATATTTTATAACATGAACCACCTGGCATCGGTAAACCTAAGAATAGAGAGGCTAAGATAGGAACATAGGAAAGATCTAATCCAGAGAAGTAGTAAAAAAATTTACTCGTAGGCTATCAATCTAAAAAAAATCATGAAATTATTTGGGCTGCAGAAAATTTCGTTCAATCATCTTCGTACAATTGCAAAATTGTCGTACAATTATTATTATTCCAACAACAGATTATTATATATAAAGAAATCTAATCATTTAGTCCACCAAACCTTTGACAACATCTATTCGTTCATAAGCATTCATACAAAAGTAAAATTACATGATACAATGCTACTAATATAAACGTGATAGTGAAAAATACTAAATGAAAACATTAGGTACTGACCTAACCATAGCAATAAGCAATACTCAATGGAAAATTCCGTTACTAACCTAATCATGATATTGAAAAATATTAAAGATCAATGTTGGTACGACTGTAACTTTAGTAGTAAAAAAATAGTCAGAACAAATATGATTAGGAGTTACAGGAGACGCCACTAGTTCATATATTATTAGATTCTGTTATACTTACAACTTACTTACAAATGACTTTTAAGGAACCCGGAGGTTCATTGCCGCCCTCACATAAGACCGGAATTAATCCCTATCTTGTGCAAGAATAATCCAGTCTGTATCATCATATCCCACTTCCCTCAAATCTATTTTAATATTATCGTCCCATCTACATTTCGGCATCCCCAAAGATCCTTTTCCCTCCGGCCTTCCAACTAACATTCTATAAGCATTTCTGGATTCGCCCATACGTGCCACATGCCCTGCCCATCTCAAACGTCTGGATTTAATGTTACTAATTATGTCAGATGAAGAATACAAAGCGTGCAGTTCTGTATTGTGTAACTTCCTCCATTCTCCTGTAACTTCATTCCTCTTAGCCCCAAATATTTTCCTAAGAACCTTATTCTCAAACACCATTAATCTCTGTTCCTCTCTCGAAGTGAGAGTACAAGTTTCACAATCATACAGAAGAACCGGTACTATAACTGTTTTACAAATTCTAACTTTCAGATTTTGACAGTAGACTAGATGGTAAAAGCTTCTCAACCGAATAATGACAGGCATTTCCCATATTTATTCTGCGTTTAATTTCTTCCCGAGTGTCACTTATATTTGTTACTGTTGCTCCAAGATGTTTGAATTTCTCCACCTCTTTGAAGGAGAAATCTCCAGGAAAAAGTAACAATTATGGGAAGTTATGCATAACATTAATCAAAGAGTGATTACGAGTTGAAAGAGACGAATATACATACAAGAGCATATCTGTATTTGAATTGTACGGGAGACTTTGTCCCTCCCTATAATGATACAGAGAGAGAGAGAGAGAGACAGAGACGGATAAAGAAGAGATGAGTAAAAAGGGTTAGAAAGATAGGTAAACCAGAGATAGCTACCAAAATGTCCACTTATAATTTTGAAAATAAATTTTGTACCGAATGAAAGTTGTATGTTTGATTACAAGCCAGCTCGAAAGTTACTGGGGCAAGGCTGAGTTTTCATCTAGTGTAAATCAATTTTTATTTGTTATATCTTTACATCGCAATAATCTGACTCAGAATCTCTGTTAACGCAAACAAATGAGAACAGTGTCGGATTAAACCTACGTTGTACATTGTCGTGTAGCGTGTATTGATCCGACCTAATGGAACATCATACAAGCTGTAATGTGGGTGCTATAAATCGGACACAAAGGAAAAGATTACACTGCGATGTTATACATAACAGTTTTACTATTTATTTTCTAATATCCGATCTTTGCAAAACTTCGGAATGAGCTCCGGGAAAATGCATAACTGTGAATACACTAAAGGAATATGATTAACAGAATTAAAGCTGCCGACATAAATTGAGGATCTAAATAAAATAACAGCTCAAGTCTAGAAAACCAAATTTTACTGGAGAAGGTTTTATTTCAATTATACATTTCTGGTTTGAATTTTATTAAGAAGTTTTAGGATATAGTTTTCATAGTCAAACTGCATATAGGATCAAGCTTTAATATTTGTGTGATTGTTGGATACAGAATAATTGAGGCTTATTTAAGCTGAACTTGGCATGTTGTTTTATTTTAGTTCTTCTTTGATATAATGAATTAAACTTTGGTTCGTTACAAACAAAATAAATGAAAAAATAATCACATACACAGACAAAAATGTCTGCACTAAATATAATATTTCGGGACAAAAATTACGGTAGAGACTGGATTAATCTTGCTCAGGATAGGGACCGATGACGGGCTTATGTGAGGGCGGTAATGAACCTCCGGGTTCCTTACAAGGCATTTGTAAGTAAGTATTTCAGAAATGAAGGTCACGGAGAGACTTATCAAACACCTGTACTGCAATAACAAACATAAGCTACTGAAATTCAAATTTTAACTAATTTTGGTAATTGTTGGTATTCGAAATTTGTCTTTTAGTTTAAATTCGCAGGACCAACAACGTATGAGTTACAAGCTGATGGTTTTGGAAGGTTTCTTTGTAATTATGTTACTTTATATAATATGTATGCTGTAGTTCATTTTCGATTAATTAATTTTCAAATTAGTTCATTACTATACGATGATAAAAATCGCTAGGCATGAAGCCCGTTGTATAATGTATTACAATATATTGCAAACTTTAAACTTACATACATGTAAATTAAAAATATATACGTAACCTATATTTTGGCTTAATGATTTTCATGTTCTATAGATAGCTGTTGAGTAATTTTCTACTGCAGTGATGCATATAAGGCTCAATAGTTCATTACCGTAGAAGAGCAGATAGTAATGACAGTGAAGATACATCTTTCTATATGTACCTGACAGATATACAGGGTTAGTTAAAAGTCCCGCGCCACCTAAATAACTTTTGAAGCATGTGTTTAGTGATATGAAACTTGGTGTGTGGAATAATCACATACTAAGAACTTAATAATGTTATTACAGAGTTTTTTCCACTTCCGGTTTAACCGGAACTAACTCTAACTCTCTTATTTTAAATGGAACACTCTATATATATTTTTATTTTTGAATAATGCTCATTAAGACCTTATATATGTATATATATATATATATATATATATGTCAGATATTTTACTTTATAATGTGCATTTATTTATTTAGTTACTAATTTACTTATTAATTTTTTTTATTTACTCATTTATTTATTTATTTATTTATTTATTTATTTATTTATTTATTTATGTAGTTATTTATTTTTTAAATTAATTAATTTCATTTAAATTTAATTTATTTAAATTTAAATATACAGAATAAAGAATATAATTACAAACAAACAAGAGAATTAGAAATAAAATAATAATGCAAACAATATAAAACAGGAGATACAGTAGTATTAACAAAATTTGAGACCGAATGAGCAGCGCTCGTGTTCGGTCGCAGTTCAGATATAATATTAATAGGCCTATAAAATAAAATAATTAATTCAATTAATTTTAAATTACTCTTAATTTATTGCAATGTAATCTATTTTGATTAATTAATTTTATTTAATTCATTATATTATATTAAAAATTCCAAGTTAAAAAAAATAAAATAAAATAAAATAGGAAATAGAATTTAAAATTACAGTTACAGAAATTATATAATAGAATATTAATATAAGAGAAATATAGAAAAAGAACAATAATAATAAAAATAAATAAGTAAAATAAAATAGGAACTCAAATTTAAATTACAGCGGCAATGGAATTATATAATATAATATTAACACTAGAGAAGAATAATATCGCACGTGAAAAGTAGGACTATATATATATATATATATATATATTTCTAAATTATACAATACGAATATAATATAGGTTGATTAATTCATACGCATAGGTTATAAATTTATTTAATCAAATTGAAGATATTAACACGTTTCTAATTTTCTTGTTATATGTTAGTGGGTTACATGTTAGAAGTTCTGGGTGTAATTTAGTTAAAGCATTGTACAACCGAGGGCTAAAATTTATGCTATGCTTTAGACCAGCAGATGTGAAACATTTAGGTTCTACTAATGTTGAATTAATATTTCGTCTTGTGTCATAATTGTGTGTCTGTAATACAAACTTATTACGATTTTTATGATAAAATTTTAACAGCGTATACTTATAAATTTGTTCAATATTAAATACATTAAATTCAGAATAAATTAATTTAGTTGGATAATCGAAACGTTTCTTCAAAAAAAATTTAATTATTCGTTTTTGTAGTAAATTGAACGGACTACGACTAATTTTTGTACTTCCACCACAAACAATTATACCATATTGAAGATAGACTGAATAGACTGAATTTATTTTATTTTATTGGGTTATTTTACGACGCTGTATCAACTACTCAGATTATTTAGCGTCTGAATGAAATGAAGGTGATAATGCCGGTGAAATGAGTCCGGGGTCCAGCACCGAAAGTTATCCAGCATTTGCTCGTTAGACTGAATTAATTTATATATTTTATTTATTCTGATGTAGTTAAGACCATCAGGTGTATATGTTTATTAAAATTGCTGAAGACAACAATTACATGAACATTCAAATTATTTGAGTTATATACCATGTAAAGTCTTGTTAGTTGAATAAAAAACAAAAAGGAATCATAATTAAAATAATAATCATTACAAATGGCTTTTAAGGAACCCGAAGGTTCATTGCCGCCCTCACATAAGCCCGCCATCGGTCCCTATCCTGTGCAAGATTAAGCCAGTCTCTATCATCATACCCCACCTCCCTCAAATCCATTTTAATATTATCCTCCCATCTACGTCTCGGCCTCCCTAAAGGTCTTTTTCCCTCCGGTCTCCCAACTAACACTCTATATGCATTTCTGGATTCGCCCATACGTGCTACATGCCCTGCCCATCTCAAACGTCTGGATTTCAAGTTCCTAATTATGTCAGGTGAAGAATACAATGCGTGCAGTTCTGTGTTGTGTAACTTAATAATAAAATAATAATAATAATAATCATTAGGTTTTCAAAATAATAACAACAATATCTTATATCATCCTTGTTCTTGTAATAATTCCTACATGATATATTTATCGATTTTCAGGATTTTTACTCTATTAAATAGCTTAAAGATACAGCAATAATAAAATCTCCTATATGTAATTATATTTCTTTGTTTCGAAAATGTAAGAATTCACATTCTCCTATGTACGGCTGAAAAAGGATGAATAAATGTGTTTTTTCTTCCTACTGAAAAATTTTATATTTTGCACTTAGGAGTTATTGCAGGAACAACGAGGATATACTGCACAGAATAATAAGGTTTTTAAACATGCCAATTTTTATTTCCAAAAAACTTAGAGATTCTGTGGGAGAAAATGATAGAAATATAGGTCTAGTAAAGTTTTACTAACGAATGGTACATCGGTACATCTCACCCTTTAATAAAACTAAATAGGTGAGATTCTCTTGAAATTTCTCGGGGGAGGGATTCCCTTTCGCAGGATAATCGATTAATTCATCGCTAAAACAAAAGTCAGAAATTGTATTATGAAATTTCAATAGTCTGTGTATGGTGACTAAGCTTTGTAGCCTACATATAACTTATCAGTAAAGACTGTATATTATATATATATATATATATATATATATATATATATATATATATATATATATATTGAAGAGTTCGCGGGAAAAACGATGAATGTCACAGTTTTGTTAAGGTTGATGTCATTATCTAATTCATGGATCACTACGAAATTTAATGTAGTTCTTAAGAAAAATGGTAAAAAGGAGAATTAACACCACGAATACAGCAATCCTTTCCTTTATTTTCTATAGAAACAGCACTACATCATGCAGTTATAGACTCTATTAGATCACTATCTAATCCTTAACAGAAATGTGACATTCATCGTTTTTCCCTCGAACTCTTCATATATAGCAATAGTTTCATGATATGTTAACTTCTTTTTGCATGTTAGTTACAGTTATAATCAGATATCCTACCAATTGGAACACATGATCTGTAGTAGTGAATTTCTTAAATAAATAAATTAAGCCTATTAGGCCTACTTTATAATATTGTATATTGAATTTATTAGCATTGTATTATATTTACTCCGTAATTTGCCAATTACAGCTACATTTAACATTTTTGATTATGATATCTATACTTAACTATTTTTCATTTATTTTTATTTGGTATTTTTCATTTATATCTATATCTGTGTCTTTTATTTAGGTAGTATCTATTTGTTTTTTTTTTCATTTTTAATTTTTAATTATACTTGTATCTTGCATTTGTATCTGTTTTATCTCTTTTTTCATGTTATATGCAATTCTATGTTTTTTTAAACAAATATCTGTACTGTCTATTGTAATTGGGGCTTCGCCATGTTATAGACATAAATAAATAAATAAATAAATAAATAAATACATAAATAAATAAATAAATATCTACATCTATATCTATATCTGTGTCTTTTATTTAGGTAGTATCTATTTGTTTTTTTTTTTTTTCATTTTTAATTTGTAATTACACTTGTATCTTGCATTTGTATCTGTTTTATCTCTTTTTTCATGTTATATGCAATTCTATGTTTTTTAAACAAATATCTCTACTGTCTATTGTAATTGGGGCTTTGCCCTGTTATAGACATAAATAAATAAATAAATAAATAAATAAATAAATAAATAAATAAATAAATAAATAAATAAATAAATAAATAAATAAATAAATAAATAAATAAATATCTACATCTATATCTATATCTGTGTCTTTTATTTAGGTAGTATCTATTTGTTTTTTTTTTCATTTTTAATTTGTAATTACACTTGTATCTTGCATTTGTATCTGTTTTATCTCTTTTTTCATGTTATATGCAATTCTATGATTTTTAAACAAATATCTCTTCTATCTATTGTAATTGGGGCTTTGCCCTGTTATAGACATGAATAAATAAATAAATAAATAAATAAACAAATAAATAAATAAATAAACAAATAAATAAATAAATTCATTTTGTGGTTAAGAAATTAACTTATTACTCCGCCACTGGTCTCACTAGTCAAAGTAAGTAAATAAAAATTAAAACGTACACAATAAGTTTAGTTTCTCGTAAGCAAACCAGGGAAATCAGTTATTTGTTGTGTGCCACACTAACTTTTAAACACTGCGACTAGCGCCTCAATCGCTGATTCCGCGCCGCCTGACGCAGTCCACTTCACGGGCATTACGTGACGTCAATATCACTAGCAGACGCTGAGTGTCGAGAGAAGCCACTCCTGGAATTGAAACGCTTGTGGTGTAATTACTTGGGTCATTATCAAGTCCGCCGCGGATGACCGTCTTGTCCAGCTGAAACAACGTAACTTCCCACTGCAGACAGCGGCGGCTACGAGAGAGCAGCCTAGTAGTGGTACTGATGACTCTGCATTCAACATCCAATTAAAATGCATAAGCTATTCACAGACTACTATGCGGTATAACAATTATATCAGTTTTTCCCAGTTCCAATTTAAAACCAAGATACTTTCTGCTTGTAGATTCTTCGATTTCACTTCCACGTAATCTCACATAGTGATCACTAGACTTCATGGAATTGCCACGGGAATCGTAAGGTTTACTACGCACGCAGTATAGACTGTATGAGAAGGGGACGTGCAACTGATGGAGTATGCCTCTGATGTAAACACTGAGCAGTATACTGCGGTTACAATAAAACCTGTATCCTGCATTCAAGAAATATAATGAATGATCATTGAAGTAGCAAATATCCAAACATGTAAATACACAATTATTTTGTAGTGAGATATATTAACTCTTAAAATTTAATGTAATATACTCACATCATCCTTGAATATGTGCATTGCAGTAAAGAGTTACGTACATTTTGAGCGACTCCTCCGATGGTCACTTAAACAGTTTTTATAATGTAAAAAAGGTACGTTCAACATCACACGATGTAATAGGTGCATATTTTAAGGACGGAAAGTCACTACTTTTTAGTACACCAACTTCAGACGTCTTGTCGTGACCTGATAATACATAATTTATAATACGAAGTTGTGAATAGGCAGACTTTTTAGCAATAATGTTTCTCAACTTACACTTCATTTTTTCTGAAATTAGTGAATTGTTATTTTGGATAACGGTTTGTGATACTTTATCCACTATATTAAGGGCTTCTGAGAGTTTTAGTTTAGAAGATTCTAACAGGATGATGCTTTTGGACACGATTTTAAAATCAGAATCTATGAACAGAATATCTTCCAATAGCTGTTCAGAAAGCAATTATTTTACAGCTGCAACAGCGGAACTGTCTGTGCTATCCAATGCATCAAATACCTCCATTATTTTTCCGTAATGTTCTGCATAATAATTAACAGCATCCAACCACGTTCCTCCACGGGTCAAGACTGGCTGCGGGGTAAGGATATTACGGGGCCAATTATTTGGAACAGCAAAACTCTCATTGTAGTATGTTTGATTGAATTCTTGTCTGCACTGAACAAATGTTAAGCTTTGACTATTCCAACCACAGTAATGCAAAAACAAGTGCTTACATAGGTGTACATTAGCTGTAGCTGCTCTCTATTTGACCGATCACAACTCTTAACATGAACTGCTTATACTACGAGACCGGACGGTCGCTCACGTACTCTATACTACCGTACATCGGCAACCTGATTGCATGCTGCGTGTGGCAATTCAAGTAAGTCTAGTGATCACCGTTGTAGCTGAGGGGTTAGCGAGTCTAACTCCGACCCCAGCGGTTCCGGGTTCGAGTTACCTGGGTGAGGTATCGGGGTTTTTCCCTCACTCGTATGGATGAATATCAGGTAACCTTGTCAGGCGATTGGAACCCCACTCATCTTCGCCCATCATCCTTTCCTCATCATCCCGTTTCTGTTCTTTAAGATCACTCTACATGCATTTCTCCCGGAACTACTGGCTCTCTCGACCGGCCTCCGTGGAATGTAGCTAAGCGACGTTGGATGGCTTCTGCAACGAGCACCCGAAGCGGACCTACTCGGGGGAGGAGTTTCGCCTCTGACCGACAGGGGGGGGGGGGGAAGTTGCCGAAGCAGGAATGGTATATAGATTTCTGTTGGCTGTAGGGACCGGTCGTTAGAGAGTCATGTGGTTGGGTTGATGCGCGTAGGGGATCTGTGGCATGCAACTCATTCCATATCGAGGATTAGCGCAATAGATCTCAACAGGTCGCAGTGCTGGGTCATCCGTGCCCCACGCAATTAAATTCCATTCCATTCCAATCTTACATAGTGGGAACAGTGAGCACCATTATTTGTATGTATTTCTTCACACTGCAAATGGGTAAATACCCGATAAATAACTAATTACACTCAATAATGACAATTAAAAATAAACAAAATTAAAATACAAATAATAATAATAATAATAATAATAATAATAATAATAATAATAATAATAATAATAATAATAATGAGCATTCCAAAGTAAAGCACGATCACTTAAAATAGCATTTAACCCGTTCAGACCTGAATTTATATTTAAAAGATTGGGGAGAAAAACTGGTCACATAATCATTCTGGGGATCCAAAATTCCCAAATCAAGTCGTTACAGAAAATAAAAATTTGGTGACAATTTTGACCCCTAGGGCCCCAAAATTTTAAATTTTATTTTTAATTCAAGTATAGAAATGTTTTAAAAAATAATATTCTCCATTTCTATCACATTGAATTTTTCAAAATATTAAAAAGTATCGAAGACATTCCAATCTGGGGATCCAAAATTCCCAAATCAAGTCTTTACAGAAAATAAAAATTTGGGCACAATTTTGACCCCTCGGGCCCCAAAAGTTTTAAATTTTATTTTTAATTCAAGTATAGAAATGTTTAAAAAAATAATATTCTCCATTTCTATCACATTGAATTTTTCAAAATATTAAAAAGTATCGAAGACATTCCAAAAAAGAAAAAAAAAACAATGTACACTACAATGTATATCATGCCTGAAGGGGTTAAAGTAAATCTAATTTGTATGTGAATCCTACGTTCGAACTAAAACCCACGAGTATGATATGTTCATACATGCATAAGTACCTTTCAGCACTACACTCATTCCGCTGACAACTCACTCACTATACTGGAACTACGACACATTTCACTGAGACTATCCTGATTTCACTAACACTTCAAAAACATTTCCCTGTTCAAATACTTTGCACTACCACTATAAACTATAAAACTTCACTGACACAAACACACTTCACTTATACAACACATTTCACTGACACAACACACTTCTTCATTGATACAACACTTCAAATAACAAAACATCAATTACACTCTTTAAGTAATACATATACTACCATCTAATAGTAAAGTCCTTAAGCCTATTTTTAAATACATTTTTGGTTGTTGGTAAAGCCTTTAGTAAGTCTGCAGGTGAAGCATTCCAGTCCCTAATAGTACGATTGAGAAAAGAAAACTTACCAGTGTCCGTCCTCTGTCTCCTTTCCCTCAATTTATGTGAGTGGTCGTTCCTTATATTGTGTACTAGATTTGATCACATAGGTTTTATCAATGTTATAAATTGAGGGAAAGAAGACAGAGGACGGACACTAGAAAGTTTTCTTTTCTCAATCGTACCATCAGGGACTGGAATGCTTTACCTGCAGACTTACTAAAGGCTTTACCAATAACCAAAAATGTATTTATAAATAGGCTTAAGGACTTTACTAATAGACGGTAGTATATTATACACATTACTTAAAGTGTGTAATTGATATCTTGTTATTTGAAGTGTTCTATCAGTGAGGAAATGTGTTGTGTCAGTGAAGTGTGTAGTGTAGTGAAGTCTATTGTGCAAGTGAAGTGTGTTGGTGTCAGTGAAGTAGCTGTGCAAAGTATTTGAACAGTGAAATGGTTAGAAGTTTTATTTTATTTATTTATTTTATTTAAATTTAAATATACAGAATAAAGAATATAATTACAAAACAAACAAGAGAAATAGAAATAAAATAATATAAGCAATATAAAAAGAAGATACAGTAGTATTAACAACATTTGAGACCGAATGAGCAGCGCTCGTGCTCGGTCGCAGTTCAGATATAATATTAAAATAAAAATAATAATAATAATAATAATAATAATAATAATAAATAAGTAAAATGAAATAGGAACTAAAATATAATTACAGCGGCAATGGAATTATATAATATAATATTAACACTAGAGAAGAATAATATCGCACGTGAAAAGTAGGATTAATATATATTTCAAAATTATAGAATACAAATATAATATAGGTTGATTAATTCATACACATAGGCTATAAATTTATTTAATCAAATTGAAGATATTAACACGTTTCTAATTTGTTTGTTATATGTTAGTGGGTTACATGTTAGAAGTTCTGGGTGTAATTTAGTTAAAGCATTGTACAACCGAGGGCCAAAATTTATGTTATGCTTTAGACCAGCAGATGTGAGACATTTAGGTTCTACTAATGTTGAATTAATATTTCGTCTTGTGTCATAATTGTGTGTCTGTAATACAAACTTCTTACGATTTTTATGATAGTTATGTTAGTGAAATCAGGTAGAATCAGTGCAGTGAGTGAGTTGACAGCGAAATAAGTGTGGTGCCGAAAGGTACTTGTGCAGGTATGAACCTGTCACACTCGTGGGTCTTAGTTCGAACTTAGGGTTAAGATACGAATTAGATTTACTTTAAATGTTATTTTAAGTGACCATGCTTCATTTAATTTAGGACGATTATTGTTATTGTTATTGTTATTGTTATTGTTATTATTATTATTATTATTATTAATTGTCGTTTTTTATTAGTTGTGTTTATTATTAATTGTCATTATTGAGTGTAATTAGTTACCACAGCCACCGGGTATATACCCATTTGCAGTGTGAATAAATACATACACATACATACAATGTTAAGTGATAGTTCATTTGCTGTAAGCCATTCATTCATTTATTAGATTTAACCGGAAACAAAGATATCTACGTAGTGTCGGATTCAGCTTGCGAGCTATATATTGGACAGGCTTGCTATAAATGAAGGAAACTTCCTGTATTCCAACGTGTGCTTGGACAAGTGGTGTCGCCATAACATACAGGAATAATAAATCTCTGCACTTCACCTAGTTTCTGGCGTAAGTCAGCTGTTCCATGCTAAAAGTAATAAACATTTTCTGTTCTTCACTGTGCTTCGCAAAATTTGTGGACGTGAGGTGGTAGTACTAAGGAAATAGTCAAGAAAAATCTGTGTTACACACTTCTTGCGGGCAAGAGCTGGCTGCATATTGCAAGAAATATAAATTTTGTGTTCTTTTTTGTACTTCGCGATTCTTATGAACTAGAGCTGATTGCACTATGAAAATTGAAGGAACATTCTGTTCATCACTGGCCTTTGCAAATACTTGGGGATAAGGATTGCTTCCATTCAATATTATACTTCATGACATTCTTGATTAAGATGTGGTTCCATAATACAGGAAATTATACCAGACAAATTTTCAAAATACCCATGACTAAGGAAGCATTTTCTCAACCCTTGCAACTTAACTGCTCTAGAATTTCATGCTACTTATCTGGGGTCTTTTGTGACCTGAAAATAACCTATTTCTTGTTCATAATTAGGATATTTTACAGCTTTATGCATTTTTTATAAACAGTATAAACAAATTGAAAGTATTTATTACACCTAGAATTATTTACTGTGTTTAAACTTTGAATGGATCAATTTAATTACTTTAATGACAGACTATTTATTCTGCACCTGTGATCTTATTTTTTCAATTAGCAGAGAACACATTCACTTTCTTTTAAATAAAACACAAAAAGGAACTTTTTATTGCATCAAGTGTTAATTATTATGTTTAGACAAGTAATTAAATAATTAATTAAGTCTCAACCTCTAATACAGTAGAAAGAACAAGAATTTATAAATTTTAATTTCATAAATAAAAATAATTACTCTTGAACCTACAACATTTTATCCACAGCCAATATGGCAGTTTATGCTGTATTTGTTTCATCTATTCACTTTTCAAAGTAGCCTATGTATTCACTTTACATACAACAAAACACTATCACTGCAAAAATTCCAAATACTAGAAAACAAAGACGTGTTCTATAGTTGAGGCCATCCAAGAAACCCAAGAAATAAACATGAAAAAAATAATCAATACACTATATAATAAATTATGAAATAATAATTACAATTGTAAAAGAAACTAAATAACCAAGGATAGAATATCTATCTTACTGGAACGTTTCGCAATATATGGATATAGATATTAAGAATAAAATATGGTGTGCCGTCAGAAAAGATTCCAAATAAGTGTCAAGGGATATTAATCAACAGTAATCTTACTAGAGTTTTTGATTTATCTAGATAAAATCAAAACTCGAGTGGGATTTAATTGGCTATTACAAGATTAGAAGAAAGTATATGAAGATTAGAAGAAATAAAGTATTCTAATGCAATAAAATAGATATCAAGCAATAAAATAGATATTAATTGACTTTCTAAAATTCTATTTCACTGATGTTATCTTCACCAAAATGTTTGAACGGAGCCGCCATTTTCAGTCGACTATCTATGCGGGAAACAAATTACGATCGCAAATCATATTTTATAGTACCGTAAAGAATTTGGAGTTTGAAATTTTGGCAAACAAAGAAACAAATTCTAGGACAGTGATAAACACAAACAAATGTTAGGGAAGCGATAAAATTAAACAAATGCTAGTAAAGTGATAAAATTAAACAAATGCTAGGGAAGCGATAAAATTAAACAAATGCTAGAGAAGCGATAAAATTGTGCGATAAGCAGCCATGATTGGGTGAAGGACGTTATTTCATACAAAAGTAGTATAACATAGTAAAAGTAAATAGTCCTAATAAAAATTGAAGATTACTGGTGGATTACGTGTGTACATACTGGACAAAAATATGACAGGGGATTCTTCGAATTTCTGTAAATGCGTGAAACAATTATGAAATACTTAACGAAAGGCTCCGCCTTGTTATATATAAAGGAGTGGTTTATGACGACAGAAATTAAGTGAAATACCCAGAATGTATTCCGAACCATGCTCACAATAACAAGCACGAATAGAAAAAGAAAATAAATGGTGTTGGATCCGCTAAATCTCTGTAGAAACGTTTCATTCGAATATTAAGCTATTATTAATTCATTCATTATAATTTACTTATTTATTTATATATTTATGTATTTGTTTATTTATTTATTTATTTACTTATTTACTTACTTATTTTATTTATTTATTTATTTATTTACTTATTTACTTACTTATTTTATTTATTTACTTATTTACTTATTTTATTATTTATTTATTCATTCATTCATTCATTCATTCCTTTATTTATTTATTTATTTATTTATTTATTTATTTATTTATTTATTTATTTATTTATTTGAGTAGCTAAATATCAAAGACGGACATCTGACCTCAATCGAAATTTAGATAGCTGTGGTTTTTTATACAATTTTTTATGCTCTTTCCAGTTATAGTGAAACCATATGCAAACTCTAACATTATATTTATAAAATAAATTGTGTTAAATATTACAAAGAACACTCTGAATTAAAAAATTGCCTCTACATCAAAACTACGGAGACGACAGATGTCCGTCTTTGATATTAAGCTACTCATTTATTTATTCATTTATTCTGGTAGAGTTAAGGTCATGAGGCCTTCTCTTCCAAACTACCAGAAGTGTAATACACAATGAAACAATGACAAAAGTAGTAATATTAATAGTCATACTTAAATATAAAAATAATTTTCATTCGCTTTAACATACTTACATACTCGTATAATGAAATATTGACTAAATATGATGCATAATTAAGTGATTTACAAATCATATTCTAATTCTACTTTATGATAGGCCTAAATGACAATTAATACAAAGACACAGAATACCCTTTAAAAATCGGCTAACGCTCACAAATCAATCCATGTAAAAGTATGTAATTCGTAATTTTTAATTTAAATTGAGTTAATTGTAAAAATATTCTTCTGTAGATTCATTTATTAGGAAGCGTAGGGAAAGTGAATGGGAAAAATAATTTCAGCATTCAATGCAGGAAACAATTTCAGTGCCAGTTTTTTTGTTGGAAATGCTACCTTTCCACATATTCGTATAAAACATCCTTTATGTCTCTTAGTATATCAGCTTTCTGTACACCACAGAATGTCTAAAATCTTTAATCCAGTTCCGCGTCTTTGAGAAGTTTTAACGACTTTCGGAACATTTTTAACAAAGTTAAAATCTTATTTATATTTTTCTAAGTCATTATAGACTCTCGGTAGTCCCCACAGCCCTGCACAGACATCTGTTCGCCGTCGCATATCGACGTCAAAAAGATCCGCATTTTCTGTCCTTCCTAATGAAACCAGCTAAAGATGCTCATGGTTCTTGAAATGCACCGTCCCGGGCAGTATGTAATTCCGCATACTGCCTATACAGTGACAAACATTAACATTTAGACTAACGGGTACAAAATATAAGTTACTGGTTCTAGCCGAAGTTTAAGGACACATCTTCGAAAGAGATGTTGCACTCTTATACTTATACTTATGTGCAATCCCTTGACGTTTATAAAGGGATCAATACCTGTGAAAAATGAGGTATTTTGCTGCAAACCCAATCTCTCTTACAAACCGTTGATTATGTAACAATCTTTCTGTTATAAGCACTTACTTACAAGTGACTTTTAAGGAACCCACAGGTTCATTGTCGCCCTCACATAAGCCGCCATCGGTCCCTATCCTGTGCAAGATTAATCCAGTCTCTATCATCATATCCTACCTCCCTCAAATCCATTTTAATATTATCTTCCCATCTACGTCTCGGCCTCCCCAAAGGTCTTTTACCCTCCGGCCTCCCAACTAACACACTATATGCATTTCTGGATTCGTCCATATATGCTACATGCCCTGCCCATCTCAAACGTCTGGATTTAATGTTCCTAATTACGCCAGGTGAAGAATACAATGCATGCAGTTCTACGTTGTGAAACTTTCTCCATTCTCCTGTAACTTCATCCCTCTTAGCCCCAAATATTTTCCTAAGAACCTTATTCTCAAACACCCTTAATCTCTGTTCCTCTCTCAAATTAAGAGTCCAAATTTCACAACCATACAGAGAAACCGGTAATATAACTGTTTTATAAATTCAAATTTTAAGATTTTTTGACAGTAGACTAGATGACAAAAGCTTCTCAATCGAATAATAACAGGCATTTCCCATATTTATACTGCGTTTAATTTCCTTTCGAGTGTCATTTATATTTGTTACTGTTGCTCCAAGATATCTGAATTTTTCTTTACTGAAAAATTGCACTTTTTGTAGGGAAAAAACTGATTACTCCAGATTAGATGTATTTAGCTCAATTAAATACTACTCCTGCCGCCACTATGGTTTTTACAAGTGGGTGATGATATTGTGTTCTTTCCTTCTTAAAACATTTATACACATTTTGAATGATTTTAGTTAACTATATATGGCTTTACCACGTCCATTCGGTAACATAGTACGTTCATTTTCATAATCACTATTAATATTAGGAGACCCAAGAAAGTCGCATGATAACTACACTTCACTTAAACCCAGCAAAAACTTAGTTTCAATTCATATGCCAAGAACAGAATACTGAATAGCCTCTTTTTCAAATAATGTGTTGCAACAGTGCTTGATTCCTTGTAACTGTCGCATATCGATACGATTCACTGGCTGCAACCTCTACAGATACTGGGTGTTCATTTCAAAGTGTGTCATGACGTCACTGTTGATGAGTCAGCGATTTGAAGCGCGTTTCAGCTTTTGTGTCAGAGAAGTTGCCTATTAATCAAGGCGTTCAATCTGAACTTGAGAGCGTGTACGGTATAACTTGAACGTCGTAGCAACAGATGGCGGTCTGTACGGTCTGTGTGCTACCATAACCTCTTTCGAACTGTGTTTTGCTCGGGCAAGTCGTACGCAGGTTATATGTTATCATCGGTTGCTTACGGCAACATTCCACAACACAAATCAAATGTTCCGTGTCCATGTTGACTGTCCAAGTTAATGTTAACAAATATGTAAGTAATCGTCTTAACCCTCTCCCCGTATCCCGACTGTAAGAAAAAACTCACCTCAGTACATGTTTCGAAACAGTTCATATTCCTGCCACTACCGGCGTTACCGTACGTATCGATAAGTAATAAGTACTCTTCTGAATGAACGCCGTACTTGCTAGGCAACTTCTCTGGCACATAAGTAATACACCTCTGCGTAAGTGTAGGGAGATTGAATTCTCTAGGCTCATCGACTAGCCACATGACGGCATACAGCGAGCCATGACACACTTTGAACTGAACACCCAGTACTATCCTCTTCCCAACGTCCTAAACGTCAGTGAACGAACAGTACATGTTTTGTATTCATATAGACTTATTTATTATAAAGAGAATTCAGACTTGGTATAAGGTATGTAATACCATTTTGTTTGTAAATTTTACATACTTCTGAAAGCAGTGTTCTTTTATCATGTTTTGTAAGACATTCCCGTTTATCTTTTTATCCCTTTCACTATCATTCGAAAAACAGTCTCAGCGAACTTTGACGTAATATACGTCGGCTGTCTAGCTTATGAACCCATAATGCTGCTTCCGTTTGCTTCCGCAAAATCTAGGCTTCGCCGGATTAGAACTTTATGGACCCAAAGGAGAAGCGGATCTTTCTTGTTTTCTGAGCACATAAAAATGGCACTTTTTAATATACCGGTAACAGGAAGGTAGGGCATTGTTAGGTTACTGTGTATATGTTTATTGAAATTTGCACAAATTCACATTGTTATGGATACCGGTAAACGGATATATTTTAACGGCTGTAAATACTACTTTTCTGTTTACGAATATTTTGTATTTAAAAGTGATATATATCATGGACGTTATTACTGGTTTATAATAAAAAATCTATAGTAATATTCTTATACGTCAACACTTTCTCATGTAATTTCTATCTGATGAATTTGCAAGTATATTATTCACACAAACAGAGTTCATTTTCTTATTAGAATAGCTACATCTGGCATATTAGGCTATATTTAAAAGTGATATATATCATGGACGTTATTACTGGTTTATAATAAAAAAAATCTATCGTAATATTCTTATACGTCAACACTTTCTCATGTAATTTCTATCTGATGAATTTGCAAGTATATTATTCACACAGAGTTCATTTTCTTATTAGAATAGTTACATCTGGCATATTAGGCTACACAACTCTGACTAAATACCTTGGTTATGTATCTAGTCGGCGATGTATGCAATGGAGGGTGAAAGGAACTGGCCAACCTATCCCAGTACCTCCTGGCCTAGTTGCCTCACAAGTGGTGCCTTGTTGGTATCACTTGTGGGGTTCAGACCTATTTTCGAACAGTTGACTAAACAAAAACTGTAATTAACGGATGGAGAACAAGCTTTCTTCAAATCCGAAAAATTGAAGGCGTATTTATAAGCACGATACTCTAAATGACAAATGATATATAATTTCCAAACAATGCAGTGTTGTGATGACGAATAAAATGCTGTGAACTTATATGAATCAATGTAATACAATAAATTATTATTACTAAAGGAAATGGATATGCAATCAGTCCCTAAGGAAGGGGTAATTATCTAGATTCTAGAATTTTGTTTTGGAAGTGAACTCGGACCGCTAGATTTGTAACCAGAAATTCTACCGCTTAAGGGGAGTCTGTAAACCGAATTTTGACAAAAAATGAAATTTCGGTTTTTATTGTTTTCGGTAGTTTAACATGTGTAAAATAATAATATGATTTTATTTCTTCTAAATGTCAGTTTTTAGCTCTATCTTCAGCAAAAATATTGTTTCGGAATATGTATGGTAAAACTTTTCTGTGTTACATTTCAAACGTACCTCGTTTACATGTTTCGACCTATTTATAGGTCATCTTCAGAACTGGTCGTTGTTGGTCTTGGCGCCACTTGTTCTGTTTCCTGTGAGGGTGTGTTCTTGTGGTATAGTGTAGAGTCAAAGAGTGTGTATGTTTTGAAATTGAGTTGTGTGTTGAGAATTTCGTTGGGGTGTGTTTTTGTAACATGTAAACGAGGTAGGTTTTAAATTTAACACAGAAAAGTCTTACATACATATTCCGAAGTGATACAGTGTTAAAAGTTGTGTAATCAAGATGTATAAAAATATTGTAGTAATTCTTAATGCAAAAAATGTTAAGAATGAAAAATTTTTTCTTGCCAAACGCTCAGTGAAATCTTAAATTAATTTTGCCGGTTGTGTACATAAAAGTATGTTACATATACCATATTTTTCTACAATTGTAAAAAAATATGGTTCATTTAACGACGCTCACAACTGCAGACGTTATGTCAGCGTCGCCGGTGTGTCGGAATTTTGTCCTGCAGGAGTTCTTTTACATGCCAGTAAATCTACGAGCATGAGCCTGTCACATTTAAATGCCATCAATCTGGACCGGGATCGAACCCGCAACCTCGAGCACGGAATATCAGCGCTATACCGGCTAAGCTACCCAGGCCGACTCTACAAATTGTATTTTTTATCACTTCTGAAAAAAGTGCACCCAAATTTGAGGAATTTTATATTGCAGGATATGGAAACTCTGACACCATTTTTCTGCACTTTCTTATTTTTTGTGACATTGGCACTCTTTTCTCTGAAAGTATTGTACCCAGAAGGCTGAAATTAATATACAATATCAATGTGATGGTATTTTACACAGTACGTTAAAAAATTAAGTTTATTTCCATCTTCAGCAAAAATAAAAAATAATTTACAATCATTCCAAATCTCACCTGACCGGTGGACAACTATGACGTCACGCTGCAGCGAATTAGGAACAAAACTGCTGGAAGGATTGGTGGCTGTCATGGCGACTGTATAAGTTGTTGTCTGTACTACGCTAGCAAAATTTTGCGAAATTTCCGTACTGCCATCTCGTCCAAAGAAAAGAGAGCATAAACAATTTATTTCTTGAACCGGTTGTAATAACTGTCCGTTGACATGTTCGCTCATAAGCCATTAACATATTGTTTTTACATTGTGCTCATTACAAACAATACAGCAGAACTAAAGCAGAACACACCGCCATGACACAACAGTGTACGATGTCATTCGTCTGCTAATTCCCGCCCTATACAAGAACCAATCAGATTCACTGATGGCGGCTGATAGAGACTGCCACCACCTCTGCAAGCTAATGGCACCGGTGCGACACCGGTGGATCATCAGTGAAGCCATCGGTGAAATTCGGAACACCGTGATGCCATCAGATTGCTCAGCGCTGAGATTCGGAATAGGCCTACGCTCATTCTTAATGCAAAAAATTTATTAATGATTTTTTTTGCGAACCTCTCCGTGAAATTTTAAATTTATTAACCGTATACATAAAGACATGTAATATAAGCCCTATGTTTTCTACATTTGTATCTTTTTTAACTTCTGAGAAAAGTGTACCCAAAATTGAGGAATTTAACTTTGTAAGATATGGAAGTAGAGACACCCCTTAATAACGGCTGACTGTTTTAGTTACACGAGCCGCCTCTGATGAGTCGCCTCTCATTTTCCAAGCCGGTCCCGCCATTCTCTCGGAAGCTTCTTAACCCCGAGGTGGATCCGACCCTGACCTCACTAAGTGCCAGCAATTCGTGGTCAGCCGAGTGTACAGGAGCTGGAGTGCTGGTATTCAGATGGCAGCACTTCCACCTCTATTATCGAAGTAACAACGGTGGTGGAGACCGAGCCCTTGGAGCTTAAGAAAACTAATGATGTAACTCAAAACCCCGCGTCATTTATCACTCCAGTCTCAGAATCTAAAGTACTCAGCTATCATTTTTTGGATGGCATTTTGTCTGTTGTGCTCGTATTATCCGTAAGAAACACTGTGGTAGGATTCCCAGGAAACAAAAACATCGCCTAGACAAATTGCACCACTCAGGTTACATTAATTCCACCTTACATGGAATTTCTCTGTGGTTGTGCATATGTACTGTGTTATCATACATTGATATTATTTAGACAAAAGTAACTCGGGTAAAATTTTGTTTTACTTTCAGTTTAAATTTTAAAAAAGTGCGCAGCTTTACTATGTTGCATATGTTTACAAGAACTATGTACGTGTGGATACGATCGACTGCGACAGTTGTTTAGCAAGGAAAATGCAAGAAGGACAAAGGGAATAAAAGGAGAACAGGTGGAAGAGAAATGAGAAGGGGAATACAAAGAGAACAAGGCGAAAGCAAGGAAAACAAAAGGAATACAAGAGAAAGAAAAAGAAGATAAGGAGAACAAGAGGAATACAAGAAAAAGAAGACAATACAAGGAGAAGAAGGGGAAAAGGAGAAGGAAAGGTAAACAAAAGGAATACAAAGAAAAGAAGAGGAATAGAAGAATACAAGGGGAAAGGAGAAGGCAATGTAAAGAAATGGAATAAAAAGAAAGGAAGAAGAGTGCAACAGGAATACACGGAAAAGAAGAGAATACAAAGCGAACAAGGGGAAGGCAAGGAAAGCAAAATAAATACAAAGAAAGGAAAAGGAAAAGACTAAGAGGACAAGAAGAATAACAGGGAAAAGAATAAGAATACAAGGAGAACAAGAGGAATACAAGGAAAAGAAGAGAATACAAACAGAACAAGGGGAAGGCAAGGAAAACAAAAGAAATAAAAAGAAAAGAAAAGAAAAATACAGAGAGGACAAGAAGAATACAAGGAAAAGAATAAGAATACAAGGAGAACAAGAGGAATGCAAGGAAAAGAAAAGAATACAAGCAAAACAAGGAGAAGGCAAGGAAAACAAAATAAACACAAAGAAAAGAAAAGAAAAGAAAAAGAGGACAAGAGGAATACAAGGAAAAGAAGAGAATACAAGCAGAACAAGGGGAAGGCAAGGAAAACAAAAGAAATACAAAGAAAAGAAAGGAAAACGACAAAGAGGACAAGAGGAATACAAGAAAAAGAATAAGAAAAGGAGAACAAGAGGAATACAAGAAAAAGAAGAGAATATAAGCAGAACAAAGGGAAGGCAAGGAAATCAAAAGAAATACAAAGAAAAGAAAAATAGAAATAGGACAAGAGGAACACAAGGAAAAGGATAAGAAGACAAGGAGAACAAGAGGAATACAAAAGAAAGAAGAGAATACAAGCAGAACAAAGGGAAGGCAAGGAAATCAAAAGAAATACAAAGAAAAAAATAGAAAGAGGACAAGAGGAATACAAGGAAAAGTATAAGAAGACAAGGAGAACAAGAGGAATATATAAAAAAGAAAGAAGGGAATACAAGCAGAACAAATGGAAGGCAAGGAAATCAAAAGAAATAAAAAGAAAATAAAAATAGAAAGAGGACAAGAGGAATATAAGGAAAAGGATAAGAAGGCAAGGAGAAGAAGAGGAATACAAGGAAAAGAAGAGAATACAAGGGGAAGGCAAGGAAATAAAAATAAATACAAAGAAAAGAAAAATAGAAAGAGGACAAGAAGAATACAAGGAAAAGAATAAGAATACAAGGAAAAGAAGAGGAATACAAGAAAAAGAAGAGAATATAAGCAGAACAAAGGGAAGGCAAGGAAATCAAAAGAAATACAAAGAGAAGAAAAATAGAAATAGGACAAGAGGAACACAAGGAAAAGGATAAGAAGACAAGGAGAACAGGAGGAATACAAAAGAAAGAAGAGAATACAAGCAGAACAAAGGGAAGGCAAGGAAATCAAAAGAAATACAAAGAAAAGAAAAAGAGAAAGAGGACAAGAGGAATACAAGGAAAAGTATAAGAAGACAAGGAGAACAAGAGGAATATATAAAAAAGAAAGAAGGGAATACAAGCAGAACAAATGGAAGGCAAGGAAATCAAAAGAAATACAAAGAAAAGAAAAATAGAAAGAGGACAAGAGGAATATAAGGAAAAGTATAAGAAGACAAGGAGAACAAGAGGAATATATAAAAAAGAAAGAAGGGAATACAAGCAGAACAAATGGAAGGCAAGGAAATCAAAAGAAATACAAAGAAAAGAAAAATAGAAAGAGGACAAGAGGAATATAAGGAAAAGTATAAGAAGACAAGGAGAACAAGAGGAATATATAAAAAAGAAAGAAGGGAATACAAGCAGAACAAATGGAAGGCAAGGAAATCAAAAGAAATAAAAAGAAAAGAAAAATAGAAAGAGGACAAGAGGAATATAAGGAAATGGATAAGAAGGCAAGGAGAAGAAGAGGAATACAAGGAAAAGAAGAGAATACAAGGGGAAGGCAAGGAAATAAAAATAAATACAAAGAAAAGAAAAATAGAAAGAGGACAAGAAGAATACAAGGAAAAGACTAAGAAGACAAGGAGAACAAGAGGAATACAAGGAAAAGAAGAGAATACAAGCAGAACAGGGGGAAGGCAAGGAAAAAGAATTAACCTGTACTGCATTCCTATACCGACCGCTAGCCTTTATCTCTACTCCGGAGCTCTCCCCACTACTCCTAATACTTCCCCTCTTTCGCGTCGCTGAGCCGTCAGGACTAAATAATCGGCCTGTAATTTCATCCCTCTAAACTCCAAATATTTTTCTAAACACCTTAGTCTCTGTTCCTCTCTCAAAGTGAGAGTTCAAGTTTCACAACCATACAGGACAGCCGGTAATATAACTTAACAATTCTATAAATTTTAACTTTCAGTTTTTTCTAGAGCAGACTGGATGACAAAAGCTTTTGAACCGGATAATAACAGGCATTTCGCATTTTAATGGTAGTTATTTGATGATATAACTGAACAATAATTCTGTTTGAATGTATCAAGACTCAGTGAATTCTAAAATTCCCTTTTACTTACGAGTATTTTGCTCCTGTGTAAATTGGACTTTCAATGTGGATAGTGGAATACTGTTGAGCAGCAACTTTCAAATATAGGCCTAAAGATCTCTCTCTGCTTCTGATCCCAGATTCCGTAGTAAAGCTCAGCAACTTAGTCCTTGAGATCTACCTTAATCCCAAGATTAGAAGAAGTGTGTAGAATACTTGATGCTTCACACATTCTGAAATACTCACAAATTTCCCTAGTTCCCGGCTTCTGATTCCTTGAAACACGTTAGAAGATTATGAGGCGAGGTTCTGGCATCATGGGCTCGAGAGGGATCATGTTAAAGTGAAATTAAAAGAGAGGAAATCTTGGCGCAGAGAAACAAAGGACAACGACAATGCCCAGCTAGGATATCTTTACTGCTGCGAGATTAGTATAATATGTAAATGAAAGCATGGGTCTGGGTGCAGCGAAGGATTGAAGAGAACATGTTATCTCTTCCGGGCAAGCACTAAAGTTTTGAATGCGTTGAGTTAAGCTAATACGTGACTCAGAAATGGCTTGTATTACGTTGCTTACACAACTTATTTACAAAGAATAATTAATGTAAAACATCTAATTAAAAATATGTATTATGTGTAACAGTATGGAAAAGAATTTTGTAGATTACATCCGCCACAGTTGTGGAACATATTTTCAAAGTCAATATGGTTTTCAGTCAAATCTTGTAAGTACAATTAAATCCTTTTATGATAACACTTGTACAGTTTTCCAGGAGGAAAATAACGATACTACTGTATATTCACTAAAAGTAAGACAGGGATATGGATATCTCCTACCTTATTTTTATTTACGTTTCAGCAAAATGTTGGAAAAATGGAAATTAGTACAGCCTAAAATTATTCCTCCATAACTACGCCTATGATTTCTTGTTTAATTCCAATTTTCTAATTAATTATAATTTAATGTGTATGAAATTTAAATATTATGAAACAATGACTAACTTTACTAACAATAGTAAATAGAAGTAATTTATTTCGGTGCTTGATCAGTTATAGCCGCGACGCTGTTATTCCCGGCGTGACTCCTCCTCTTTGCTTATGTCTTAGGAAGTAAAGGCTCTATAAAGTCTAGATAGGTAGTATCGTTCGCCATTTTTGTTCTTTCGTTGCCGAGCTACCATACGAGAAATCTATTCGTCACACCGTTAAACATTATCATGTTGTAGCTCCTATGATAATAAATCAAACGCACTGTAATTCAGCAAATAGTTAAGCGGCAAATAACGTCTTCGTGTGCTTTCTGCGAACGCCAACGAAAGAGCCAAAATGGCGGGCGATTATATTAAATATTTATCGAGCCTTAAGAAATGAATAACGTCTTCCTCAGCAAATCACAAGACGCACACGTTTCAATGTAGCCGACCTGCAACGCGATTGGCTGCCGGAAATTAGAGCGACGGGACTATAGTAATCGTGCTGTAATACTATTGGTGTAGTATGAATAATGAGCGGCAATCCACAGTTACAAATATAATTTTGTTATGTCTTCAAGGTACCAACAGAACAGCTTTATAATTTTAAACATTAAGCTCGTTCTCATAGAAGTTATCACGTAGCAGTTTCAATTGCTTGCTTTCATATTATCAAATCTTACTGTTACAATTTTGTGCTGCACGTGTTTATTATTGTAGGAGAAAGAAATTTGAGTGGGGAACAGTCGGTTATTGTCGGGTAACAGAAGGTACAAGATCGGTTAGCTAGAATGTCTAAATTCAGTAAACCATTTAAAAGTAAACTTCATGCTTACGTTAGTAAATTTGGTGCCCATATGTTTTCAAACGATGGAACAGTTTTGTTATGTAAGGTTTGTGAAAAGGCAGTTAATCACGAAGAAAAAAAAAGTATTTTTCTACATGTGTTACCTAGGAAGTAAATATGTGAGTTATTTTGCTATAATTTAAACTTATTGCTAAACTATATTATGCCTTTTAAAATTTATAATGCCTATTTCAAAGATTATTGTGCCTTTTTTCCTGCCTATTTTAGCTGTTGTAAATGCCTAAACATCCAGGCTCTAGTAATAATACATTTTCTGATTACTGTAAGTGCAAACTTCAGTAGTATTGAAATAGTACATTCACATTTATACAAAGAGAGTGGTACCATAGTTTAGTATATACAGTTGCGAAGCACAATACTTACTAAATATGAAAACATAGACAGTTGAAATATGCAGACATAGATAGTTGCTAGCCACCAGGATCGCTACTATCGCCTCATCACAGACTCTTTCCCTAGCAGACGATAAAATGTAATGTACTTTTGATATCGTGTTCTTTTGAAAAAATAACACCTTCCTTCCAATATTGAAATACGAAATTCATTAGGTTTATATATTATTTTCATGAAGTATATATTACATTTTATAAACTCACCTTCCTGGATCTTTCGGAAGAAGGATAACTCGGACCTCTTTTTCTTTGAATTTACAGTTGCAACAAACGTTTCTTGTCCCATGTTATTACTCAAATTATTGTATTTTAGCCATTTACAGTTATAACAAACGATAACGAACATTTTACAGTTTACACAACTTTTCACAACAATGCGAAATACGGCACAGTCAATGCCTTTTCGATCTAGACCAGGCCGTAATATGTGTTCGGGTTTTCTATTTCAGTGTATGGAGCTCAGTGAATTATTATATTATAACTTTATTGGCTATCATAGCTAAGTTTTATTTTGTGTAATGTGTGCATAAGTTCCGTTTACTGCTTGTTGCATAATATGTTGCAGAAATAATTACAAAACTGTGTTATTTTAATGTGAAGAGAATTTTACATGTTAATATAATCTTTTCGCATCAACATTTTAAGTTTAGAATGGAAGCTATTTTGAGGTTTAATAAAAAAGAATTTATATTGTGATTTTAATATAGCACATCTACCTTCCTTGATAAAGACAGAAAATTTATCATACCTCTCTTATGAAATTAGTGTACGTACGATTGTTACTTCGTCTCTTAGGTAGTAGATAAATACAATAATTCAATACTCAATTGTAGTATTAAAATAGAGACAAATTGAATGTGCGGAGTATCATACCATGACATTATGCTTGATTGTAATGTATAATTGCGAATTTAGGAATATAAGAAATAGTTAACATAACCTATAATATTTCCATATGAATGGCAGGGCATTGGAGACCACTAAAATTAGACAGAAAGATGCAACTAAGACAGTAAACATAACCTATAATTTCAACATAGCTAAATGTGCGGTGCAACTGAAAATTATTTAATCGTACATAAATGAATGTACAATAATTTCGCAATATTTAATCGAAATAAAGACAGGTAGGTCTATTACACATACGAACAACGTAATTTTTACACCAAAAATAATATTACACCTTAACTCGCAAGGAATTATATCCGAAGTGTCTCCTAATCATTGTTTTAAATGTTATTAATGCAATTACACTATATTTTAGAGAAATATGTGTTACTTTTTATGCATTCCAATTAATTTATATGGTTGAAACGCCGCCCTTCGTGATCGGGTTAAGTGAGTTACATGGTCTGCCTTACGGCCTGTATTAGATCACGATGGCAGTGACACAGTCTAGTGTTCCTAGTACATACAGCGCTCCACGCGACTAGCAACTATCGCGAGAAATGCAAAAAATCAGCTCAAGCTTCGCGACTGTATATACTAGCGACTGGTGGTACTTAGTATCACGATGTGATAAGAACTGATTTATTGCTCTCTCCCAGGAAACGCATTCGACAATCGACAGAGGGAGTTTTAAAGACTTCCTCTCTGGTTCAGCTATTTATCCTCTTCCCTCGCTCTTGTTTCTTCCTGGTTCTCGTCTTCGCCACCAGGAGCGCTGTCCCCGAGTGGCAGTTGTAGTAGAGAATGTCGTGGATCTTAATCGATTATCGTCTTTGTGTCTGCCCCGTGGGTGCGCTTGTGTTGTGGGCTTTGTAGCCCTGCATTTCCATTCTCCACATTAACCACAGCTATTTTTACCTACTTTAACGAGCAATGACAAAAATAGGAGATATTCTAATTACAAACGTTTATTTTTATTACGCAGTTGCTTTTTAAAGTTTAACAAGCGAGTATATTGTTGAATAGTTACGGGTTCGAATCATATCTAAAGCATGGATGTTTGCTCTTTGTTCATATACTTTTTCCCCACTTAAATGGAGGCTCGCTGTCTTACCACCCCGATGTCATGGCGTATTTCCTGTCGTGTAAATAATGAAACGCAAATGATAAGTTTGAAATTTTTAAAAATAAGAGAAGAAAGTTTTAAAAGAATATACAATAACACGAGGACATTTAAGGGGGAGGTACATCATTTTCCTGCAAAAATTTAGTGAAATTAATTTTTTTTTTATCTCAGCTACTATGGAAACAAAATGAATAAAATTTTCATTCTTAATATATATACATATATTACACTTTATAAAACACCCTTCAATATATTAAAAATAACTAATAAATACCTGTCAAAATAATATCAAATTTGCATAATTTTTTTAACTGTAAAGCATTGAAACAATAAAATATACAATTCATTAAATATCTGCATGATTCTCTTACTGGAATGTTTTAAAGACCTACATCAATAACTTTTAATATGGGAAATGCGTGTTATTATTCGTTTGAGAAGCTTTTATCATCTAGTCTGCTGTCAAACAATCTGAAAGTTAGAATTTATAAAACAGTTATATTACCGGTTGTTCTGTATGGTTGTGAAACTTGGACTCTCACTCTGAGAGAGGAACATAGGTTAAGGTGTTTGAGAATAAGGTGCTTAGGAAAATATTTGGGGCTAAGAGGGATGAAGTTACAGGAGAATGGAGAAAGTTACACAACGCAGAACTGCATGAATTGTATTCTTCACCTGACATAATTAGGAACATTAAATCCAGACGTTTGAGATGGGCAGGGCATGTAGCACGTATGGGCGAATCCAGGAATGCATATAGAGTGTTAGTTGGGTGGCCGAAGGGTAAAAGATCTTTGTGGAGGCCGAGACGTAGATGGGAGGATAATATTAAAATGGATTTGAGGGAGGTGGGATATGATGATAGGAACTGGATTAATCTTGCACAGGATAGGGACTGATGGCGAGCTTATGTGAGGGAGGCAATGAACCTTCGGGTTCCTTAAAAGCCATTTGTATGTATATATGTATGTACATCAATAACTTTTACCTATTCCTTCAAGAAATATTGTTTTCTTAATAGTTATCTTCAGTATTAAATTTCCTAAAATTTTTTATTAAGAAAATTATATTTCCTGAATGAATAGGTAAAAGATTAAGGGTACTATTCATAGACATTTCGCTAGCCCGCGCTACAAGCGTGCTAAACTAATCCCGACTATCGACTGATTACTTGTACAGGATTCATATCATATCATATCATATCATATCATATCATATCATATCATATCATATCATATCATATATCATATCATATCATATCATATCATATCGTATCGTATCGTATCGTATCGTATCGTATCATATCATATCATATATCATATATCATATCATATCATATCATATCATATCATATCATATCATAACATATATATCATATCATATCATATCATATCATATCATATCATATCATATCATATCATATCATATCATATCATATATCGCTAACACTGATTTATGAATACGAAAAACGTTAGTTCGCTGATCATCCACCGGAAGCCCGCGCTATGTTGTTGATGTAGGTTTTTAAAACTTTTGAGTAAGAGAAACATGCAGATATTTGATAAATTTTATATTTTATTAGGCCTATATACAGTGGACTCTCCTAAGTTCGACAAAACAGAATTGAAAGTTCTGTCCAATAAGAGTAGTGGGTGTGGCAGGTGAAATGAATACAAATTCTTATTGGTTATCCATCAACGAATACAGTACTGTACTTGCATTTCCTGCCCGCCCCAAGACTTGTGTATGCGCTTCTAGTACCACAGTGGGTTTCGACAGTTCCGTCTCACAAACGGAATAATTCTCAAATAGAAAAAGAAGAGTTCATTAATTTAAAATCAGTGATTAAATATGGATGTCCCAATCCTTTAACAAAAGTATGACTACAAAACACAAAACCAATTTCCATTCAAACGTTAAACCCATTTCTTAGTGCCCGTATAGGGGCGTGTCTAATTCTCTTACGTAAGGAGTCGAACTAAAGAATATCGAACTTGATTTCTGTCGAACTTACGAACTTCCACTGTAAATGCTTTACGGTTGTAAAAGAAATATGCAAATTTCGTATTATTTTTACAGGTAATTATTAGCTATTTTAATATTTCGAATAGTGTTTTATAAAGTGTAATGCATGCATATTAAGAATGAAAAGTTTAGTTCATTTAGCTTTTATAGTAGCTGAGATATAAAAAAATTAATTTTATTATATTTTTGTAGGCCAATGGTGTACCCACACCGTTAAAGAAATTGTGCATCATTATTAGGATTCACACATTCATGACTTAAAATAATTAAACATTAAGTAAAGAGGTACAGAAACTCTTAACGAGTGTCATACATTTTAATACGAAATCTTATTTAAATACTGCGCTAAAAGGATTAGTATTAGGACCTTCTCGCTCAAAACATTATATACTATTTCTGTATAACATTTCTGCGAGTAACATTTGGAATATTTTTTATGTATTAACGAGGCCGTAACTAGGGGATTGCAAGCCAAAATTGTAAAATAATATTTGTATACTGAATATTTCCGGGAACTTATAAAGTGAAAACGAAGCCTACAGCAACACTCTAAAACCTCATTTACAAACAGACGTGAAGGAGGATATCCGAACTTCACGATAGCCCTAAGGATATTTCTAGCTCTTCCTGTAACCATTGCTTCAGCAAATTGAAAATTCTTACAAATAATTTAAGAAGCAACATAGGGCAAGATCGACTTTCAAATTTCAGTATTATTTCAATTGAACACAAGAGAGCATAGTCTACCTGCTATAAAGACGTCATTAAAATATTTACTGCAAAGGAGCTCGTAAGTTTAATTTCTTGAAGGCTAGTGTGATTAATTCTTTAAAGTAATTTTGATAACAAGCAAATAATGTTAAAGAAAATGTATTATAAAAATTAATATCCTTTAATATAATTATTTAAATTACTAATAAATAGGGTAATGTAGCAATAAATGTATTGTTTATTATACAGAGTGTCCCAAATTGATGTATACTATTTCACAGCACAGAAATGAGACAGAAATACGATTTTTGCGGTTTATGATTCAGAAGACAGTGGAAACCATGGAAACATGTTCATCGTTTATAAAAAAAAAAACATGGCGGTGGAGTTATCGTTAGATGAACATAAGTGGATACTGAAATGTTATTGGAAAGTGGAGAATGTTGTTGAGATTCAACGACGTTGGAGGGTTGAATTTGGAACAAAACCACCAACAAGGTTAACTATCACAAGAATTCCAGACAAGTTTCAAGTCGACCGAACGGCGCAAGATGTGTTGAAAGACCGGTGCAGAAGAAAGAGAAGTTCCACCGATAACTAGAGTGTTGATGCAGTCATGCAGGCTTTTGCACAACCCCCAAACAAGTTAATGAGGTAATGTTCTCGTGAGATTGGTATCAGCAAATCCAGTGTTCATCGAATTTTGAGAGCTCAAAAATGGAAGCCTTACATTCCGAGACTTGTGAACGCACTAAATGAGGACGACCCAGAGATGGATAGGACGAAGAGGAAGTGCTGCGGAGTTCCCGCCTCGATCTGCGGATTTAACTCCACCAGACTTCTTTCTATCTATGGGGAGCTCTAAAGGACACAGTGTACGCCACAAAACCACAAACACTGGAGGAACTGAGAGTTCAAATTGAACACACCTGTAATTATATTCCATTAGCAACAATCCAGTTGATATGTCGCTCTGTTGTACGTCGTTGTTGGGAATGTACTGTGGCGGAAGGGGGCCATTTTGAACATATACGGGCTTAAGGAATACAAAACCGCAAAAATCGTATTTCTGTCTCATCTCGTTGCTGAGAAATAGTGTTTCGAAATGTGTATACAACGATATAGGGCAGTCTATATTTTTTCAAACATTTCTTGAACCTTAAAATCTGTTACAAAATTAAATGCAATATATTTTAATTAAGATTATGGACTGGAGATGCAACATTTTAAGCAAACAAAGTTTTTAAGGTAATTATGATTTTAATCTATTTCTGTAGCATGTCGTGAAATTTAAGAAAATTACTGATCTAAAAATCATTGTTATTAATTCAAAAATCAACCCATGGGAAGGGACGCTAAATTTATGTAAGCTTAGGCCCCAGACAACATGGACTCTAATTACGAGGTTGTGTACTAACATTTCTGATATTTGAAAACTCTGTCATTGAGCATTTTGCACACAAGTACTTTGCTATCAAGACGAAATTCTGTGAGATTTCACAAACAATCTGTCTCAAATGATCCATTTTTAAATAAGTTAACTTTAAGCATGCTAACTACACTACTAATGAAAGCATATTGCATATATATGAAGAACATCGTTTCAATTCGTACTGTGTCCAAAAAAAAACATTTTTTTACAGAAATAACGAAAAACTGAATTATTCGTAAAGCGGGCAAGCTTACAAAAAAATAAAATTTGCTCACATTTAAATACATTTATTTTAACAATATGTTCGTTATCGTTCCCGTTGTCGTTTCCGTCCCCGTTTTTTTTTTTGGACCAGCCTTTAGGTGTCGATGTTTTTACTGTCAGAGATGTCTCTCTTAACTGGAATGCCCCAATTGCAATATCTATCGTAATATTCGCCAGTCTAGGTCTGTTGATAATTATTCCTTTAGTATGTGACTGTATTGTATGAGGGAAGTGTCGTTAAAATCAACCGAAAGCGTAGGACTGCTCTACGTCGTACAAGGAGTCTGCAAGAACGCATATTCATAACAATACAACAGGACTGTATTAGAGTCGTACATTACAGACGCTATGTTCAGTTGAAGTTTGTCGAGTATGAGAAAAACCGAAGTTTGTTTAGGAGAAGAAGGTCTGTCATTTTTGTTCGAACTTATCCCTCCTCTTTCTCTCTCTCCTAGCCTGCCGTCCCATTATGTTATAGCTGCATAATGGAACAAATCTTGGAAGTTTTACAAAATTGTAAGTGCAGATAATTTTTATTGCTAAATTATGATTAAACACACACATAAGTAAATCACAATACTTTTTTAAAAATATATAGCAAAATTTACTGCACAAACTGCTGACAGAAAGTATAACATTACATTCTTCCCATAATATTAAACTGAATCACTGTTTTCTCAGAAACAATAGATGTGTGACAGTATTCATATGAACGCAAAATATAATAGAAATTCCAAAAGTCCATATAAATAAATTATTTAATTTTCATACTACACAACATTATAATATACAGAGTGTTTCAAAAATACGGGGCATAATTTCAGGTATGTATTTCCCACATGTAGACAATCAAAATAGTTCATTACAACATGTGTCCGGAAATGCTTCATTTCCGAGTTATGGCCTTCACAACATTGAAATTCACCGGAACGTTTTTCTTTCCGCAGGTCGTTGTCATTACAGAAGATGTTCAAAATGTCCACCTCCTGCTTGAATACAGACCTCACATCGATGTCTCATTGACCTGCGAACACGATCCCAAACTCCAGGAGTATTGCGTATGTCCTCAGAATATGCCACAATTCGATTCCGAAGGGATTCCAAATCAGGCACCGGAGACGAATAAACCAATGATTTTAAATGGCCCCACAAATAGAAATCGAGAGGGTTCAGATCAGGTGAGCGTGTAGGCGAAGCAATTGAGCCACCTCTACCTATCCATCGATCCAAGTACCGGCGAGCCGTACGACTGAAGTGTGCAGGAGCGCCATCATGCAAGAAGTGAATGTGTTGACGATTGATCAGTGGAGTGTCTTCTAAAACATGAGGTATGGTGTTTTTCAGGAAGTCTGTGTACGTCTGCCCCGTAAGTCTGTTTACAAGTACATGGGGTCCAACTAATCGATCACCAATGATACCGGCCCACATGTTGAGGGAGAACCGCACCTGGTGATGAGATGGAACAGTTGCACGTTGGTTTTCATACGCCCATACATGCTGATTGTGAAAATTTGTTATACCATCTCGTGTGAACTGTGCTTCATCTGTAAATAATACTAAGGCAGGAAAGTTTGGATTTACACCACACTGCTGCAAGAACCACTGACAGAACCTAACTCGTGCAGGGTAATCTGCTGGTGACAGGGCCTGTACACGTTGCACATGATAAGGATACAATTGATACTCTTTCAACAGTCTCCAGACAGTCGTATGAGGAACATTGACTTGCAACGCTACCCTTCGTGTGCTGATAGAAGGAGTCATGTTCACAGCCTCTAGAATCTCCATCTCCTCCTGTACTTCCGGAGTTTTAGATCTTGGTCGTCCCCTTCCCAAACCAGGAGAGTTAAATTTTCCATACTCGCACAGACGGTAATGGAGACGTACAAATGTCTTCCGATCTGGACATTGTCGCTGTGGGTACCTCTCCTGGTACAAACGACGAGCCAGCGCAGCATTGCCGCCCGCCTTACCGTACATGAAGTGTATCTCTGCCAGCTCTTGATTTGAATACATGTCGCACAGTCTAACGGCTACACAACACTGAATGTAACCTTCGCCTCGGAATGAACTGTTAGAGTGCCCTCTTAATGTCTCCTTTGACGGCAACGACCTGCGGAAAGAAAAACGTTCCGGTGAATTTCAATGTTATGAAGGCCATAACTCGGAAATAAAGCATTTCCGGACACATGTTGTAATGGACTATTTTGATTATCTACATGTGGGAAATACACACCAGAAATTATGCCCCGTATTTTTAAATACCCTGTATAATACAAAATATATAAGAATACAATAGCATACGCACAATATATACTTAGCACACAACTGCAGTTCGATACGCACATATTATTTGACGTCATAATACATCATAACATACAAACAGCCAACCCCCACCATAGGAACAACACACCCCCACCCTACCATCAACAACTGCACATCGCAGAGTCAAGATCACCAGTGGTTCAAGAGACACTGAGGGCGACGACATATAGCGTCGAAACGGGCCGTCTGTCGAAGATATATACCTTTTTTTTAAACAATTTTAACACTTTCAACGTATGACAAAGTAAATTTTATGTTTTCAACATTATAACTTATAATATCCCACATGTGTATAAATAAAGTATTAATTTTCTTACTACGCATTATTTTACCTTACAATATCCAACATGTTAATGAATACAAGTAATGATTTCATTTTCATACTACACATAAACATCATACATGACAGATGACAGGTTCGGGTCATGATTGTTTAGTATAGCGAAGTTCGATATTCGTCGATGCTCGCTCTGCAGGAGGAGACCTGTGATGATTTTTCGACCTTGTTATGGAAATATTCTCTGTCTTTCCACCCCTCTCACCGTTTTAGCTGCCTAAGAATTTTGGCACATATATTGCGAATAGTTTTGTATATGCAATAAGACGAATTTGATGATGCCTTGGTTATCTCTCTCATGTTTGAACATTGCAATCCAATTGCGGTTGGTATTAGGGAAACCTTGTTACTATGTAAGCAACATGTAGCCTATGTTTCGGTTGGGTGCGTGATCATGTAAGGAACGCAAGAAACGAAAGAGCAGATCATCTAGCCAACATGGCTGCGAATTCGGATACACTGAACACCCCCTCCCTTATGTTAAAATGGAAATGAAGGTTGGCATGTTAAATGATTGGAATGTGATGTGGTTAAATAGTACAAATGGCCAAATCACAAAATTACTATATTTTCCTACAGTTAAAGATAGACACAACGTGAAGAATTATGAACCATCATACATATCCACACAATTTATGATTGGACAAGGAAAATTCAATTTATATTTTTAACGTTTCAAAACTTAGAGTCCAAACGGCTCTTCATGTGCCTGTGAACACCCTACACAAACAGTTGACCACCTATTAATTATTTGAGTGCCCGCTACAAGAACGCAAGGGGTATCGGCTAGGAGCCAATCTTAGCATGTGCCATATAACTTTCACACCACCTATAACGAAAGTTCTTCTGAAGCAATGTTGTTTAGAGGAGTTTCACAAATTTATCACTAGCATGTTTAAGACCTTGTAGAAAATAACATTCTTCAATATAAGTAACAGTGTCCTGGGAGTCAACTTCATAACTTTTAAAAGTGTGGCTACTATGTTGAAGTGTATGCGTTGTAGCGGATGCTTGATTTGTTATGAATGTGAGTCGTAGTTATGGGATGTTTGATGTTATCGCAATGTCTTAATTATGGTTCGATTTTATTCTGTGACTATTGTAGCCTATATTAATTTATGGTGCATGGTACGGAAAGCCGCATATTTGTGTTAAAGAGGACGGGTTTTAAGAAATGTTATGTATGCATGTTGTAACTGCTTTTGTGCGAGATCGTGCGGATTTGCTTGCTTTTCGCACAAAACCAATACGCGGTAAGTGTGAAATACCACATTCAGTATTCCCAACGTAACACACATAACAATTTCCCTATTCTTACCGCTTAAGCGTCATACTCATTTTACTGCTTTAGGCTTTTAACATATTATTTTTAAAGACGTTCAATATAGTAATAATTATAAATTGGAAACTTACCATTGCAATTTCACCTAAATTGCACTGTTAATTATTGTTTTTAAATATTTGTAAAAATTAAGTAAACTCTACAACACCACAAAAGTTACTGCATTTGTAATGCAAGTAACATTAAGGAAGCCGTGAAAAAATCAACAAGATTCCAGACTCATCATAGACTGGGGAAAAAAAAAGACAGACGTATATCACGTTCTGCTGCAGTATAGTAAACACAGAAAACATTTTATAGGGACAATGTTGAAGATAGATATATTTGTTTTCCAAAGTTGCCGTCATTGAACAGAAACCAAGATGGAAATTTCATTGCAACTAATTAGAAATTCCTCTTTCAGGTATGTAATAAACGATCTTCGCACAAAATAATGTACGATACACGAGCGGTATGTTTGTTTTCATGTTCTCGGAAATTAAAAAAGCTCACTATGTTTCGCTTTTTCAATCTTTTCCTCGAACATGAGAACGTCAACATACCGCTCTTGTAACGTATATTACTATTTTGTATATCTCAGTTGATGGCTGGTGTTTGCTTTGCAATCGCAATGTCTAAATTACAGATGGTTTATGTTTTGTTTACATTGTGTAGGCTACTTTATTTTCCATTTCTCATTATGATTACAGTCACTGTATCTCTTTTGTGTAAAACTATAGCCCTAGCATATATTTGTAAAATAGGGCTACCCTCCATTGGAGCTACAATAATAACATTGCAGTAATCGGTACTCTGAACATATTATTAAAAACATATTTAGTTTGATTTACTTACTCGCACGTATATTTTGTGAATGTTTAGTAATATTATTAACAATAAAAAATTACTGTACTCAATACCATGCGTAACTTCGTAAGATATGTACCTAACATCCTTACGCAGCTGAAGCATAAAGGGACTGGAAGTGGAGAAACAAGCACCGAACGTAAGTTGAAGGTTGAACAAACATGGTAGACTTGGCAAAGAGAACTTAGGTTCTGCAGAGACTGAGCAAATATTAACCGAACATAATGCCTCTTAACAGTTTTTTTTAACGAATTCGGTTATTTTAGTTCACATGCTTTACTTCTATGCATTGTTGGATGTCAATAGAGTAAGGCGAAGCTTGTAATATCTTGATTCCTCCCCTCCTCATGTTCCAACAATGCACGACACTAATAGTTATGTATACAATATGCACCGCTTTAGACAACATAATACAAACGTAATGGGAAGGACAGAGGTGAACCTGATAGCACATTCGACGATTGGAATTTCACTTCTTTCATTTTGTTAAGTTTTAAAATTTGGCGAAGTTTGGCCAAAGCTCCAAGTAATTAATATCTGTGAATGGCAGCAAGTTGCTTCGAGATACGTACCTCACGAATATCTGAGGCAGAGAAAGAAAGGGAAGCGAAATAGAAATCCCAGCTAAATGTAAATGAAAAATGAAAAATATTACAGACATCAAGAAAATCGTTTATTTACCATCTTTAGCTATGACAGCCTCGTGGCGTCCATCTCGTTTCGACTGCATGCAGTCAGTTTTCAATGCAGGGAGGAGAAAAAAGAAGATTAATGGACGCAGAGCAGTGAGAAGGAAGGAGAGGGAAAGTTCGAGGCCCTCCCTGCACAGCTCTCATCCTCGGCCGTCAATACCAGGCACGCTGTTCGGGGGGTTAACAACAATCTCACGAAGATGGTCCAGGTATCAAAACAAAATAATCACTAGAACGTTGCCTGTCCCTAAAATCCAGTCGTCACAGATCCCGTTCTTAATCCTTTGATAAATTACTGATATGGAATAGGCTATATATTATATTATATTATATTATATTATATTATATTATATTATATTATATTATATTATATTATATTATATTACATTACATTACATTACATTACATTACATTATATTATAAATTATTATATTATATTATATTATATAATATGAACTAGTAATGGAAATTAAGGGAAAACGGCTGAACGGATTTCAATGAGTGACCCCTTATTTTCATGCCTGGCATCCAAAGTTTTTCGGAAAAATAGTAGTTTTCAGTGAAATGTCAATTTTCCTACATAATTTTCCTATTTTCCAAAATCCATCTGTTGTCAGTTTTGAGAACTAATTTTTTTAATCACGGCCGATTTGATTGAATTTCAGAACAAAACACACACTGCAATAAACAATAGGCTATTACACGAAGGCCATGACCTGCAGGATTGCCGACATATTTAGAGCTCAATTCAATTTGTTATTAAAAACTGATTCTGCAGTGTATAATTTTCTGAGTATAGCTGTGTATTGGATATTCAAATCTACGAAACATGAGGTGGTTTGATGACATTATTACCATTAGAAATTAAATATTATTATAGTTAATATCATGATGCGTCTATTTTTCATTAATTGTACATAATATTGATGCTATATTGATGACATGAAAGTGAAGCGTTTTGAGGTTACGTAAATAAATGTAGACAATATCTTAATTTCGATCTTAATTTCTATAATTTACTGAGTGACTACAAAACTTAAGTAAGATAATAATATTGTTATTAAAAATCAAATATTTTTATACTTATTAACCCAATGGTGTTGGGTCTTTTTCATATACTTAATGGCGGTGTAGTATAGATATTGATATGTGTCATTGTCTTCAGTATTGGCCCGAGAGAGCGCAAAAATTACAGTTCCTAAGGAAAGATAAAAATGTATTACTTACTGATAAAATAAGAGGCCTAGAAAATTTTGTAGTCTCCAGATCATTTCAGCAAGATCTCTTAGTAGGATAAAATGATTTTACGCTCTACATTTCAAGTTCTACATGCAGCAGCTATACGAAAATGCTATTGTTCGAAAGCTTAGCAAATCTGACTTTTTTTTAACTTTTGCCTACAATCCACAATGACCTGAAATAGCTACTGCTATCGTCCTGACATTGATACTTGCGTGTTCGCGTTGAAACTCAAAAACTGAATTTGGATAGGTTCAAGAAAAAGTATTTGGCCTAAAAAAATCCATTCAGAGGGAGTATGTTTTATTATTATGGAAGCAAATGACTATCAAAAAGACAAGTATTCTTCATTGAAAATAAATCTGAAAAATTTTTATTTGAACGTCTAACGAACTTAGTTTGGAGCAGCATTTGGTGCACAAGCCACTAGTTATATTATATTATAAAGAAGATAAACTTGCGAATTCCAAATGAGGCAGTAGAGCAAGTGGACAAGCAGTAACATGAGCTGCTGCCAAGAAGTGAAAAGAATAATGGCAATGGCAAAGGAAGCTTTTAATAGAAAAAGGAACATCATCTGCGGACCTCTGGAAAAAGAACTAAGATGAGATTAGTAAAGTGCTTTCTATGGAGTGTGGTATTGGGTGGGGTAGAAACATGGACATTACGACGAAGTGAAGAGAAGGGAATAGAAGCATTTGAAAAGTGGATATGGGGAAGAATGGGACGTGTGATGTTGACAGACAGAATAAGAAATGAAGCTATGTTGGAAAGAGTGGATGAAGAAAATATGATGCTGAAACTGATCAGGAAGAGAAAAAGAAAGCGGTTGGATCACTGGCTGAGAAGAAACTGCCTACTGAAGGATGTACTGGAAGGAATGATAAACGGTAGAAGAGTTCGGGGTAGAATAAGATATCACATGGCTGTTCAAATGCCTATAGAACCAGGAGATATTTTACTTCAAGCATGCTCTGCTAAGGTCAATAACTTTCCATATAAAATATGAAAAAGACCTTAAAGAAAATGCGCTGCGGGTTGCTTACTCCAGGGGTTACCTCTTACGAGTTACAATTGGACATCTATGAGATATCAGATGATAGACGACATTAAGATATATGGATCATATGAGGAGACAAAGAGGATGGCAGAAAATAGGAAAGATTGGGGAAAGCTGGGTTTGCAGTGAAAGACCTGCCCTTGGACAAAACATTGAATAAATGAATGAATGAATGAATATTAGCCTATATTATTATATTACATTATATCATACCATACATCATATCATATCATATCATATCATATCATATCATATCATATCATATCATATCATATCATATCATATCATATCATATCATATCATATCATATCATATCATATCATATATCATATCATATCATATCATATCATATCATATCATATAATATCATATCATATCACATCATATCATATATCACACTTGAATGTAATTTCCTGCTTGTGATGATGTATTCAGTCTCTTTTTTTATTATATTCATATATTATTATTATTATTATTATTATTATTATTATTATTATCATTATTTTTTTAAGTTAATACTGATTGTGTATATGTATTCAATCTCTCTTGTTTATTTTATTTTTATTATTATTATTAACTAGCCGTACCCGTGCGCTCCGCTGCACCTGTTAGAAATAAATATAAAGTAATTACGTAATTAAAATAGGACGTTTGATGCACGGAACATTCGTGTTTGTTAGAAGGATAAATCGTTTAATATGTTACTTAATTGAAATTGTATTTAAATAATTAAATTGCGATCATTTTGGTCCAGAGACCACTCATTTGGTGCAATGACAATTCCTTTAACATGTTTCTTATTTGTTATTACACGCAACTATAGTTTAATGAAGATTGACATATCATTTAGTTTTATTGTGTAAACTTTATATTACTTGCTATATGGTTCCATTGAATTATGATAATAACTTAATTTTAACCCTTGTTTTCTACGTCTTCAGTAAATGGCGCTTGGCCCACTATGGTTCTGAAACCTTCAAATAACTTAAATAGTGATACAGCATAAACAGTGATATGTAATTAATAATTATATTTCTTTCTTTCGAAAATGTAAGAATTCACGATCTCCTATGTACCATTGCCTTGGATTGAATAAATGTGTTTTTTCTTCCTACTCAAAAATTTTATATTTTGCACATGGGAATTACTGCAGGAACAACAACGCTACAATCTGAGGCGGCGGTGAAAAAGTATTGTATTATTATTTTAAAAGTTTATCAGACCTACCAAATTTTGAATAGAATAAAACTTATCGGATATCATTTTTAAAGAAACTTATGTTATGTAACATTTTTCACAAAAAACAATGATAAGCGAGATATTTCGATTTAATTCAGGCCCCGTTAAATGAAGTATTTTGAATGCCATATAGCCTAAAATCTAAATTACAACGAACTTAACTTATAATTCAATTTTCATCGAAATCCGTTCAGCCATTATCGCGTGAAAAGGTAACAAACATCCAGACAGACAGACAGACAGGCATACAAACAAAAATTTCAAAAAAGCGATTTTCGGTCTCAGGATGAATAATTATACATGTTAACACCAATCATTTTTGCAAAAAGGGAAAATTACCTGAAAATTTTCGGCTACATATTTATTATTATATTATATTATATTATATTATATTATATTATATTATATTATATTATATTATATTATATTATATTATATTATATTTTATTGTATTATATAAAAAGTGCGTTGATAACGGATGTACTCCGTTAAAAAAGTTTTTAATTTGTTGTGGGGGCTCTTGAATCTCAGAAGCAACAACTTTTATAACAGCGCAACATAATCTGCTTGGCTCATTACCTATTTATAGTTATAATCTATTTTATGTATTTTAACACGATTCAATTGAGCATAGTTAAAATTTGAATTATAAAATAATGGATTGCTAAGCTAACGTACTATTACTGCATACTAAATCAATACACTCTCGTTGTTCATTAATTCTCTGACATTAAAATGAGTGTGTACATAAATATTATTTTAAGAAATACAGAAAACGAATGTACAAAAAAGCCTATCAAATTTTCTGTGCATAGGAATAGTTTAATAGCTTTCGATTGTTGCTGTCCAAGGCCCCTTTTTCGATTGTTGTTGCCCAAGGCCCCTTATAGACGAAGTCATTTGTTATTTCATTGCACCGTCTTAGATGGCGTTATTTTAATATTAAAACTCATTTATCTCATTAAATATCAGTCCTATCAAAATTTTGTAAAGAATAAAACTTATCGGAAATCAGTTTTAAAGAAACGTTTGTTATGTAACATCTTTCACAAAAATCAATAATAAGAGAGATATTTTGATTTATTTAATTCAGGCCCCCTTATAACACCCTTTTTAAATAAAGTATTTTGAATGCCATACAGCCTAAAATCTAAGTTACAACGAACTTAATTTATATTCCAATTTTCATATAAATCGATTCAGCCATTATCGCGTGAAAAGGTAACAAACATACAGACAGACATACAAACAAAAATTTCAAAAATGTGATTTTCGGTTTCAGGGTGGTTAATCATATATGTTAGGACCAATTATTTTTGGAAAATCGAAAATTACCAGAAAAATTTCGGCTACAGATTTATTATTAGTATAGATTTTATTTTTTAAAGTTATATTTGTATACCGGTATGTATTTTTCTGTACGTGATTTGATCCTGGTTGAGTGGAAAAGAAGGCCTGATGGCCTTAACTCTGCGAAGGAATATAAAACTATTATTATTATTATTATTATTATTATTATTATCACCATCATATCATATCATATCATATCATATCATATCATATCATATCATATCATATCATATCATATCATATCATATCATATCATATATCATATCATATATCATATCATATCATATCATATCATATCATATCATATCATATCATATCATATATCATAATAGCTTTCATTTCAAGATTTGCCAGTCTAAATAACTAATTATTTAAATTGAATTCAATTTAAACAAAAAACACGTCAATTTAGATATTGAGGGGAAAGTCTGAAACCAAGCTTAATTTCATTTTAGATTTACCGCCCACTTCCCAGTCACCCCCACTTTGAAATTTCAAAAGGCATCCCTATATGTTTATATTTAATTATAAAAGAGCATTCAATTGTTTAATAATCAACATGTAGTTAACTATGAAAGCTTTCAGAGACAATATGATGACAATTCATTTGGCGTTATTCATTGGAAGTTATAATCCCTGGTTTATTAGGACTTCATAAATCTGGTCATATTTCCACAGACGAGATTTGTCTCTTCGACCTGCTGGTTTTCATTACAATGTGCTTCTGGTACAAAATGATCGGATATTAATTTTAGTTTCGTCAAATTCATACCAGGATCATGGACAGGATTACGAACTAATTTACTACCACTTATCCTATTATATAACACCAATAAACAGAAGTATATAGCGTACACGATAAAAGCTTCAATAATATACTTTATTGTACAAATTTAGCACCCTCTATTCCATTATTTTAATTATTGGAACATAATTACTCGAATAAATTGTATGTAGTAATAAATTGCTCACTAAGCATTACTTAAAATAACGTTTAATATAGGAGGATTTATGTAAATTTTGAACCACTAATTATTTTCAATATAATAATATATAAGGATCTATTATAAATTAAGGGTTATTTTATATGGGATTAACAGTAATTAAATAATGTCATGTAATAATTCACTTTGAATATGCAATATTGTCCATGGAGCCTAAATTTTATATCTGAATGCATTTATTTTAAACACGTTCAAGATGGAGTAGTACATTATTTCAATATTTTAATTATTACAATTCAAAGAATTAACTTTCTTTCAGTGATGCTTCAGTCACATATAAGCAGTTATAAAAAAAACCGTATGAGTCATTCCACGTCAAATCGCACAGCAATAAAACACGACCTTCTCGGAAATGGTCGATTTTTTTTTCATGAATTCCAGACATCAAATAAGGAGACCCGTATTGTTTTATTTTCACAATTATTAATTAATTATTTGTGTATTTGTGACTATTTGAAGTTACGCAAATTATGCGGGCATTGTTATATAAACTAACTTGGAACTCTGTGTCTACATATAATTGAGATTTGCGGTCTGGCGCATTTGAAAGACGAAATATAACACGTTTTGTTACTTTAGGCCTATCACAAATAAATTTAAAATTTGGCCAATTTTTTTAATCATTTCTTTTTCAAAGCAAAATTACTATATTAAATAGCCAAGTTAAAAATCTGAGAAAAAATATAGACTTGTTCGCTGATGTATTATCTGTAAACTACTGCATTTACAAATATGGGCTCGGCACCTATACATTTGTAACGATTTATTTTCCGGAGGCATGCACGCGCTCGCGATGCCCAGCTAATGAACTGCTTGCAGCCATAGGCTAGAAGGCTGCCCGTGGAAAATTTTACGAAATTCCCCGTTGCATTTGATGTCACTATACTAATCGTCAAATAATTAATACCTTAAGGAACAGTAAATATCTTATCTAAAATTATTTTATTATTGTCAGCTCAGCTCAGCTAAGAGGGGAAGCCCTTCACAGTTCTCTATGTTTATACTGTAATATAGCCAAGTGTTTGATGATAGACTGGGTAAGGCAATAAACTTTATGGCAGTAAACAGATGGCAGGAGACAAAATATAGAAGAGAAAAATAATCAGTTTGGGTTTGAATTTCACGCAGTGACGTGACTTCTATACAACATGAGTGATGGTAAAGATCGCGTAATATATAACAAGCGTTTAAATCCATTTACCTTCCTAATCACGCTTTAAAAAAAAAAAGTACACTAAGACGCATAAGTCGCGACTTATTTATAAAGCTCAATTTAAGGAGTCTTTGAATGTGCAAATATATGATTCGTTCCGTAAAAAATCAATCAATTTCCGGATAGGCCAGGTGAAATTATATGTAAAGCCGGTAGTTCTTGTGATATTAATAAACATGAATCAAATGAAAGTGCGGACAGAGAAAGTGATTATCCCAGTTCTTCTTCTAGCAGTTCTATGGGTACAGTGTTAGAAATCAGTAATATTGAGGAATTAAACAAGAGTTTGATGTCAATATAATCCCCTATCAAGAAAAGATAGCTACAACAAAAACGATACCCCCTTGAAAAGTTTCAGAAGTAAAAGGCTCCCTAGCATGTAAAGTTTTTCATGTAGAAGATGCATCGTCATCCCTTCAAAAGTCAGTCATATTATATTTTTGACGGAATGCAAAGAAATGTACAACCTGAAAATTACATAGTTATTGCAGACTTTTCTGAAAATTATTCATTTGTAATACAAGATTCAATACAAGGTGTGCATTGGAACATATGCCAAGCCACAATACAATACAATATTAATTTTACTTCCTATTTTATTTTATTTTATATTCTCTTATAGGCCTATTAATATTATATCTGAACTGCGACCGAACACGAGCGCTGCTCATTCGGTCTCAAATTTTGTTAATACTACTGTATCTCCTTTTTTATATTGATTGTATTATTTTATTTCTATTTCTCTTGTCCGTAAATATATTTTTATTCTGTATATTTAAACAAACAAATAAATAAATAAATAAAAATTAATAAATAAATAAATCCTTTCGTAATATATTTCAAAGGAGATACAGAAATTCGTTAGAAAAGTATTGTCATCTCAGAAACCATGAAACATGACACCGATCCCTTTCACTTTTTTCAATCCGAAGCAATCAATTTCTTAAAGCAAGATTTTAACGATATGAAAAAAATCATCTACTTTTCCAATGGATCAAGTTCACAATAAAAAAAAATTAAATTTTAATTGCTTACATGAAGACGATTATGGAATTAGTGCTGAATGACACTTCTTTGCAACGTCGCATGGTAAAGGTCCATGTGACGGCATTGTAGATAGGTACTGTTAAAAGACTTGCCACGAGAGTTAGTCTATACAAGATCCTATAACAACACCAAAAAAAAAATTGTTTGATTGGTCACAAAAAACATTTCTAACATGTCATTTATATTTTGTCATTGAATAAGCACAAAAACCACAGTGAAAATTTGCAGGCCAGATACCATAATCTAAAACCAATAACTGGTACATTAAAATTACATTCTTTCATTCCGTTGTCAAAAACTGAAGATTTAGTAAAACAATTTTCTTTCAAGAAAGAAAGTAGGCGAATGAAAATTTAGAGTGTGAATGAAAAGAAACATTTAAAAAGCATAATGTACAATTACTGTATTTGAAGATATCATAATAAGTAAATTAACAGTGTTTCCTCGAGTGACTTGATCCGTACTGGGTGTAATGTTGCAACGTTCAGTCAATCATCCAGCGCCGAAAAGCCTCCCAGCGTGCTTTAACGCTTCCCGTCCACTGCTGCTGCGCCGACCGCTATACACTGTGTTGTAAGTAATTAAATTTCCATTAAACTGTTGGAGATCCCATTCTGATTTTTTCTGCAATTATTAAGAATACTTCAGTGCACCTAGTAGGCATTTTTTTAGATTTTTACTAGGGCTATTTCACATTGATATATATGTTTTAAAAATTGAATTATAAAAAAAATATTTGTAATAATTATATTAAAATTAGTTAGTAAATATTTAATAAAAGACAGTACTTTAAGCTTTTAAATGCATTTTTCAAAAACTTTTGACATCAATATCGTCAGAATTATGACGCTTTAAATGTTGCATTGTGCGACTCAGATCTAAATTTTATACATTTTCAACCTTTACGCTTTTATATTTTTTTCTCTGAAAACATCAATGGTATCTACTTTACATGAAATATTGCTTGTAAATTTTCCATAGCACAATTAATAAGTATCTGAAATTACACTGAATTGATTATAACTAGTTTAATCACGATAAAAATTTTAATTCTGGATAAAAATAATAATAATAAACAAAACAATGTTGTATTAAAGTACCAATGTTTCTGGATATATGAGTCATATGGAAGGGTTGCTCATTTCCTTGTAAGTTACTAAGAATGAGGAAGAAATTATTGTATGCCTTACAATTGATACTATTGAAATCATTTTACATGAAATATTAATTAATGAAATTTTATAATGACTATTAGGCTTTTACTGCGTCATACTCATTTTGACCAATAAAACGGTATGAACCAATCACGGTAGTTTTTCGCTACAATTTTGTCACTTCCATAACATTTATTTATTTTATCACTTCCCTAGCATATGTTTGTTTTTATAACTTCTCTAACATTTGTTTATTTTTATCACTTCCCTAGCATTTTTTTCTTTTTATTACATCCCTAGAATTTGTTTGTTTTTATCACTTCCCTAGCATTTGTTTGTTTTATCACTTGTTTTTACAGCGCACTGTAATTAAAAAAAACATATAAACTATTTGAAATTGATAGAAAGAAGAGAGTCTGACGATCTACCTTCAACTATTAATTCAATGTCAGCGGATGAATTTAGCAGGGATATATATGAAATGGTGGTGCACGCGAACATTCTTTTCGACAAAGTTAAATAATTTTGTTGGAAAGTGCATTTATACGCAAGGGCAGTACCTATGTTACAGTAGTACCGGTATTTTAAGTTAAAATTTATAGCAAAAACTACTGTAATACAGGTTTCAACATTGTGTTTAGGGCAGCTCTTTTTTTTTAGTTGTACCGTGTTATAAGTTAAAAATTTACAACAAAGATTATCGTAATATGAGCTTAAACATTGCATTAAGAGCGGTATCTATGTAAGTACTTTAAGTTAAAATTTTACATCAAAGTTTATTTTAATATAGGCTTAAATATATTATGAGTAGTGTCTCTGATACAGTAACATTTAAGTTAAATTTTTACATCAAAGATTGATGAATATAGGCTTAAACATTTAATTAAGTATAGTGCCTGTGAAACATTAACATTGTAAGTTAAAAGTTTATAGCAAAGACTATGTTCATTTTTTTGTAATACACAACACAGCCCTACTCTTAAATAAATCTTTTATGTGTGTGTGTTTTTTGTCCTTGATTTGAGAATAGTCTCTCTTAATCGTACAGCACCACGCGCTACTACCTTTCATCAAGTCATTTGGTTCATTGCAAAACTCCGTAAGCACTTAACTTCAAAGAATAGTGGCTAAGATTCCGATCTCTAAATTATAAATATGTTTGAGTGTTAAATTATTTCACTAATATCATCGGACGTCTTTATAATATGCATAGTTATTGCAATGTTAACTATGAATTTTGTCACATAAGTTATGTGTAATCTTATTTCATTTTCGGAAACGTCATTACATACACTAGACCAGGCATGTTCAGTGGGTAGAATCTTAGAACCGTATGCAGGCATCAATTAAGATATTCTACGTCACCGTTGCACCTCGTTTAAAGGCTAGGAATGTCCGCGCTGAACATGTCTGCACTAGACTCTGCCCGTCTCTTTCTTGAAGAGTCACAACACTATAATAAGCTTATATTACAACACCGCTGTTTACGATCTACATACAAAATAGTCACCTCGTTCGACAGATTAAAACAAAAATTCTCTGAAGTTTCGTGAGGCCTGGTTATACATATTGTAATATATTTTTTAATTGGTTGTTTAAAGTCGCTGTATCAACTATTAGGTTATTTCACGTCAATTAATTGGTAATAGCGATATGGTTAAATGTTAAATGTTGTGTTCTATTTAACGACGCTTGCAACTGCAGAGGTTATATCAGCGTCCCGGATGTCCCGGAATTTTGTCCCTCAGGAGTTCTTTTACATGCCAGTAAATCTACTGACATGAGCTTGTCGCATTTAAGCACGCTTAAATGCCGTCGACCTGGCCCGGGATCGAACCCGCAACCTTGGGCATAGAAGGCCAGCGCTATAGCAACTCGCCAACCAGGTCGACAGCGATATGGTATTTAGTGAGCTGAGGCGTAGGATTCGCCATAGATTACCTGACATACGCCTTACATTTGGGAAAATCTCTGGAAAAAATCCAACCAGGCAATCAGCCCTTGCAGGAATCGAACCCACGCCCGAGTGAAGCTCCGAACCGGCAGGAAAACACGTCTGCCGACTGAACTACGCCGGTACCTTAATTTTTATCTACCTTATTAGGAATGAAGAATTTTATGCCAGCAAAAAAATATTCACGAAATTTCACGACATGGTAGATAAAAATGAGTTTCACATCGTGCGGCTTTAAAAGTAATGACCCGTACTGTTGCTAACAAAGATTGATGAACGATCTTGTGCCTTGCCGCGCTTATTAATATATTTCCCTTAAAGTCACATGTATTACGCATATGTTATAAGATCGGATAGAAGCTATAAATTGTGTGGAAGCAAATGTCACTAACAGATTTAGTAACGATACAATATATCACATATAATCTGCCCATCGAGTGGGGAACGCAGAATAAACACACTTTTCTGAACAACACATGTTTCCCTTAAACTCACAGCCCATATCTGGGAATATTAAATGTAATTCATATCTATATTTATGTTAAAACGTCAGCCATGGTTTACCTTGGTAGTATATACGACAGGAGAAGTAAAATTGTGTAAATAGACATATATACCGGTACGGATGCATGTGGTTGGCCAAGACAACTGTTTTGCTGCGGTTTTTAGTTCTATGATTTCAGTTTTTTTTAATTCTTTTACATACGGTATATTATATATGTTTATGCTCGACCATGCCGAAATGTAGTAATTATACACCTGGTAGTAGACCTTTAATGCATGTCATTAAAGTACACCTACTCATTAAAAGTCAGATCTTTCAGCCAATGACGACTCAGGTTACAAATGTTCAGCCAATAACAGGTCAGCTTTCTACCGTTATAAAACCGCAAGTATCGATTATTCTCGGATATGCAATCGAAAGAGAATTAGCGAAAAGTCACGGAGGCTGGAAATCCAATACTGTCGCAGAAGGTTATGTTCTGTTACTATAATAATTAGCGTTAATTGTAAATAATATTCAAATAAATTCAATTTGTCATCTCGTTTTTCAATGTCGAATTCAATAATCAAGGTTATAATATTATCAAGTTTAACGGGACTACGTCAAGGTCAATGACATTATTGTTCCTCGGAAAAAAATTCAATACTTTCGCGTCTGCGCACATCTCACAATTCACGACCTAGAACAAGGTCTCGTATGAAACTCGCCTATAATGGTAATTAAGAAGCTCCATTCTTAATTACTATCATTATAGGCTCGTTGCACAATGTACTATTATGCTCGACCATGCCGAAACGTAGTAATTATACATCTGGTAGTAGCCCTTTAATGCACCTCATTAAAGTATACCTATTCATTATAATTCAGTTGTTCAGCCAATGACAAATCACCATTGTACCATTATAAAACCGCAAGTATCGATTATTCTCGGATATGCAATCGAAAGACAATTAGCGAAAAGTCACGGAGGCTGGAAATCCAATACTGTCGCAGAAGGTTATGTTCTGTTACTATAATAATTAGCGTTAATTGTAAATAATATTCAAATAAATTCAATTTGTCATCTCGTTTTTCAATTCTAAATCAATTTCCAGGTTATATCAAGACTAATCTTCATGTTATTCTCTAGATTATATCAAGGTCAATGACATTCGTGCCTCGGAAAAAATCGATACTTTCGCGTCTGCGCACACCTCACAATTCAGGTCAGTTCCGCTCCTCACTTACATAACCATAACATGAATACTTATGAATAATTTCAAGTTAGAAATATGGTCGAGCATAAAAAGTCGTATGAAACTTGCCTATAATGGTAATTAAGGCGCTTGCGCTCGTTCCACAAACAAACATACTCGCGTCTTAATTACTACCATTATAGGCTCGTTGCATAATGTACTATTACAAGAATAATTCTGAAAGAATTGTATTATGTGAATAAATTGTTATCATGTCCATGGAAAACATATTGAACAAAAAAAGTAAAACTTCATAATTCAGAAAAATATAAATTGAAGGATTGATAGCAAATCCGGACAAGTCCAAAAATTCCAATTTTCGGCATAGTACAATTCTCTTCACGTCATTTCAGTCGGCATCTATTGACTTAACAAGTTTCTACAAAAACCGAATTTGTGCCATTTAAATCAGTGTTTGAAAATGTAGCGTTTCTGCAAAAAGCGGATAAATTTAACGTCTTTCAAGCAAAAGATGAACAAGTCACAAATTTATCCGGTCATCTGCGAATAAAAGTGAGTGATTGACACATGATACTATCCCCAATCTGAATTCCCACGAGTCTACAACTCTCAAGAGTCCCCACCTGTGAAGTAACTGTTAGCGCGTCTGGCCGAGAAACCAGGTGGCCCGGATTCGATTTCCGGTCGGGGAAAATTACGTGGTTGAGATTTTTCCGGGGTTTTCCGTCAGCGCAATATGAGGAAATGCTGGGTAATTTTCGGTGCTGGACCCCGGACTCATTTCACCGGCATTATTACCTTCATCTCATTCAGACGCTAAATAGCCTAAGATGTTGATAAAGCGTCGTGAAATAACCTACTAAAATACTCTCAAGAACTGAATCGAAGTAAATTTTGAACAGGGTAGGAGACATTCGACATCCCTGTCTCAAATCTTTGGATATAACAAACTCATTTTTATACAGTTTCTTAATGAGATGTGTTAGAGATTTACTAACATCATTCTTATGAATTCTAGATTACTGATTGTGACAGAATCGTATTCCTTTCTACAAAGATTAAATGCGTTTCTTGGCCTTTGGCTACTCTGTTTTCAATAATTTGCCTTAGTGAGAATATATGGTCCGAACAGGACTTCCCAGTGGTAAATTCAGCTTCATCCTCTCATATGTAGGGAGCAACATTCGATTCTAACCTTTTGGTTATAATTTTTCTAAATAGCCTACGCATGGTGGCCATCACACTAAACTGACTTGTGGAAATACTGAAGACACTGAATATAACCTCTCTTTTTCTCAAATTTCAACATGAAAATTTGTACTTGTCACTTCTTATGACGTAGAATGGTCATTTTGTATGTACAGAAACATTTTGACATAAACGCATGAAGTTGACAAAATGTTAAGTTTTAATTGTGATAGTGAATATTTTAGTAAGTAATTTTTACATTCATTAATTTTTCATATTTAATCATTTGATAGTTTCGGTCTAAATCCAATCAATATAAGGGCTCTCTTCACTTGACTAGTGACAGGACGCTCGCCTCTCGTTATGCCTCGGCTGACATCTTGGGGAAACCTGCCTTGTTTCTATGAAGCTTTATTCCGGATAATGACCTACGATAATTTTCTTCCCGTTTAATGTAATATATATATATATATATATATATATAAAGTTACGTTCATATTTCAAACTTTTTCTTTCAAATTTCAACGTTGAGTAATATTTATCTAAGAGCCTACACATTGTTATATCACTAACCCTTTTAATTTACTCTCTATCGGTCGTTCGCAGAAACTGTGCAATATACATTCGTTTCCATGAAAGCTAAAAAAAATATATATATATTATATATGAGATGCTTCAAAGAAATTTTGCGTTTTTGTATGTACTTCACATCTTAGCAACATAATTATGATGCTCGTTCTAGAATTTGCTATTTATATTAGAAAAATAGTATTTTCCAAGAAAATTTTAAGATAATACATTCTGTAAAAAATGAAGAAATATTGTTACAAAATATAAGTAAAAGATCTTCGTTTATGCTTCTCATACATTTTAAAGTAAGGATAATTAAAAAATCCGTACATATGTGGACAATATTAGGGAAATACGTAATGAATGCAAAATTTCTACTCAAAATTTTTGATATTAATTACTGTTAATTCTAAGCAGTTCTTTGGAAATATTAAAAATATAGAATGAAGCCCAAGACACTTATTTTAAAGTTTCCAAATTTAATTTTACCAAGACTCCGAGATACGAAGATAGGCTATCACTGTTTGAAATATGTATATTTAATTTATGCACTTAGAAAGATTTAACTACTCTCTTACCAAAATTTAAAAAAAAAAAACTTACATATTATTAAAATACATTACATAACCTTATTCAACGTTAACTTAACATTTTTCTACTTTACTTCAATGATACGACAACTTAGCCAGTTACCTGGATTAGCCGGATTTAATTGAAGTAAGGAGAGTAAACCAGTATGAACAAGATTATGGAATCGATAAGTATGTTCAAAACTTTGGTGACAGTAAATTCTAAAACTAGACGTACAATCAGAAATTACTATCTGCAACAGTTAATTTTTATTAAATATCCACGTAGGCAGGGCACCTATGTGTATATCGTTCAATAACCCTTTGGAGATTAACATACTTATATTCGTTTATCTTTTTTTTTTTGCAGATTAACAGATAGCTACACTGTCTGCTTGTATACTAACAGTGCACAGTATTTAAGTATTATATATGTAAGCTATTTATGTTTCATATAATATTATAATTACATTGTAAACGTCTTAAAGCTGGTGATGGAGGCCATTGTGATTGTATCGGATCCTCTTTGAATGAAGATATAGCATGATTTCTCGAATATAGTGAGCATCACGTAAGAGTAGTTCCTAAAAGCCTAATTTGGCCGTCTCTTCAGTATTGCCAAATAATACCAGATATCACCAAAGGGGGTAGAGTCAATGGCATACACTGGAATAATAATAATAATAATAATAATAATAATAATAATAATAATAATAATAATAATAAAAATTATTATTGTTGTTATTATTATTATTTATTATTATTATTACAGTATTAACAATAAAAATGTCTTGCTTATTTACTCATTTACCACATTTCATCTTTATGTTGGGAGGTATTTTCTAAGTGGTTCAGTATTTGAGAAATAGTATATTTTTCTCCTGGACCTCTCGCACATTATGTTGGTAATTAGTAGATTAGTATGATCTAGTATTAAAATGTATTTTGTCTGAAACATGAAATTCATTGCTTTAACTAAACAGTTTACAATTCACGAGACCTAACCTAAAAAAGGTATTTTGTTTTATCACGTGAAATGAATAGTACAAATTCCGAAATTGTATACCCTACTTAAAATACACTCCTAAGTCGCTAACATCCTATTTCCTCTCTTGGGCATTTTAATAAAAATCTAAACACTAAGAAATACATTTTTGTCCATTAGCTATGTTTCTTACCGAGTAGGTCTACAAGTTATTTCTTATTTAGTTACACTCACTTGAATATAGTGTTGAATTGGATTCACAACGCAACAGAACTGAATTATGTATTGATATTAATATTAATTTTTAATTACGTTCAAATTTCATAAGCTTAGGGACTTCAATTTCATCAGTTTCCTTTACTGCAAACAAAAATTACAGCTCACAACATAACAATTAGAAAATAATTACTAGTTGTATTTGTGAGTACTCGAAATTCGAAACAAAGATGGTGAAGGAAAAGTCAACTCGACATCTAGAAAATCACTATAATTCACTAGGATATGCAGTAATAGGGGAAATGTGTTAGGTTTTATCCTTAGGGTATCAAGTAAACTGATCAGGACTATACAACGGGACGAATGTTATGTCAAAATCTGTATGCATCTCATATGTTTGCCAATTTTTCGTACACACCTCCTGAGCAAGACAAATCCAGTCTCTATCATCATATCCCACCTCTCTCAAATCCATTTTAATATTATCTTCCCATCTACGTCTCGGCCTCCCTAAAGGTCTTTTTCTCTCCGGTCTCCCAACTAACACTCTATATGCATTTCTGGATTCGCCCATACTTGCTACATGCCCTGCCCATCTCAAACGTCTGGATTTAATGTTCCTAATTATGTCAGGTGAAGAATACAATGCGTGCAGTTCTGTGTTGTGTAACTTTCTCCATTCTCCTGTAACTTCATCCCTCTTAGCCCCAAATATTTTCCTAAGGACCTTATTCTCAAACACCCTTAACCTATGTTCCCCTCTCAAAGTGAGAGTCCAAGTTTCACAACCATAAAGAACAACCGGTAATATAGCTGTTTTCAAAATTCTTACTTTCAGATTTTTTGACATCAGACTGGATGATAAAAGCTTCTCAACTGAATAATAACAGGCATTTCCCTCATTTATTCAGTATTTAATTTCCTCCCGAGTGTCATTTTTATTTGTTACTGTTCCTCCAAGATATTTGAATTTTTCCACCTCTTCAAAGAAATAATTTCCAATTTTTATATTTCCATTTCGTACAATATTCTGGTCACGAGACATAATCATATACTTTGTCTTTTCGGGATTTACTTCCAAACCTATCTCTTTACTTGCTTCAAGTAAAATTCCCGTATTTTCCCTAATCGTTTGGATTTTCTCCTAATAAATTCACGTCATCCGCATAGACAAGCAGCTGATGTAACACGTTCAATTCCAAACCCTCTCTGCTATCCTGTACTTTCCTAATGGCATGTTCTAGAGCAAAGTTAAAAAATAAAGATGATAGTGCACCTCCTTGCTTTAGCCCGCAGTGAATTGGAAACGCATGTAACAGAAACTGACCTATACGGACTCTGCTGTACTCTTCACTGAGACACATTTTAATTAATCGAACTTGTTTCCTATTTTGTATTATTTATAATAAAACTATTCCGCTTATAGTTATGTGCACACTTGACAGGAATCACCGCCAAAATCCAAATAATTCAGAAAATCTTGCACACAACCTCACTATCCACCATCAGCAAGATCTGCCAGTGATCGAAATTTGGTGGCCCTCCGTGTGTAATGCTGCAAGTGGCTTCAAGGCACAGAAGCCGGATATTTTAATATATTGGCCCTATAGAGAATAGATACAAGAGTCGATCGAACGGAGCTGCAAACTGATTTTCATTTACTAGGGAAGTCTCTCACCTGTAGGCAATGCGGTTGATCCCCAGGCGAGATCGTCTAGAGAGGCAGGGACAAAGGCTCGCACCTCGCGTTATGTGGCCCCTGCACTCGGCTGATGACGTAACGAGGAAAGGGCCGCAGGCTGCGAGACCAGAGAAAATAAATTAATTACAAAAATTGAACATTACACGAACTTGCAAAAAAAAAAAAAAATACAAGCTTAGTAATGCCAGCGAATAGAACGGAGGAAAATGGTATTTCATAATTAAAAATAATTCGGCTTTAACTCCTTCCAACTTAATCAAATTTATATTTAGACAGTAACAGATAATGAAACTTTCGTTCAGACTCTGCAGAAACTTCATCTTCACTGTAAGCTCTATCTCAGATGGTAGCGTTGTCACCTGCATTTACAGATGATCAGAATTAATAATAATAATAATAATAGTAATAATAATAATAATAATAATATGATATTTATTATATTACAGATCACAAAGTATATACAAGTAATCAATTGAACCCTTACATCACACACTTTATAATAATTTTTTACACAAAGATATACTACAGACGTGGACAAATGATTAACAAAATTGACGATTTTTATGAGTAATTCTATTTAGAAAATTTGACTATTCAATTTAGACTACAGTTGACAATTTTGCATATTTCTATCATTACAGTAGATAGAAATATACAAAATTTTCAATGTAGGCTATTTTAAATTGAAGAGTTAAATTAAAAAAAAAATATATATATAATAAAATCTTCAATTTTGCTAATAATTTGTCAATATTGTGCAAAAGTGTCAACTGCAGTCTAAAGTGAAGAGTAAAATTTTGTAAAAATATATAATAAAAATCTTCAGTTTTGCTAATAATTTGGAAATATCCAAAATGCCACCTGTAGTCCAAATTGAAGAGTCGAATTTTGTAAAGTATATATATATAAAAAAATCTTCACTTTTGCTAATAATTTGTAAATATGTGAAAATATCAATTGTAGTCTAAACTGAAGAGTGAAATTTTGTAAAAATATAAAATAAAAATCTTCGATTTTTCTAATAGTTTGGAAATACCGAAAGATGTCAACTGTAGTCTAAATTGAAGAATCATAGTTTGTAAAAATATATAATAAAACTCTCCAATTTTGCTAATAATTTGTCCACGTCTGTATTATTTAAATACAATTTCTACAATTTACATATTTAATAAACAATTTTTTTTGTTTTATCTTGCACTTGCTTTTAGTTTTGTGCAAGACTCAACTCATTCTAGTATGTATTTGCAATCAGTCTTTGTTCACCTTCCTATTTGTTTATTTATTTTCTTTTTTCATTCAATTTTATTTTATTTATTCTTTCCATTCATTTTTTTTAGTCAAAAAAGATATAAACCTAATTGCTTTTACAATTTTGTGTTATTATTATTCATCAGTTTTTATAGCTACTTCTTTATTTATTTGTAGGAACTTTTCATTTATAAATTTCATCCGTACATCTTTTGTATTTTGACATTCAAGAACGATGTGAATGTCATCTTCTCTCTGTCCACATAATGGGCACGTGCCTTGAGGTATATTGCCTCTATTACTTCTTAATTTCCAAATCCCCAGTCTGAACCAGGCTAGTCCAAATCTTTCTTTCATATTCATGTTTTCTATATATGTACTCCTTCCCAATATTTTTTTATATTCATTAAAAAATATTAGGGATCGCATTTCATTGATATTACTAAAATCATTTTGCCTAGTTATATTTTTACATCTTGATTTAATTAGATTTAAGCTTGCTGACATATTTCTTGTAGCTAAGCTATTCCATAACCACCCTAGTCCAATATTAAATATGTTATTTTTAATATTCACGATTGCTTTATTTGTCGTATTAGCAATTTGATTTAATAAATATTGTTTCATAAACTTATTCTGGTCACTTTGGATTCTTGATTCTTTTAATTAAGTATTTTGTGTTTCTAACTAGGATGGTACTCATTATACTGTCCATTCCCATTTGTATTCTAGCTGCATTATTTGAAGAATTTAAACTAATATATTTTAATACTTTTTTACAATATGCGGCTCTTATTCTATTTAAATTTATTAATGCTTTTTTCTTCTAACCCCCATATCTCACATCCATATAATAATCTAGATTCAACCATAGTGAAATAAATTTTATTTAGCATATTAACTTTGATGCTGGGCAATTTATAAATAGTATTATCTATAATCTTTACTGTTTCCCTACCTACATTATATATATTACTTATGTGATTTAATCATTCTCCTTCGTAGTTTATATTTATTCCGAGGTATTTTAAGTTCGTTGTCGTTTTTAAGCTAAATTTTTGTATTAATATATTTTCTGACATTGATTGTTTACACCCCTTTTACAGTTTAACAGTTCTGTTTTATCTTTATTTAATTTCAGGTCCCAGTTTTTGCAATATTTTTCCATAGTGTTTAACAGTTTCCTCATACCGGTGACCGTTGTTGACAATAGAAGTGTATCGTCTACTAATTGCAGTGCTGTGGTTTGCACATTCCCAAGTATAGGCCAGTGTCCGCTGTTGTTGCCTATGTCGTCAGCTAATATTTAGACAGTAACAGGTAATGAAACTTTCGTTCAGACTCCACAGAAACTTCATCTCCACTGTAAGCTCTATCTCTGATGGTAGCGTTGTCACCTGCATTTACAGATGATCAGAATTAATAATAATAATAATAATAATAATAATAATAATAATAATAATAATAATAATAATAATAATTTATTTATTTATTTATACTGGCAGTGTTAAGACTATAGGGCAGTGATGTCAAAGCAAGCGCATTTTTCTGACCTTGACGTCGTGCGCGGGCATCAAGCGCTAGGTATGGAAAGAAGAAGGATTGTGTATATGAATAAGCAGCCTGTTGGATTAAGAAAACAGTGGTGTACAAACTTCAAACAGAACGTGAAATTTTATGTCGTTATTTTATATGGCTATTTGCTTTTCATATGATCGATATATACTGTATTAAGTGAATGAAACATCATTTATAAAGAAAGTAATATCCCAAAGAAAGAGATCAAATATGACATGGTAAGTTGGATTTGATATTGATGGTATCTTTAGCCTTATAAAAGTAATCAATAAACTAATAAAACAATATTACAGTACAAAACAAAGTTACCTAGGTATATGTTTCAACTGTAACTAATATTACATAACAAAACCCTCATCGCATTATGCTTTTAAGGTGATATTGGTGCGCAACTTCCTATCATCAGAATATTAAATTATTTTATCGAAATCTGCTCAAGCTATAGAGCTGACGTTTTTACAATACATGAGCACGTATCTTTGTTTATGATGTAATAGCAGTTCCTTTGTTAATTAATTTTCTTACAAACATTTTCCATGCGAATATTTTCAGAATTTTCAATGCATATATTCAGTAATACATATTTACGATATATTACATTTACGCAAACATACTGTTTCAGTACCTGTAAGGTTACTAAATAAACATACTTACCTAAAAATTTCACCTTTCTGTAAAATGTTGAGAAAATACTGCTTTTGAATAAAAAGGAATCTCGTGAAAAATGAGCATTAAAATTGAAACTTAAATTCTTTAATGCACTTATACTTCACAGACAAATCTAAAAAGTAACATGAATATAGTTTTAATAAGTTCTCTTCTCTTTATCCATTGAATCAGTGCTGGCGATCCCTGTATATAGCTCGACCAAGCGGCATATACTACCTCTCTCGTCTGTCTCTTTCCTTTCCGCTCTAAAGCGCTCAGGCTCTCCTGAGCTCTAAAGCGCGCGCTCTCCCGTATGGGCATCAGTTGAGATGCCTGCTATAGGGCCTTCTCTTACACTCTACCAGGTCACGAAGTATACAAGCAGTGAAAATTTAACAAAAAGAATTATATTCTCGTTAGAAGTTCGTACCAAAACAGTAGATTTCAGTTGAGTATAGCGAGGAGTATAGATGTCACCCGAGTCTTGCCCTGCTACCGCTCGTTACAGTCGACACGCAGTTCACATAAACAACGCACAGTATCATTCTGTGTAGCTCTCTACAGTCGTGAATAGTTTGAAGAATATTGTTAATTTATAGCAATAGTTCAGGTTTTGAACTAAGTGAGCTATTCTGTTATTACTGTATTATTTACATAATATTAATATTATGCATAATTAAAAGAAAATAATAATCTAAGTAGCCTAAACACATTTGAGAATAAGATTCATAGGAATACATTTGGGGCTAAGAGGGATGAAGTTACAGGAGAATGGAGAAAGTTACACAACGTAAAACTGCACGCATTGTATTCTTCACCTGACATAATTAGGAACAGTAAATTCAAATGGTTGAGATGGGCAGGGCATGTAGTACGTATGGGCAAATCTATAAATTGTTAGTTGGGAGGCCTGAGGGAAAAAGACCTTTGGGAAGGCCGAGACGTAGATGGTAGAATAATATTAAAATGGATTTGAGGGAGGTGGCATATAATGATAGAGACTGAATTAATCTTGCACGGGATAGGGATCGATGGCGGGCTTATGTGAGGGAGGCAATGAAATTGCTGGTTCTTTAAAAGCCATTTGTAAGTAAGTAAACACATCTGTTATTAATAGTAATATGCGTTACAAGAGTGGTATGTTGAAGTTTTCATGTTGGAGGAAAAGTTTGAAAAAGCGAAACGTAGTTGAGCTTTTTTAATTTCCGAGAATTGAAAGAAAACATACCGCTCGTGTATCGCACATTATTTTGTGCGAAGATTGTTTATTATATTTCTGAAAGACGAATTTCTAATTAGTTGCAATGAAATCTCCATCTTGGTTTCTGTTCAATGACGGCAAATTTGGAAAACAAAAATATCTATCTTCAACATTGTTGCTTTAATTTGTTTATCTTTGTTTACTATACTGCAGCAGGCCGTGGTATACGTCTGTCTTTTTTTCCCCCAATCTATAAATGCGAACTTAAAACAAACGGTAAGGTTATGTAATGATCTATTTTTCATTTTAATATTTCAAGAATATTATTTATATAACATACTGCAGTAATAACATCGGCATCTGGAATCTTGTTGATTTTTTCACGGCTTCCTTAATGTTACTTGCATCACGAATGCAGTAACTTTAGTGGAGTTGTAGACTTTACTTAATGTTTGCAAATATTTAAAAACAATAATTTGTGCGAGATCGTGCGTATTTGCTTGGTTTCCGCACAAAACCAATCCGCGGAAAGTGTAAAATTCCACATTCAGTATTCCCAAACTAACACACATAACAATTTCCCTCTTCTTACCGCTTAAGTGACATTTTGATTTTACTGCTTTAGGCTTTTAACATATTATTTTTAGAGACGTTCAATAGAGTAATAATTATAAATTGGAAACTTACCACTGCAATTTCACCTAAATTGCACTGACCGACCCTTGTAGCTGATTTCAGAGCCTTGTTCACTCCAGAGCACGATAGACTGGTAACTAAAACTTTCGTGGTTGCAATTCTGCCTGGGAAGGAAACTTTTTTTGTAGCTTATCCAAATTTATTCCCAATACTTTTCGATTCCAGGTCAAGTTCATGTCCTGGGAATAATAAGCTAATTAAGTAGTAAAATATCGCTGCAGTCGAAAAATATTGGGAATAAATTTGAATAAGGAACAAAAAGAAGTTCCCTTCCCAGGCAGGATTCGAACCACGAAAGTCTTAGTTACCAGTCTATTGTGCTCTGGAGTGAACAAGGCTCTGATATCAGCTACAAGGATCGATCAGGGTTTTTTTGCCACTACTGTACTTTAAAATGAAAGCATTATATCATAAAAATTCGATTTATATATCTGAACAAGATTAAAGATCATATAATAATGATATTGATGTTGGCGATAATATCTACCGTGTAAGTTTATTGCTATCATATAAGTTTTAATAATATACAGAAATCTGTATGAGCACATTAGTCATCATAGCGTTATTTCAACAATAATTCCTTGCGGCAACTGTTCGCGAAGTCTTGCAGAACAAATGTACTAAAACAAACTGAAGATGTTAGGTTTGATATTAGTAAACATCTACTCAACGAACGCAACTTGAATTTCATAACTCTTCAAGTTTTTATAAATTTAGAATGTAACGCTTGCTCTTTTCTTTGTTTTTAAGGACGTTATTTTGCAAACAATCTTAAGAGGCGAAGGGATATACCCAGGAAATTAAACTTTTTTCGAATGAAATCAAGTAATATGTCGGATACGAGGATATTGATGTAGCCATACACACAAGTGGAACTCTTTCTTTTCATATTGGAGAATAATTTCATCTTATCCATATGCGCACAGTATTTAACAAGAGATTTAGTCATTAACATATTCACACTCTCAGGAGTGCTTGAAATTAGCAAGGTTTATTATTTTTTCCCTATTTTATAAGCTTCTAAGAAGATATTATTTATCACTTTCACAGAATGGTTATTATTATTATTATTATTATTATTATTATTATTATTATTATTATTATTATTATTATTATTATTATTATTATTATTAAGCGTCTACTCAAAACTGCGATGACTCTATATACAGGGTTTTCCGGGCTAGCGTTACAAACTTTCAGAGATAATGGGGAAGGCAATATGTATCAATTTGAGATAAAGAACCCTAGTCCGGAAATGCATGAGTCGAAAGTTATAAGGAAAAGTATTTGTGTGGAAATGAAATAATTTTTTTCCTCTGTACATCTTATTTATGTGTATTTATCTGTACATCTTACACATACTGTATTCATCTGACGTTGTTTACGTTGTCTAAATAAAGTATTCCGTTCAGTGCGCTGTCTGAGGGGTGGGAACAGCAAACTACACTAAAGCAATGCAGATGGCGTAATGTGTAACGGACATGGTCGGTCCTGATATGCACGTCTGTAGACAACAGTGTATGTGTACAAGTTGCAGTGTCTAGTCGATCAGTCCTAGTGAAATAGAGGAATACACAAAAGCGGAATATGCAGACCTGATTTTCGAATACTGATGAGCCAATGGGAACAGTAGACAAGCTCATAGATGGTATGGACACAAGTACCAACGTAGGAGACATCCGGTCCATACTATCTTTCCACGACTGTTCAAAAGGTTAAGGGAAGGAGGACGTGTGGTACCAAATTACAATTTCATTTCCACAGAACCATTTTTGCTTATAACTTTCGACTCAGTCATTTCCGGACCAGGGTTCCTTATCTCACATTGATATGTGCTCTTCCCTATCATCCCTGAAAATTAGTAACACCGGCCCGGAAACACCATGTATGTATATGTGTAATATCCCTACATACATAATACTGACAAGTGTCATGAAAGAACGGGCGAAAATTTAATTTCATTTCGAAGACTGAATATGATGATGATGATGATGATGATGATAATTACTGTTCTCTGATATTACGATGCGGTGTTTAAGACGTAATCTAGTTTGACTGTAGCTTCAGTTGTTGTAAGGTGTCAGGTAGAATCTTCTTAAAGTTCGTTTTACCTACAAAGCAGATCGTGTTGCTCTAAATTAGTGGAGAAAGTTCCGCTTAATATCGACGCTTAAGAAACTTGTATGTTCTACTTCAAAGCCCTTATCTTCTATTATTCACTAGCGCAAGTTTTCTTAAATTAAACGCATCCGAGACAACACCGTATCTTACCTTTATTAGACTTGGGAATAACTAAGAAAAATGTGAACAGCTGAGAAAATTCAAGTCTGAAGCGCGCTCCGCCTTCTGAAAACCACAGGAAACTTTTATCATCACTTCTAAAACTCCTGACAAACCACAAACCAAGCCTCCTCTACCAAAGGGGTAATTTTGCTTCTTCAATTGTTCGATTTTTGATATAATATTGTTATACTTACTTACTTTTATGGCTTTTAGGGAACCCGGAGGTTCATTGCCGCCCTCACATAAGCCCGCCATCGGTCCCTATCCTAAGCATTATTAATCCAGTCTCTATCATGTATATCCCACCTCCCTCAAATCCATTTTCATATAATCTTCCCATCTAAGTCTCGGCCTCCTCAAAGATCTTTTTCCCCCCGGCTTTCCAACTAACGCTCTATATGCATTTCTGGATTGGCTCATACGTGCTACATGCCCCGTCCATCTCAAAGGTCTGGATCTAATATTCCGAATTATTTCAGAAGAGAAATGAAATGCGTGCAGTTCTATATTTACAACATAAATAAAAAAATTAACAATCAACTGTAAACCAACCAGAATATAGTTGAAAAACATTATTAGACGATGAAGATCATCAATGATGTCCCTAAACAAAATACAAAAAAATTGTAAGAGTTTCTGTAATTTATTTAGTTAATTACTTCACTCATATTTCGGTCGTAGGTAAGATGAATAAAAAATAACATAAATTCCATAATTTTTACAACAATCTCAATTCTGATACATTTTGACAGGCAATCTATTCTCCTGCAACCAATAAGTACTGAAGTCAAAATTTCTCGCCGTTTGGTATGCTCCAATACTCGCAGATATTATATTATAAGCCAATCAAATAAGCTAGCGTTAGACATAGATTTATTTTTATTTTAGTAGGTTATTTTACGACGCTTTATAAACATCTCAGGTTATTTAGCATCTGAATGAGATGAAGGTGATAATGCCGGTGAAATGAGTCCAGGATCCAGCACCTGAAGTTACCCAGCATTTGCTCATATTGAGTTGAGGGAAAACCCCGTGAAAAAACACCAACCAGGTAACTTACCCCGACCGGGAACCGAACCTGGGCCACCTGGTTTCATGGCCAGATGCGCTAGTCTTTACTCCACAGGTATGGACCAGGGATAGATTATTATTGACATTATATCGAAGTAGAATTTCATTTTTCCGTACATGAATAGATTAATTAATATGAGCAGATGAAGTAAGTAAAGTAGTAACCCATATCCTACCTTGGAATAGCCTACAAGACAATTTGTATACAGAGTTGATTACATAGAGTACAAAATAATGTTAGCATTAAAAAAATACATGTTGATTTCGTGTATATTTAAAAAAAAACCTGTCGTTCGGTTGAGGAAAATAACCGGTTATCAGGTTAAACCGGCAAGAAAAAATAACCTGTAATTAACCAGTTAACCATATCAAAATAACCGGCTATTTTCTGTACATTCCTACAAGAAAGCTCTGTTTTCTACGGTTTGTATCTTTAGCACTTATAGCTTTTTTATGTCCAGTCTTCAATTAACGTTTCAATTAAAATACATTTTGATTTCGTGTATATTTAAGAAAATAATCGGCCGTTCGGTTGAGGAAAATAACCGGTTATCAGGTTAAACTCGCAAGATAAAATAACCTTTAATTAACCGGTTAACCGTATCAAAATAACCTGTTATTTCTGCACATTCCAACAAGAAAGCTCTGTTTTCTATTGTTTGTCTCTTCAGCTCTTATAGTTTTTTATGTCTTCAATTAACGTTTCGAAGAAGTCATTGTAAAAAAATCGAATCTGTACTGAGCCACAATACATAAGTCGTACAATATGTCTATATATTGAATATAAAATATTCAGCATGTATGTATGTATGTATGTATGTATGTATGTATGTATGTATGTATGTATGTATGTATGTATGTATGTATGTATGTATGTATGTTGTAAACCTACGGAGAAATATTGGAAATAAAAAAGAGTCAGTAGCTCAGCAAGTAGGTAGGTGGTTGAACATACAGATGGAAAAAGAGACAGACAGGGAGATGTAGAAATGTATGTAATCAAACAGAGGAAAAATGGGTAAGTTAAACCGTAAGGCTTTTGCATGAATACATCTAGGTCCAACGAACGGCTTTTGTATTCACTCGCACAAACTTAGTTATGTCCCTTTTGTTCATGGACCCCACGGTGCCTTTGGCTGAACTCCTCTTACTCATACGGTTACAGCACAGTCTACTATATACAGTCACGAAGCTTGAGTTTTGAGGATGCTAGAAACAATAGACTGTGACGGTTCTATTTTGCATTGCCTGTAATGAGGCGATATTAGCGATCCTAGTGGTGAGCAACTATCTAATGTTTGCATATTTACTACGTATTGAGCTTCGTGACTGTATATACTAGACTGTGGTTACAGACTTCTTTGCCTGTATCCGTTCCACAGCCCAGCTACGAGTGGCAAAGGATGCTGCGACATTCTCGAGCTCCGCCCCATTGGTCAGTTTTGTAGTTCTTGGGTCATTTTTGATTTCTCATATAGACTCTGTTCTAGTCTGTTGTCGTATTTTGTGTTTCTGACAATATTTTTTATTCATATACTGCGACATTTTCCAAAGTGACTTAATTTTCTTTTAATTCGTTCGAATTTGAAACAAAATAGGTTAAAAATAAATGAAGGACAGATCTCGAATAGATTAAGTACGATCACAAACTCACAAAATATGGAAATGGATGAATAACAAGATATGAAACTTGTGTACTTTCCCGTTTCAAACAATAGAGGCACTAATGTAGAAATTGAAGAGGTGAATTTCAAAACCAAATAAGTTAATTTTTAGTGATTTTTAGCTATGGTGCTTAGTGCGTTCTCCTATACATGTTACAGAATTCTAATAACAGAATATAAGTCAAATCCAACTAAGGCATTCCGATTTTAAATGCCAAATTGGTGGTGTTTTCTAAATCCAACTAAGTCAACTGTTGTTTTATTCCAAACCCAACTAAGTCGTTGCGCATGCGCACTGGCTATTGACACAGCTGACCTATTGTAGTTGCACCTGCGGTTCGCTACAAATATTACTGATGTAACATTAAAAAAATACCATTAGCTTTGAAAAAAGGAATGACGTTCTTAAGCTGATGAAATACATACCCGAGGAAAATAGTAAAGCCAAACAATTTTATCAATAAGTACTGAAGGAACCTGAAGGGGATGATAATAATACTGTTCGTATGTATGATGAAGAAAAGTCATTTGTTTAAATGAAAATAAAAAAAAATGTAAATTTTCATATTGAAACTAACATGTACATATCAAGTTAAATTAGTGTAGTAATGAATAAGTTAGATTTCAATTTTAAGTGAAAATAAAACATTGCAATATTCAATTGAAACATTTTCAAATTTTTGTTAATATAAAATGTAAAATCTACGTTACAACCAGGGTAATAGTATGTAATAAGTTAAAGTATTTGTCATAATACCTACAGTGTAATATATATATTTTTTCAGTTAACACAGTATTTGCAATTCAATTCTTTATTTCTGTAAATGGAAAATGTAATAGTCCATGTTAAAACTAACATGTAAAACGTTACAGTATTTAATAATAAATGTGTGCAACATTTTCTTCAGTTAACACAGCATACTTGAATTAACCAGTATAGGGAAATATTCTGAATTTTTTTCAAATCAAACTAAGTCATAACTTAGTGCAATTTTGAAAAAAAAATACGCGTCTATAAGATATAAACGTAAATGCTACAAATATTTCGTAATGTCATCTCCATGTTATGAAGGATGTGGTACAACATAAATTACTCAGATAATCAGCTCCAAAATAATTATTTCAATTTTATTGCTCTCCTGAAAAAAGTAGTTTTTTGACTTAGTTGGTTTTGGAATCCACTTTTCAATTAATCTTACTGCTACTTGTTTTTCTAAGAATAACTAATTATTCCATGCATCCAGCAGCGCACCAGGTGGCGAAAATTTTAACCCTGTGCATACAATATTCCCCCGTGCCCATTCTGAAACCACCTAATTTAAAATTAACATTTAAGTTTTTATTCTTTACACCATTTCCCACTGAAAATTAGTATTCGAGCCAACAGGAAGATGAAAAAGACGTTCTATTTTACACTAACCTCAAATACAATTAATTAAAATACTAACAAAAAGGGACAGAAAGGAAAAGAAAAGGTCAGATAATTTAAATTGTATTCTTTGGATATTTAGTGTACAATGCACTGGTAAAGCATGCAAAAACTAGTTACATCATTTAAATTGTTATATCACTGGTGGAGAATAATGTGGGAGCTACCCATCATGTAATTCTAATGATTACAACCTACGGTAACGAGCGCTGATCTTGTTACTTCGTCCGCGAAATGTTAGGTGGTGCTGACAGCAGTTTCGCATCCTATTTTATTCACCCATGATATGGTGGTCCTGGAACTCGCGGAACGTTGCGCTACCAGGTCATTTTGCGAAGGAACATAATGACTCACTCCGGCGGAGAAGGGAAGTGGGGAGTGGAACATGACAATTACATAACCCCAACATCATTATTCGTTTCGGTTCAGTGGTTTAGCAACTGTGAACGAAACAATTCACTACTAAAACCGTGACATTAGGTTTCAGTACATAACACCCAGTACGGGAGTGATTTTAAAAACATTTACGTTAAAAGGCGAACAGATAGATAGACAGAACATTAAGGGCCGGTATTATAAACGCCATTTAAACCTTACGTTCAGTTTAAACTGAAGTTTTTCGTTTTGCTTCGTATTATAAACCTTAACTACCAGTTAATCTTAAGTTAACTTGAGTTTAACTTGATCGGCAGTCCTCTGCCGTTTAAACTGCAGTTCAAGGCTGAACAGTGCAAGATGGCGGTTCCCGCAATACACATGGATATTGCAGATGTTTTCCAAGAACTTACGAGTGACGATAAGTGAATGATCAATATTACTGAACGACCACGGCGGCCAAGAATTTTTTGAAATAAAGTGCACCACTTTGAAATATAAATGAATATGAGTTTAAAACAGATTGAGGCTTTCGAAGCAGACAGTCCTAACCTTCAAAATTAGGTTTTATAGTCCTAATCTTGTTTCGAAAAATTGAAATTCGGATAAAACATGCAACAGGAAAATGAGAAAGTACAAAAAATATGTTTTAGGGATTGAATTTAAAGATTATTTGAAAAGATAATTTATTTCTTTTTTATTTTTGAAAACATTCTATTGAATCTCTGCATCAATTACTAGTTACGCTGCACTACTTTTCCTCTGGTAGTAGGCATACTGAAAACAATGGAAGATTTCGGAGGTGTCCATAAATTTACTGTAAACTTATTGAGCATTATACTGTGTGTGGCAGACAGTCTCCTGGTAAGATTTGCAATGGACCCTGATTTATAAACACACTTATTACCTAATTTTACTAGACTCATAAAAATAATTGATTTATTTGACTGAATTCTGTTTCATAAACATTCTAGGCAACACATAAAATACGCACACTAATATTATTACTTCACTACTCAGTTGATTCTGTATGGTGTTACCTTGCGGACGGTCATGCAAGGTTTAGTTTGGTTGCATTGTGTTTGGAGTATAATGTTGGTAGCCAGCGTTAAGAAACTATTTGAGGTTAATGGCCGGTTTCACCAAGCTTCTTTAAATCAGCATCAACGACTTGTCAACAAATGGATCGTTTAATTTTAACGGAATCTTTAAAAGTTGACTTTCACCAAGCCTCGTATCTTTAAAATTAACAGGCGTTTACTAACGAGGGGATTTTGTACTTATATCTTGCATGTTTTGTTTTTCATACGACCATGGCTTCGAAATCGCGAATTTCATTGTTTACATATGATCATGGCTGACTTTGTTTGGCATGAGGAAACAATCATAGGCAAACGGGTAAGAGGCTGTAATTTTAGGAACATCTTCCTAAATACAGTATGTTGTCATACCGCAATTAAAAAAAAAAGACAGCTGCTTCCAAATGTAAATAATAGGAATGTAGAGCAGTTAAATTGTAGTTGCTAAAGAAAATCTGAAAAAATTTAGCGAACTGTAAGGTCGACAGCTTAAAAATTGATGCCACAATTAATTATATACAAAGCATTCTAAGCAGTTATATTAGGCCTAAATTTAGGACGGGAAATCGCCTCTTCCATAAATTGCATACTACTTTTCCACTGTATTTCATGCAGATTTATTAGTACCCTGTAACAATTTTGCCATACTTGTGTGGCAGGATTCAGGAGAGATGTCATTAAATTGGATTTTAAGGGGTATCCATTGCCTCCTAAAAGAAAATCTCTTTGCACCCTTTTCATTTAAAAGGCATCCTCCTTTGGAATGTTGTGCTATCCGTGTAGACCGTAACATTATCGTTGAACTTATAAGGGATTTTTTTGTGGTAATGCAGTTGATCGTACATGCAAAGCATAACAAAAACCTAAACTAATCAAACGTAACCTGTCACAGATTCGTATGTGCAAGGTGTATAAGCAGAGTACGAAGGAAAATAACTCAGCGCTAGTTTAGCCACAATTTTTCTATGCGGAGCGTTACATAGGCCTATGAAATTGTTTGAATATTGAAGGAAAAATAGGATCTTCTATTGCAGAATCTTTTGGCTATATTACTGCCAGGATATACGATTGGAACATGTACACAATCTATGTTGTCTATGACAACAAAAAATTTAGCTATAAGCTTATTAGGCCTATAGAAATAATGACTATTGTAATGTTGATAGTACGTCTGATAATTTATTCACATATCTAGACAATACAGCTTTTGATACCCCGTTCATATCATCAATTAATATTTCAGAACTTCCCGCAACGTTATTTTAAAACGAGAAGAATCTGTTGAAGAGGCGTTAAGTGGGTGATTTCTATCTGTCGTATTCTAACCTATACAATATACCGGTATTCAATTTCTTGTAGAATCATTCTTACTACTTATTTCCTTAATGTGTAGCTTTCGTTGAATTCTTTATCACTTAAATCTCCAAAATGATTATTCCGAGTGTTATTACAACATATAAGTTCGTCGTTATGTTGAAGTTCTAAATAAAGAACTTCATCATCGAATAATTACGTCCGCCATGTTGTTGACTTCTTAACGCATCGTTACTGTTTCAACGCGACGAATAGGTCCTAATAAATTAACGATGAATTTAAAGATGCGTTAGCAAAAATGATACTTGATGAAACACAAAAACTGACTAACGTGTCATTAAATTATTTAACGAGACGTTATAATGATAACGAAGGTTGATGAAACCGGCCATAAGTCTGACAAGCATACTGAAATACGCGATAATGGTCCTCTATAGGTTTTTTTTATGATACTCTCTCTGATATCGAAGAACAAAGATGTTTCTTAATGAAGATTCTCCACGAGTGTCGGCTATTTTAAATCAATAGTGTAATTAAACGGCTGCGATCGTCTTCTCTTCTTTCCTACCAGTAATACCAATCGTATTCCACTACGGTTTAACTTAACTGAGACTCTGTAATACGGCATTCTGTTAAACTCATGGTTGGGTTTAACTTAGGTTTAACATAATCTTTAGATTAACCGTATTTATAAAACCGAGCCTTAAACAAATATACGGACAGGTAGATAGCGAGGCAGACTAGCAGAAGAATGAATGTATGAATGGACGGGTGGACGGCAGACGGACAGTTGGGCAAAAGGACGGACAAAAACGCATTACTTGGATGAGACAAGTTATGGAGTGTCCGTGGTGAAGTCCTATGTAAGCAGGATTATGGTGTAAAGTGGCACCTCGCTTTTTGTGACACATCGTTCTTTGAAAATAGCTGAGAAGACGATACTTGCAGCGGATTCCTTCCTAGGATAGTGGTCTCATACCCATGACCAACATTCCTCTTTAGCGCGCCCTTAAAAACGCCGATGTAATTTATGGGGGAACTCCTTATGCTGAAACGGTTATATAGCGGCACTATCGACTGGGTCCGAAACTATAATCCACGGGGTGATTTCCAAGGAAGACAGCAGCTTACACAAGACGCAAGACGAATAGATGGAAGAAAGAGAGAGAGAGAGATCTTTCTAAACCAGAAAGAAGAAAAATAGCATTTCAACCTATGTAGCTCTCCTTGTCTGCCCCACTCACTCTCTCTCTCTCTCTCTCTCTCTCTCTCTCTTCAGCATCCTTTCTACTCTTTTACGAAAAACAGAAGCGAAATTCCAGTTTGTGTTTGCTTTTCTCTATCCTTCCTTTCTATTCTTCTTTTTTTTTTTACATCTCTGCTGCTTTTCTTCCTCGTCTTGGGACTTTTAAAGAAACTGAGTGACAAGAAAATGTCCAACGATTTTCCACTTGCAAAGGACCAACCGTTGATGAACAGTCTGATTGGAACATTGTTCGTTGACACAAGATGAGAAATGTTAATGAGAACGAAGAAATGCTACAAGAAACACCCAAACAACACGTCTGTGTTTACAAGACTGAATTTTTCACATAGTTTTCTGTTCAACTCAATCTTACTCGGCACTGTGACATTTGTAATTAAAAACACTGTTCCATTACCTAAGAGTGTTTTCAGAAATATATCTATATCAAGTAGAGTTAATTTCATTTTAAATTGTTTTAAGGAGAGAGGATTGTATTTTTTGGTGAAATATGAGTAAATTTTCAAAAAAAAATATTTAAAATACACTGTGATATGTGTGGAATGCATTGCATAACCTTTGTGGGTATTTGTGCCCTTATCGGATGCTGAGTCGCCATTTTTAAACATCCTGCGTTAAGGATTTTTAAATCACTCGCCCACTTTTATTGTTGTTTCCAGTAAATTAAATTTTCAAATTTTTTTTTCTTTAAAATACCATTTGATATGTGTGGAATGCATTGCATAACAATTTGTGGGTATTTCTGCCCTTATCGGATGTTGAGATGTCATTTTTAAACTTCCTGCGCTATGGATATTTAAATCACACGCCCGCTTTTATCGGTTTCCAGTAATTTCATTTTTTTTTTTGCTACATTCTCAGACAAAAATGGATACAATTTCTGAACTATTAAAGATACAAGCATTAAATTTAGAACACACATTCTTTAGACTATTAGGAAACTTTTCTCTGTAACAGAATTTTGTTAATTGATTTCATTTTAACAATACGTCCGTTTGTTTGCAAGAAAGGCAATTAGAAAATTGTTATTATATTTTAATTGTTTATTTTACAAACATAGGTACTAATATCAATATTCTGTTACAGACAGTTTGTCGAACATGCTTTTGCAAATACATTGCAAAATTCTGTTTCAATCTATCTTTAAAAACGGTTTAGATATATCGGTTTTAGTACAATACTGCATTGGGTATATATTTTTTTTTCAAATTTGGGCTCCCAAATAATTTTTTTTTCAAACTATTTTTATTTGGTTGAGTTGCCACAGATATGAGCTCTCTACATACAAAAAATTAATATTTTACACCAAATAGGAAAAAAGTTTTTAAAAATACCATCCTCTCCCCTTAAAAGACGTAGAAATTATAGTCAATTAATCAGAAGAAGATGGAATTGTATTATTTTCACTGCTTGTATAAAATTTAAAAATTAAGTGTGTAGCATTTATGAGCACACAAATGAAATTTCTTAAGGTATAAATGCGTTGTAATCTTTTTAAATATTAGTGCAACGAGCTGTGAACTTTTCTGAGGTCTCTGTGCAGTGTGTCTTATTCTAGTACTTCTGGTGTTAACATTGAATTTTTATATTTTGTGTTTGGTAAGCTGTGCCAAAACAAGTGAAATCACATTTATTACGACAGTGGATTGGAAATGATTCCATCTTTACCACCGAGGAAAAAGTTATGTTATTTAAAACTGACTCTAAGAGTACGTTTTTAACAATCAGGCAATTTTTGCGACATCTTTCAAGTTTTGGATAAAAACCTAAAAATACTATTTCACCTATTCCAATAACCTAAAATGAATTTCTTGAAAACCTAAAAATCCGGTCCCTAGTTATATGTTACTAAAAATGTTCAATTTCTTTCGTACCATAAGTTACTGAGTCATTCTGAGAAAAAATAATATTTGTTTTTTGTAACTGTAGCGAAGCGCATGGGTACGGATAGTTTTTTAATAAGATGACATTCTAGTACCATTCTCTGAACATTTTCTCTCCACTTCGTTCTCTTTTCTTTATTTTTGCCATTCAGATTTTATAGTTGCATTCCCAATTCTTCCGTGATAGCTTCGTTTCTTTTATGGTCTGTTTTATTATACCCCGCAACGTCTCTTAAAAATATTCGCCAGATTTCTATTTTCATCTCTTCCGTCATTATCCATGTTTCAGTTACATAAAATAATATTTGTACTGACATTACCTTTACAAAACTTGAATAATGTACAGCTATCAAAAAAAAAAAAAAAAAAAAGTGGCCGCACTCGTGAACAGCGAATATTTTCAAAGTCCACTTCGGATCGCGGCGATGTTACACGATGCATGTGCTTGTACAAGCAGTTCCGGAACCATGAAAGTGTTCCGTATCTGCTCCTCGCAGACCAGCGGTAGAGTGCTTGTTTAATGTTTCAAAGGTTCTGGGTTCGGGCCTTCTTCATGTTTTCATTTTATTTTTTAATCGTTCTTTAGCGATGTAAATGATATTCAAATTATCATTTATATCCAGTTATCGTTCTTTATGGATATCACGTTATTTATATTTTGTTATCGTTCTTTAGAGATATGAATAAAATTCAAGTCATCATTTGTATTCTGTTATCGTTTTATAACGATATGAATAATATTTATTACTATTGTAGCTACAGTATCTCCAATGGGGGTTAGCCCTATTTTACATATGTATGATAGGCTATAGTTTTATACACAAAAAAGGTAAGCATAAAGAGAAATGGAAAAGAAAATTAAATTAGCTTACACGATGTAAACGAAACATAAACAATCCGTAAATTAGGCATTGCGATTGCAAAACAAATATCAGGTATCAATTTGAAACATACAAAAACATTAACAACACACATACGTAACACTTCTATAACACAAATATGCAGCTTTCCGTACCATACATCATAAATTAATACACAATAGTCACACAGACACAATCAAACTATAATTACGACATTGCGACGACATCAAGCATCCCATAACTGACTCACATACATAACAAATCAAGCATCCGTTGCAACACATACACTTCAACATAGTAACCACACTTTTAAAAGTTACAAATTTGGCTCCAAGAAGAATAAATAGGACACTGTTACTGATTACTATTCTTCTACAATTTCTTAAATAGTTCTGTAATAAATCTGTGAAATTCCGATATGAATAATATTCACGTTTTTTATATTGTTATCGTTCTTTAGCGATATAAATAATATTCAAGTTTTCATTTATACTGTTTTCCTTCATTAGCATTATAAAATAATATTCAAGTTATTTATATTGTTATTGTTCTTTCGCAATATAAATAATCTGTATTTTATGTAAGTAATTATTATAACACAAATAAACATAATTCTTTGTAAAATAGGTTATTTTATTTAGATAATTAAATACGTATTATATAATATCTTATATTAATTAAACAAACCGATATTTAACATTTATATTGTGTTATCGTTCTTTAGTGATACTGTATAAATAATATTCAAGTTATTTATATTGTAATCGTTCTTTAGCGATATAAATAACATAAATTTAATATTAGGTTTGGAAAAATCCAGTTGCATAATACTGCTATTAGTTTTTCTTTTTGTATTATTACATTATACTATCTTGAACCACAATAAAATGAAAAGGAGTAACGACGAATTGAACCTGAGACGTTGACATCTAAATTCCGACGTTCGTCCGCTGAGCTACGAGGGCAAAAGTGTGGAAACATTTTCGGAAAAATTGGCCCAATCACACTCTAATATTTTCTGATGATTCGTAGAAGCTAGTCCAGGATGCGGGGGGCAAAGGCTAATTGAGATTTCCCGATCTCTGATAGGGTCAAACATCCTGATAGAATTAATATTTAACCCTTGCCGTGACTTTCGGTGAAGTCCGGAGGGCCCAATTAGTCAAATCCACTCTCCTCATCTCCACGCTTGGGTCCCCTGGAATTTAATAAGATGCGAAAGAGATAGTGGTGTGCGGAAAGCAACGGGATGTTACCGCATTTAGGCCTATCCTTCCCAAGAAAAACTGCAAACATGAACAAAGGAAGCTTTTAATAGAAGAAGAAGGATCTTCTGCGGACCTCTGGAAAAAGAACTAAGGAAAAGACTAGTGAAGTGCTTTGTGTGGAGTGTGGCATTGTATGGGGAAGGAACATGGACATTACGACGAAATGAAGAGAAACGAATTGAAGCATTCGAAATGTGGATGTGGAGAAGAACGGTGCGTGTGAAGTGGACAGATAGAATAAGAAATAAAATTGTGTTTGAAAAAGTGAGTGATGAAAGAATGATGCTTAAACTGATTAGAAAGAGAAAAAGGAATTTGTTGGGTCTCTGGTTGAAAAGATTAATAGACATTAGGATATGTGGATCATATGCGGAGACTAAGAGGAAGGCAGAAAATAAGAAAGATTGGAGATTGCTGGGTTTGCAATGAAAGACCTGTCCATGGACAGAACACTTATGTATGTATGTTCAGAATGCCTGGAATATCGTGTCTAAAAACAGTCGCTATTTGCAAAGACTAGGCAATTCCATACCCACTCGAATGCAAGATGATCGAGATAAGAGGAAGATAGACTAAATATTGAATTGTGGCTTTTTTTTTTTTTTTTGAACGCTTAATTGTTTGAATGTTTTAAGGCCGACGCCAGTAAATTTGTTTTGTTTATGCCACGAAAGATATTTTTATTGAGAATAAAATCTTTTTTCTTTCCATTTGCAGCCACAATACCATAATGATAAAGTCATGGCATAATATATTAATGAACCTGATGTTAATTACTAAAATAATCGTAAAAGAGAAATGAGCCATTATGTATAGTTTGTCTCTCTCAAAAACAGAACAAAAAAGAACATAAAAAGCACGTGGTTGTAGTCGAACGCAGGACCTCATGAATAAGAGACCTGAACGCTACAATTATGCTATCGATAACACACACAATACTTCAATTATAACTGTAGATATCAGGCAACGTGGTCCAACAACATGTAACATCGCCTGTCTCCGAATTGTAGCGAAGATACCCGAAGGGAACTTTGTTTCAGGAGAGCGGCCACTTTTTCTTTCCACAGCTGTACCTTATCTTACTTTATTTTGCATCAATATCCGTACAATTCCACTTACTTACTTACTTACTCACTTACTTACTTACTGGCTTTTAAGAAACCCGGAGGTTCATTGCCGCCCTCACATAAGACCGCCATTGGTCCCTGTCCTGAGTAAAGTTAATCCAGTCTCTATCATTAAATCCCACCTCCCTCAAATCCATTTTAATATTATTTTCCCATCTACGTCACGGCCTAGCTAAAGGTCTTTTTCGCTCCGGCCTCCCAACTAACACTCTATATGCATTTCTAGATTCGACCATACGTGCTACATGCTCACCCCATCTCAAACGTCTGGATCTAATGTTCCTAATTATGTCAGGTGAAGAAAACAATGCGTGCAGTTCTGTGTTGTGTAACTTTCTCCATTCTCCTGTAACTTCATCCCTCTTAGCTCCAAATATTTTCCTAAGCACCTTATTCTCAAACACCCTTAACCTATGTTCCTCTCTCAAAGTGAGAGTCCAAGTTTCACAACCATAAAGAACAACCGGTAATATAATTGTTTTATAAATTCTAACTTTCAGATTTTTTGACAGCAGACTGGATGATAAAAGCTTCTCAACCGAATAATAACAGGCATTTCCCATATTTATTATGTGTTTAATTTCCTTCCGAGTATCATTTATATTTGTTACTGTTGCTCCAAGATATATTTGAACTTCTCTACCTCTTCAAAAAATAAATTTCCAATTTTTATATCTCCATTTCGTACAATATTCCCGTCACGAAACATAATCATATACTTTGTCTTTTCGGGATTTACTTCCAAACCTATCTCTTTACTTGCTTCAGTAAAATTACCATGTTTTCCCTAATCGTTTGTGGGTTTTCTCCTAACATATTCACGTCATCCGCATAGACGAGCAGCTGATGTAACCCGTTCAATTCCAATCCCTCTCTGTTATCTCTGTACAATTCCACTTAAATAATTAAATATTTGCATCTATTATGTTTGTTCCATTTTCTTTTAATATGTAACATTACGTCCTAAATATTCAAATGTATCTACTTTCTCTGCATTATTATTTACTATTACAATTTTTTATTTAATATTTTCTTTGCCTTTGAATGTCAGAACTTATTTTTTATTTACAGTTATCAATTTATAGGCTGTTGCAATGTTTAAAAAAACTTAAACAGTTAAAATTTGATGCGTATTCCATTATTCAGCTGTTGAGTAGTTATTATTTCTGTCCTTACTACCAATTTTCAGTTAAATCCCATGATTATAAAAATTTCTCTACATGTGAAATTAATGACAGGATTAATGCTAATAACGGTATAAAATAATTAAATATTGACTCGACATAAAATTTATTATCCTAGAACATAAATAAAACGCAGGTGGTCCCATTCTTCTTACCATTTAGTGGACATAAAGCAGAAGATGAGAACGTATTTCATAATTAAAATCCATGATTTCGAATGTTTAATTTTAGGAAAACGAAAATGTCTTTTCTTAGATGAATCCCCATATGTAAAACATTTAGGAATAGTTATTATAGATCAACATTTAATATGAAATATGCGTAAAGCTTTTCACTGTTACATATTATGTTGCATTATTTAAAAATCTGTGACGGTTAGCCCTTTTTTCCATCAAATATATTGCGTTTAGTTTATCTTGTCTACAATATGGTGTAATGGAATGGGGAAACATTATTAAACCTTTTAGACAACATGTTATAATGGCTTTAAATTTGCTTCAGAAGCCTTTTATTACAATGTTCAACATCTTTTCTTCCAAGCTATAACTTTGCAATAAGACTATTTCACTTTTATTGTCGCCATATTTTCACCATCAGTTGAACTTTGAAACATTCAAGTACATAATTAACCACTAAAAACATAAAATCTGAAAGCTAGGCTATTTTGATATACCAAATCTATCTTCACCACTCTGCCAGTTGGCTAATCCTCGCAGATAATCGGTGTTCATTTTAAAAGAATTTTAGAGATGTTATTAACAATTTATTGTCTGCTAATTTATAGAAAAATAGACAATGCGTAGATAAGATATAGTGTGAAACTCGTACCAAAACAACTTCATTGCCTCCGTTGGCCTGGAATTTGAAAATTCTCTGCGGTCGTAATAAATATTTGTTTAAGGTAACACCTCCCGATAAATAGACAAATCTATGAAGAAATATTGTTTTGGAATGTATTGAAAACAGGAGAAATGACAATGTGAACAAAATATTATCAGATAAATGAATGAATTTTAAGAAACAATGCAGCGAAGCAGAAACTCTTGGACATGTTTTGGGTTATTGCCCTAAAGGAGAACTACTGAGGAACAATCGCCACCATAAAGTGAGAAGCTCCATCGCAACCACTCTTCGGAAGGCAAAGTGGGAAGTTTACGAAGAAGTGCACTGCTTGGCTGAGAATGGGTCAACGAGAAGAGCAGACATAGCCATCGATCGCCGGAAACAAAGAAGCCTCATTCTCGACCCCACTGTTCGTTTCGAGAAGGATGATCAACAAGCCAACAACGTTAACAATGAAAAGAGGTCACATTGAATATTTTAAAAGCACTCGGTCTCCAATTTTTTGAAATTCAAAACATTTTATTGGATATTCTTAAGGATTCAATCCAAATATTGCATTACCTTTATATTTTGGCCATTGACGATTCTTTTGGGTTTGCATTTCTCTGGATGTTTTACTAAACAATTCCCGTATTTAATCTTTTTGTCTTTCTAAATTATTTCTGTAATGATTTTATTCTGGATCTTTATGGTCACCCTCATTGAGGGCAGATTATTTTGTTAAAAATAGTTATTGTACAACCCATGTATTCCTCACTTCAGTGAGAGATACAAAATGAATTTTAATACATGGGAAGTGAAAGGACTTCTTTTTGGCGCTAGGTAAACTTCATTCACGTTAACCAAAACCATTCTCCTTTCTCTTAAATTTTCTAATGAGGACATTAACAAAATTTGTCTAATGGTATTGAGAGACTCACTATCCATTTTACACAATCACTTTTATAATACTTTGTATTTTTTTTACTTCATTTCATTACTCTTCAATGTATTTTCATCTCATGTTTCTCCGAAATCAAATTGTACTTTATTTTTAAATTTATCATTGTTCCGTATTCTCTCCGCAATCATATTGTATTTTTAATTTAACCACTGCGTTGTATTCTGGATCCTGGTGGTCAGCCGTAGATTTCGGCCAGATGACCCAAATTGTGGAATTTGTATGTGCAGCCACTACAATTAGAAATTTACAAAATATATTTCGTAAATTAAGACACATCATTTGTAAAGTAAAATATTAATCGGTTGCGAACCAAGGTGTTGTAATTGAAATGGACGTTCTTCGAAAGATAATATGAAATAGATCTCATTAGTAATTATTAATTGATGATAATTCGAAATAGTTACCTAATCAGTTTCATTAAATTCCTTGCAATACATAAATATTCGTCACATAACTTCAAACTACCACAAATTAATCTTTATTTTAGAATTCTGAGTGCAGATGCAAATAGTAGAGGTTGCTGTCTGTTTTCGCATCATACTTTCTTTTAGCCCAGAGCTTGAATATAAAATTATGTGTATATTGGTGCAGCCATCCTGAATTTATAATGCGTTTCCCACATCCTCCAGTTCTACGGTTCTACTAACCTAACATCGATGCCACATCGCCTTCAGCAAGTGGGAAAAATACATGAACTTTAGCCTCTCTAATTCAACGAGGCGAGAACCTCATTCTACAGCGCACATTGTCTTTATTCAGTCGTTAATGAAGAATCCCCAGCTAGCATTCAGGCAAGAATTCGTATTAAATTCTGGTAATTTAACTTGTTTACATAGGGGAAAAAATAATCGTTGTAAGCAATTGGATTCAAAGTCCATTTTATTAATTTCGGCGTTTTCTGATACAGTGTTTACATTTCTATTAAATTTACAAGAATTTATACTAGTAACTACATTCAGACTGTTCCTTTGGTTTCAATGTAGGCTATATCTTTTTTTTTTCAGATATTTATTCATATCTTCCAATTACGTTATGTTCGTTCTCATTTTTCGGTACAGACGCTGCAGGCGTGTTTCGAATTTCGTTTAAATTTAGGTCATATTTCGGAATATCTAGAAAATATTAAGAAACATGGTTCGAATGTGGAGAGTAAGAAGAAGGCAAAATATAGGAAAGTAGTGTATAATAGTAGACTGTATATTTATTTATTTAACCTGGTAGAGATAAGGCCATGGGCCCTTCTCTTCCCCTCTACCAGGGGATTATAACTACAATATTAAGAATACAATTACAATTAAAGAATTTAATGTTTTAAATATCTAGAAAATTTATATGTATACTATTTTGAATTACTACCATAATTATCAAGCTAAATTCATATCATCCGATCATGGCCACAACACAAGAAGATGCAATATTTCGCTCCCCTCATTGAACCAAAATGTAAGACTGAAGCAGGTCTTTGGCACAGTTCTAATTACGGTCCGAGATTATACAGGGTGTTTAAAAATACGGGGCATAATTTCAGGTATGTATTTCCCACATGTAGACAATCAAAATAGTTCATTACAACATGTGTCCGGAAATGCTTTATTTCCGAGTTATGGCCTTCACAACATTGAAATTCACCGGAACGTTTTTATTACCGCAGGTCGTTGCCGTCAAAGGAGACATTAAGAGGGCACTCTGACAGTTCATTCCGAGGCGAAGGTTTCATTCAGTGTTGTGTAGGCGTTAGACTGTGCGACATGTATTCAAATCAAGAGCTGGCAGCGATACACTTCATGTACGGCAAGGCGGACGGCAATGCTGCGCTGGCTCGTCGTTTGTACCAGGAGAGGTACCCACAGCGACAATGTCCAGATCGGAAGACATTTGTACGTCTCCATTACCGTGTGTGCGAGTATGGAAAATTTAACTCTCCTGATTTGGGAAGGGGACGACCAAGATCTACAACTCCAGAAGTACAGGAGGAGATTCTGGAGGCTGTGAACATGACTTATTCTATCAGCACACGAAGGGTAGCGTTGCAAGTCAATGTTCCTCATACGACTGTCTGGAGACTGTTGAAAGAGTAGGCCTATCAATTGTATCCTTATCATTTGCAACGTGTATAGGCCCTGTCACCAGCAGATTACCCTGCACGAGTTAGGTTCTATCAGTAGTTCTTGCAGCAGTGTGGTGTAAATCCGAACTTCCCTGCCTTAGTATTATTTACAGATGAAGCACAGTTCACACGAGATGGCATAATAAATTTCCACAATCAGCATGTATGGGCGTATGAAAACCCACGTGCAACTGTTCCATCTCATCACCAGGTGCGGTTCTCCCTCAACATGTGGGCCGGTATCATTGGTGATCGATTAGTTAGACCCCATGTACTTGTAAACAGACTTACGGGGCAGGCGTACACAAACTTCCTGGAAAACACCATACCTCATGTTTTAGAAGACACTCCACTGATCAATCGTCAACACATTCACTTCTTGCATGATGGCGCTCATGCACACTTCAGTCGTACGGCTCGCCGGTACTTGGATCGAAGGTTTCCTGATCGATGGATAGGTAGAGGTGGCCCAATTGCTTGGCCTCCACGCTCACCTGATCTGAACCCTCTCGATTTCTACTTGTGGGGCCATTTAAAATCATTGGTTTATTCGTCTACGGTGCCTGATTTGGAATCCCTTCGGAATCGAATTGTGGCATGTTCTGAGGACATGCGCAATACTCCTGGAGTTTGGGCTCGTGTTCGCAGGGCAATGAGAATCTATGTGAGGTCTGTATTCAAGCAGGAGGTGGACATTTTGAACATCTTCTGTAATGACAACGACCTGCGGAAAGAAAAACGTTCCGGTGAATTTCAATGTTGTGAAGGCCATAACTCGGAAATGAAGCATTTCCGGACACATGTTGTAATGAACTATTTTGATTGTCTACATGTGGGAAATACATACCTGAAATAATGCTCCGTATTTTTGAAACACCCTGTATATAGATTTTATAAAGAGGAATCCTAAACTAACATTATTAAACAATACATTATTCAAAAAACAAATGCTTGAACTGTTTTTAAAATTATAATCATGTAAATTCTTATTCTTTCTTTATTTTTTTTTCTGTCACCTTAACAATGTTGTATTCTTAACTTAGTATGTTTATGTATACTGTAGGGTATTGGACCGTTGGTTTGTTGTTAGTTTTTGTTTTCATTCTTATTCTTTTTAAACTTTATGTGTAATTACATTTAACAGTTTAATCACAGTTGTGATTATTATTAGACTATTATTATTATTATTATTATTATTATTATTATTATTATTATTATTATTATTATTATTATTATTATTATTAGCCTATTATTTCATTTTTCTCTTTTATCCAGTTTTCATTCTTTGTCACACCCGACCTCAAGCATCTTGCTTTTTCGGGTGTGACCCAGTTACATTTTATTTATACAATAAATTGTAATATGTAGGCTATTTTACTATGAAATTGGTAATCGATTTCGAATTTTGAAGAATGTTCATATATGAGTATTACAATAATATTGTAAAATATTTGTTATTGTATTTAATTTTTGCTTCCAATAAAAGAATCTTGTAATATTATAATTACAATTAATATTAAATTTACAAATACAATAAAAACAAAGTTAAGAACAAGGAAAGATTTTTTACTTAAGTAAAAATTAAACCTTGAATAAAATTATATAGTGATAAAATTATCGCATATTGAAGTATTTTGTGCTAAAATAAGAGAATTATTTACAAGAAGCTATGTCTGAACGAGTCTTAATTACTTAATAAATTTTTATTTAAATTACATTTTATTTCGACAGTCCCTGATGCCAATAGGTAGCGAATTCTAGAGTCTTGGCAGGGCTATTGTGAAAGAGGATGAGTATGAGGAAGTGCGATGGGATGGTATTGTTAGTATTGTTTCATGGCGAGAACGTGTGTTCAGATTATGGTGGGCAAAAAGGTAAGTGAAGAGATTCGACAGGTACGAAAGTATAGCAGAATTCAATATTTCGAAGAGAAGGAGAAATGAATGTAAATTCCTTTTCTTATCTGTTTAAGCCAACCTATTGCTTCCAGGAATGGGGTAATATGATCTTATTTTCGAACATTGCTTACGAAACGTACACGCAAATTATGAGCACGTTGATGTTTCGTTTTGTTGTCTTTGAAAAGGTTAGTCAGTAATTTATTGAATGATTGAAGAATTATGAATTGCTAGTAAAAGACCAACTCTTAGGTAGAAAATTATGAACGAATGAATGAATGGATTTTGTAATAACAGCATATACAAGATTTTATCACTAAATGTACCTTGTTGTTTCATACCATCTCTTAACCGGACATCGGAGAGATCTCTTCCGTCTAGAGCAGTAGTATCTTGTTTGGAATTCTTAGTTTATCCATACTCTGTATGTGTTATCTCCAGTTGTAGACCTATTTTAGTTATAGATTTCAATTACAGCGGTATTTAGTATTAAAATTCAACGTGAGGAAGAAACGGCTAACAAATTTTGCCTAAAATCCTCTACCAGAATCAGGTTCTAATTACGTGCCGTAAATACAGGACACGAAATCATTAGCTTTGTGTCTTTCCAGAAGGAAACATATTAAAGTATTTTTTTTTGTCTTAGGAAATCCATCACCTTGACAGGTTTTGAGCCCACGAACATTGTACAAAACGGCTAGCAAGGTAACAAGTGAGGCATACTCTAGAACAAATTGTTTCATTTGATATACAGAGCCTCAAACAATAATTTAGATCTATTAAAACAGCATTGCGCAAAACGACAATCAAATGTTTTTAGAGTGCGCTGCGTTTGTTGGAGGGAAATAATATTTTGTCACGAGAGAAATGTGGTATTAAGGATTCAATAAATGATGGAAACGAAAAAACGACATAAAGTACTGCAATTATTGTAGAAAATATTCCGTTCAGTAAGCTGAAAATAAAACCCTGACAGAATATCATGAATAAAGATGAGGGGTTTGTGCGCAGCACGAAAAACACGTTGACTCGACAGGGAGCATAGGTGGACAGACAGGTGAACAAAATATGTTTTTATATTGACTTAATCTGTTTACTATGTATTGTGTTTTTTGTTTAGCTTAACTGATGAATTGTATGTACTGTAAATTGAATAGTATACTGTATAGGTCAACTGATGAATTGTTTAAGCTTATAAATTGAATTAATCTACTTCATATGAATTGTATAGCTTAACGAAAATAAGTTTGTAAATTGAACTAATTTGATTGTATATGTTTGTATAGTTTGGCTGATGAATTGTATATGTTCTTAAAATGATTACTAGTCTGTGTAGCTCTACTGATGAATTGTATATAGACCTACTGTAAACTGAATGGTAATATGTATAGCTCAACTGATGAATTGTTTATGATTATAAATTGAATTAATCTACTTGATATTAATTGCACAAATTTGTATAGCTTAATGAAAGTATGCTACTTTGTATTGTACATATTTGTATAGTTTTGGCCGATGAATTGTGTATGCTTTAAATTGAATAGTAATCTATATAGCTCTACTGATAAATTGTTTGTGTTTGTAATTTGAAGTAGTTTACATGAAATGTATTATCAATTTCTGTATATCACAACTGGTTGAACTGTTTATGCCTTAAATTTAATTAAATTGTTTTGTATTATAATATAGCTCAACTTATGAATGATCGTTTGCGTTTGTAAATTTAATAATCTGATTGGCTATGTATTGTATACTTTTAGTAGAGCCATCGATGTAGCTCAGTCGGCAGACTCGCTGGGCTGCTGATCCGGAGCTGCGTTCGGGCTTGGGTTGGATCCCCCTTTGGACTTTGGTTTCTTCGGAGGTTTTCCCCAGCCGTGGGACTGAAGCCGGATGGTCTATGGCGAGTCCTTGGCATCAACCCCTTTGATTTGATTACCTGGTTGAGTTTTTCCGAGGTTTCCCCCACCGAAAAGGCAAATGCCGGGTAATATTTTGGCAATCCTCAGACCTCATCTCATCTCACTACATCTCGCCAAAATGTAAAAAAATTGTACAAAATTTAAAAATTGTAGAAATTACTAAATTGTAAAACTATAAAAATTTGTAAAAATTGTAATTTTAATATTGTAAAAGGTTGACATGTTCCACATCTTAAAGCTTCATTGCTCATGTAAGATCTATGGAATAAAATAAATGAATGAATTAATGAATGAACTACGACCAGTGCAACCAAAAGAAATGCAACTACACGCTATCCATTTGCCTACCTGCCGTCTTATAACACGAAACGAACACAGGCCTCCATAGTCCAATGCACTGCAGTGGTGAACGGACGTAGTGAGCAATAGTTACCCACGATGTCGGAAACTAAGCAAACAAAAGATGTGAAATTAAATACTTCATTACGGAGATACAGCAGTGATATGTAGCGCATCCAAGCAAACACAATTGTATGTACAGTATGTGAGTATGAAATTACAAAATTATGTAGGAAGTATTACGTAGAAAGACATTGTAACAGAAGAAAACATAAAGACAATATTGCACGCGCTTTAAAGGTACTGATTCCCCCAACATCAAAATTAGTATCAAATTCAAAATCAGAATTTGCTAAGGATTTATGTGCGATGTTGATTAAAGTAAATATTCCTCTCGAGGATTTTTGGAAAAATATACCAAGCAGCGCGTTCCGAATCAGACAACTCTCCGTAAAGACTATGTATCTGATTGCACAGCAATAATAAAAGAGGTGTCCGAAATAATCAAGAAAGGACCTCCAGCACCTTGCACATAGAGAATAAAGAATAAATAACAGAAAAATAAGAGCTATTTAACAACTTGTAACATGTTGAATAATGCAAAATCATCAGACGATAGGATAGTATATTTGACATAATGCACCGTTAACGTACTGTGACGTTGAAAGAAGCTCTTCACAGTTCAAGAACTGTTTGAGTGATCGACGACATTCGATCATTTAAGAATGTTAGTAGTGCAGTGCAATTCGGCTTGTGATGGCTCTGAAGCTATGGATGAATCATAAAGGCAAGTTTCTTCTTCTAACTATACTAATGTTTCTACATATCCTCATATTTGTATATTGTCTTCTGCTGGACCTTAACGGAGTGTTGCATTTGTCATTTTTAAACTGTACTCTTCGCGTGGTTTTTTTTACGTCGGAAGTCAACACAGGCACTAGGCATACAGCTGTACGTACACGTAACACGTAACCTGACGACAAACCGCACAAAACCCTCATCTTTAATCATGAACAAAAATGTAAGTCCTTGTCTAGTTCATATTAAGGATATATTATGTCACGAAATGATGAAGCAACTACGGAGCAGATGGAATAGTACATTATGCAACGAGCCTATAATGGCAGTAATTAAGACGCGAGTATGTTTATGAAATGAGCGCAAGCGAGTTTCATAATTTTCATACGAGCGTCTTAATTACCATTATAGGCAAGTTTCATACGACTTTTTATGCTCGACCATATTTATAACTTGAAATTATTCATAAGTATTCATGTTATTCTTATCCGACTGGGGAGCGGATCTGACCTTGTGCAATATCTCGTAAATTGTGAGATGTGCGCAGACGCGAAAGTATTGATTTTTTTCCGAGAAACAAATGAGGCGTTCAGAAGTCAACATGATTAACACCACTTTTGTTTATTTCAGAGTTTCTAAGTTGGCAATGTATTAAATTGACCATATTTTCAGTGGTCAATGTGATTAACTCCATAGTTCAGTTAAAAGTCCACAGAATGTAATATTCTTCTTGACTACAACACAGAACCAATTAGGTATATTCAACTGTAACCTTGAATATCTCAAAATCTTTGGAAAAGGAGTTAATCATGTTGACTTCTGAACGCCTCAAATGTCATTGATCTAGATATAGCCTAATCTAGAGAGCAAAATAAACATTAATCTTGATATAATCCCGAAATTGATTTAGGCATTGAAAAAAAGATGACGAATTGAATTTATTTGAATATTATTTACAATTAACGCTAATTATTATAGTAACAGAACATAACCTTCTGCGACATTATTGGATTTCCAGCCTCCGCGACGTTTCGCTAGTTGTCTTTGGATTGCATATCCGAGAATAATCGACACTTGCGTTTTCATATTGGTACAATGATGTTTTCTGATTGGTGGAACACCTGAACTTTGTTGAATAGGTGTACTTTAATGAGGTCCATTAAAGGGCTGCTACAGGTGTGTAATTACTATATTTCGGCATGGTCGAGCATAAAATATTTTAAAATGGAATCCTGGATGGAATACAATAATGAAAATTGCGGCTGTACTATGTGGAGAGGTGCCACATCAGTTTAACTTATTTTAATAAGCTCCAATCACGTCTTGTGATGTTGAAAGAATTTCTTTTACATTTTCAGAATATTCTTAGTGATAGAAGAACATCCTTTGCAATGATATTGCTTTCATGACGACAGTAGCATTGCACATTGTTGAGAGAATGGCAAAGGATAATTGGACCACATTTTGCAGAAAAGAACCAACCTACATTATACCTAAAGTAAGTAAAATGCATTTTAAAGTTAAACATGAGTGATATAAATTCAAAAGTAAATATAGGTAGATAGATGGATTTATTCAGCAATATCATACATATCGATGAACCACATTATCAGTCTTTTGACTGTACGTGCTTTACAAAACAAGTCCTACTTTGTAGGTTTCACCCCCCTACCCCTCATCTATGATTAAATTCAACCGCTCTCCAAAAAACACACAGATTAACATGAAAATGATGGAAATAAAACACATTACATCATATATCGTAACCTAACATACGTGCGAAAGGTACAAAAGTATATAATTCAAAAGTTAACGTTATCCCTTCCTTAGTTCGCATCATAAACTTTAACAGCTGATGTTCTAAGCTGTCTCGCCTTCAAGAGGAACAATCCAGTCTTTTGTTCGCATTCTCCATTCCCCATGAGGTCAAGATATGCAAGCGAACTCCTATTCCGACTTAGCATCAAGGATGATAGATATTTTCTCCAGATATGTTCTGTTTTTTCACAATGGGCTAAAATGTGTGCCAAAGAATCCCTCACTAGACACTTATTGCTTTAAGTGAGTTTAACCAAAAAAGAGTATTATATGCAGGATGCATCTTTGTTCAAAATGTGGATCCTTGGAATTATGTAATTATTGAGACGTTAAATTTGTTTCTGGGTTGGCTCCTTTCTGTTGAATGTGATCCAATTTGAAAATAATGATTGAGTTGTTACAAGTGCCTATTACTAGCCTATTCTGTGTTTTAGTGCCTATATAAATGTCTATTCAAGGATTTTTACCGCTTTTTTGCCTGCCTATTTTTAATTTTTAGTGCCTAAAAATCACAGCTTGAATTATGAATTGATTATTATCCGTCTTTAATAAATTGATCAAAACGCAGTCCCAGTACATTTCATATTTATAATTTCATATGGATCAGAAACTTGGACTCTAACAACTAGTCAACTGAAAAGAATAGAAGCAGCTGAGATGAGATTACTAAGACCGCTAGCAGGCTACACTCTCTATGACCATAAATATAATGAAGACATCCGACAAGAAGTAAATACCGCAGCCATTACAGAGACAATCTACAAGTATCGGAGCAACTGGCATGAGCATGTACTACGGATGCCAAATGATAGACTACCCAGGAGATTATTAAATTACAGACCCCTTGGATACCGAGATCGTGGACGCCCGAAGAAGCGATGGAGAGACCAGCCAAATAGCCTAAACCCTGATAGCTATTGATGATGATGATGAATTTCATATAAAACTTGAAAGCGCTGAATTTTTCTGTGTCCCCCCCCCCCAAGCAAAACTTTAAAATATCGACGATTAATAAATAGTTAAATTTTACTCTATAAGACTGTTAACGGTGTATTGAATAACTATGATTTTCTTAAATTCCTTCAGTTCAATGTAAAAAAATACAGAATTACGTCATAGGCAACCTTTTGTTATTCCTATTCCTAGAACTGTTTTCTTCAAGAACTCTCCATTGTTTGTAATGTGTAATACTTACAACTCTCTGTCTTTAAACTGTAATTCTCAATTATATTTCAGTTTAACAGTTGAAAAATTTCATACAATATTAAAAATAATTGTATTTCCTTAGTTATTTAAATTATGAAGAAGTGTATTATAATGTTTTACTCTAGTTTTTAAATAATTTTGCATCATTATATTGACATTTGGCACTATATTAACTGCAATATTATATTCTAGCATCTATTACCGTTATGTATTTTCTTTCTTTCGTTTGTGTTGTTTGTTTTGTTCTTTTTTCTTATTATGTATTTTGTGTATGTATCTGTGAAAGCAGCCTGTAATTGGAAGCCTGCTTCTGTTGGTGGTGGATTTAAATAAATAAATAAATAGATAAATATATAAACAAATAAATAAATAAATAGATAATTAGATAAACAAATAAATAAATAGATAAATGATTAAATGAATACATGAATGAATGATTAAATGAATGAATGAATGAATGAGTGAATGAATGAATACATGAATGAAAAAATAAATAAATGAATACATTAACGAATAAATGAACGAATGAATAAATGAATAAATAAATGAATAAATAAATGAATGAATAAATGAATAAATAAATAAATAAATAAATAACTGAATAAATAAATAAATTAATTAATAAACGAATAAATAAATGAATAAGTAAATGAATAACTAAATGAATAAATAAATGGATAAATAACTGAATAAAAATGAATAAATAAATGAATAAGTAACTGAATAAATAAATGAATAAATATATAAATAAATAACTAAATAAATAAATAAATAAATAAATAAATAAATAAATAAATATATTCTATTGCTTCCTTCGAAGTTTGACATGTTTAACATATTATCATTATCATTATTATTATTATTATTATTATTATTATTATTATTTTTACACGCATTCACAAGATGATTTCAGTTTGTTTTCAGACTTACATTCATTATTGCACACACCTCCAGTCGACGAAAGTTAAGCGTCTAATCTGAGACTGGAATCAAACCCGGTTTGCTAAATTTGTATGCAGTAATGCTCCCACTTGAACCATAGATGAGAACGGCTTTCATGTAAAATTAAATACGCACAGACTGCAATCTCGTTCACTAAGCTATGGAAGCTATGGCTCTAAGCGATCTTCATCTATAAAAAAAAAAAGAAAAGAATGTGGAGTTTCATTAGGCAGATTTCTTGCTGAGGAATTTTTCTTTTTTGAGAAAGTAAAAAGCCTCAATTAGTGCTCGAGCAAGTCCGCGCCTTAATCACGCTCCGCCGAGCAGCTCGGCTGGCAGGAACCAATCAGGGCTCGGGGCCGCGCCGCCGGGTTAACACGAAACAAAGTATTAACTGAGACAGCGTCTCGCTATGCATTCATGCAGCTCGCTGACGAGATTCAAAGCGATCACCTGATTGCGAGTTCCGAGTTGCTTTCAGGAACGACACAAACTTTAGAGACGCTGCTTGACAATATTACTGTTGTACAGGGACATCACTTTATTTTTACCATGCTGGGTAACTTTCGGTGTTGGACCCCGGACTCATTTCACCGGCATTATCACCTTCATCCCATTCAGACGCTAAATAATCTAAGATGTTGATACAGCGTCGTAAAATAACCTACTAAAAAAAATTTTTACTAACATTTTTAACATTAACCTGGCTGTAGTCGGGAACACTGTTACCCCCTTCCATTACAGGAGTTTGGTGTTACTAGTGCAATAAGTAAACAAATTATTTTACTAGCTATAGGAGGAGAGAAAAGTAGTGAATCCATTTATGTTACAGAGAAATACGATATTAGGATTTTCAGTTTGATCATTACTTTTGTGCGAGATCGTGCGTATTTGCTTGTTTTCCACACAGAACCAATACGCGGTAAGTGTGAAATACCACATTCAGTATTCCCAACGTAACACACATAACAATTTCCCTCTTCTTACCGCTTAAGCGCGACATTCATTTTACTGCTTTAGGCTTTTAACGTATTATTTTTAGAGACGTTTAACATAGTAATAATTATAAATTGGAAACTTACCACTACAATTCACCTAAATTGCAATATTAATTATTGTTTTTAAATATTTGCAAAAATTAAGTAAAGTCTACTACTCCACGAAACTTATTGCATTCCTGATACAAGTAACATTAAGGAAGCCGTGAAAAAATGAACAAGATTCCAGATGCCGATGTTATTACTGCAATATATTATATAAATAATATTATTAAAATATTAAAATGAAAAATAAATCATTACATAACCTTACCGTTTGTTTCAAGTTCGCATTTATAGATTGGGGGAAAGAAAGACAGACGTATATCACGGCCTGCTGGAGTATAGTAAACACAGAAAACATTTTATAGCAACAATGTTGAAGAAAGATATTTTGGTTTTCCGAAGTTGGCGTCATTAAACAGAAACCAACATGGAGATTTCATTGCAACCAATTAGAAATTCGTCTTTCAGGTATGTAATAAACGATCTTCGCACAAAATAATGTACGATACACGAGCGGTATGTTTGTTTTCATGTTCTCGGATATTAAAAAAGCTCAACTACGTTTCGCTTTTTCAATTTTTTCCTCGACCATGAAAACGTCAACATACCGCTCTTGTAATGTATATTACTATTACGGTATTTTATCAAAATACAGTAGAGTAGTAACATTTTTTTTCACAAACTCAACTATTCAGGCGGTTTTATTCATTATATAATGGCTACTTTATTCAGCATATTACTGTACTTTCGGTAACTCTAATCTTCACTTCTCAGTCCACACAGATGAAGTTATTCATTCGTGCTACACACCGTACCTGTGCGAAATAAGCAGGGGCGGGTATTTACGGAGATCGCGAAAATCACGACATAATAGATATACAACAGATTTTTACTAATCTTTACGAATTAAGTGATTCTGATTAATAATATGCGGATAAAACAATCGCGACAAATAGTGAAATAGGGTTCTAATAGCGAAATATGAACACATTCGCTCTCCATTAATACCTGCCCCTAGAAATGAGTTTCAATAATATAGGCTCTTCCTTCTAAAGAAAACGCAACCATATTTCTGAAACACACTATGCTCTGTACTGTTTACTTCACTGCTAGCAGACTTCGAATGCAACAGCGGCCGTAAGTTTGTGTGGCTGACTGTAGGAAGGACATTAGTGAAAGGAGTGGGAGTCAAGTACATTCAGAAATGCAGCTACAATAAAAATGAAAGTAAAAATAAAGTGATGTCCCGGTATTTATTCACCTACTTATGTAATTACTTACCAGTCTATCTATACCAGGATAGACAGAATTATGCACTCTGTGCTTGCACGGTGTACTACGAGAGAAGTGTGCTTATAGAGTGCACGAAAACCGGTTTATTCAAGTTGCGGTACGTACTGTATGTTTCAAAAGAAAATGTTATTCTACCAAACTAAGTAAGAACACAAAGTAATAAAACACTTCCTTAAACACAAAACAAAACATGTCTGTTGCACATTAATTCATATTACTCAATTTCTCAAGATTTTGAGAAACTGTATTAGCACAAGCTATGCCAAGAACTGCCGTTAAAAGCCCATCATTTCTTGTTTGAGATTTTTTTATTTTCGTAATAGAAAATAACTTTTCACATCTATAACTGGAAACAAATAAACACAAAACTTTCTCACACAGCTTATGCAGATTGGGAAAGCGTCCTCTTGGGAATCCATCATAAGACTGCATAAGACTCGACCTTGAATCATATTTCGCTCGCATCTCTCGATCACATTGCAGGTCAATCAATTCACACTATAATGAAGGGGGAACGTTATCAATAATCAGTTGGAATCAGAACATGTAGCAAAAATACGCAAATTCATTTCCAGGCAATCTAAATCGTGGAACCTTGATGTAAATTCCTCTAATAGACCGGATAGAATACATGCGTACATTTCGAAATTTTCGTTGTTCAAAATTCTATGCGCTTAGATAAGGATGGAAAATGATATATTTCGACCTTTTGCTTTTGATCTATCAATAAGAGCAATTTCTCCTTAAAAGCTGCAATTCTATCTGAAAATTGTGTATTAAGAATTTCTTTTCCCTGAAGTCCTAAATTTAGCTCATTTAAAAGCTGTAAGATCTGTTATAGCTGCTGGCACACTGCAGCGCTCGCACTTGCAATTCCCCGTGCGCACGGAGGGCAAATGCACTCAAACGCCCATCGCTGATCTATACAGTACATTCGCGATTTAGAGCAGTATTTCAGACAATTCATTTTTGATTTTCAGATAAATCTATTCAAGATAATAAATTTATTTAAATGTTCAATCATATGATTTATCAATTTGCAAATTTATTATTTGCTAATACATCTCGAAAAAGATATTCATGAACGCTTTTACCTATACGGCATCACCAGATGTTCAAAAGTTTGACGAAATCTAAACATAAGTCCATTAAGTTGTACTGTTATGCATATTACTGTGTACAACTTAATGGACTTATGCATATTACTGTGTACAACTTAATGGACTTATGTTTAGAATTCGTCAAACTTTTGAACATCTGATGATGCCGTACTGGCGAAAACGTTCATGAATATCTATTTCAAGATGTATTAGCAAATAATAAATTTGCAAACTGATAAATTATATGGTTGAGCATTTGAATAAATTTATTATCTAGTATTTCAGAAGTCTATCAAAAGTTTCTCGATTCTCCATCTCTGTGCCCATTCTCCGTCCATTTATTTATTCGTTTATCCATTTGAAAGTCCATTAAGAAGCCATCGATCTATACATCTGTCTGTCTCTTAACCTGTCAGCTTCTTCGTCGGTCCTTTTAAGCATTCAATCAGTGGTTCTGTTACCGGACCATCCATCCATCCATCAATCTGTTCGTTCGTCCGTCCGTCCGTCCATCCATCCATCCATCCATCTAGCCGCATGTTTATTCATTCATTAATCCATCCGTCCATCCATCCATCCGTCCATCCATCCATCCATCCATTCGTTCGTTCGTCCGTCCATCCATCCATCCATCCATCCATCCATTCGTCCGTCCGTCCGTCCATCCATCCATCCATCCATCTAGCCGCATGTTTATTCATTCATTAATCCATCCATCCATCCATCCATCCATTCGTTCGTCCGTCCATCCATCCATCCATCCAACCATCCATCCATCCATAGATCCATCTATCAATCTGTTCGTTCATCCATCCATCCATCCATCCATCTAGTTGCATGTTTATTCATTCATTCATTAATTCGTTCATCCATCCATCCATCCACCCATCCATCCATCCATCCATCCATCCATCCATCCATCCATCTATCAATCCGTTCGTTCTTCCGTCCGTCCGTCCGTCCGTCCATCCATCCATCCATCCATCTATCCATCTAGCTGTATGTTTATCCATTCATTCATTAATTCGTTCACCCATCCATCCATCCATCCATCCATCCATCCATCCGTCCATCCGTCCGTCCGTCCGTCCGTCAGTCGGTCCATACATGACGCTCAACAATCAATCACAATCCAACAAAACATACACCCATACTTTTTTCATCAGTTCATATTTCCACCCATTAATCTTATATAACTCTATATCTATATCTGTCTCTCAATTCAACTATACGTCTATCCATCTCGTCGCATAAGTGCAGGCTAAGCTCAACATTCCTGTATAGAAAGCTGATACAGAGTACGAATTGGAAACATAGGTCATGTTCATCGCTATATCGTAATGGTTAGCATGTCTGGCCGTGAAACGAACGGGTCCGGGTTCAATTTCCGATTGGGACAATTTACTTGATTGGAGTTTTCCCGGAATTTTCCCACAATCCATTAAGAGCAAATTCTGGGTAACTTTCCGCGCTGGACCCCGGACTCATTTCGCTGGCATTATCACCTTCATTTCACTCAAGCGCTAGATAAGCGTCGTAAAATAAACCAACTAAAAACATACGGTACGTCACCGATAAACTGCTCTGGAATCTGGGTACAAACTTTACGACTATCTACATTTCATTTTTGCCTGAACCCCATAGAATAAGTCTGGTCAGAATTAAAAAAGTAACTTAAGAATCTTGCTACACTCTTGGAAGGAAAGTAGACATGTAAAAATCATCTAAGAACTATATTGCAACGCGGATGCCGTACAAGCAGTATTAATTTCAGTTAAAACTATAAAGCTAACAACGTAGACTCAAAATAATTAATTAAGGAAAGAGGAAATTTCCTACACTTTATTTTGCTTCAGTATATCTTTTAGTGAAGGTTAGTAATTTGTATTTACAATATGGTAACGCTATTTTGTTTCCTCTCCTCTTAGCTACTGAGATTACAGAATCCTCTTATACCTTTACTATCTACCAACCCCTCCCACACTCTCAAACATTTCCGCAGGTATTTTATCCACCTACCATCTAACTACGAGCCATTCCACGTAAGGTGAAGCTTGGATACAGAAGCCTGGTAGACGGAAAGTCATCTGGTCCAGTCTATTTCATTTAATAAGGCAGGAGTTCAAGCTTCTAGCACTAATGCGTATAGTCAGCCTCAGAAACATCTGGTGTTGATGTCAGTGCTTGGGATTTCTGATCACAGTGCATTTAGATTTCGGTATTCGACAGTTATTATATTAATATGCCGCCAGTTAACAGAAATTTGGTCAAATATGTTTCTCATAGTCAATGGTTGTGAAATGTGGGCCTACCTACATGATTTAATAAATAGAGAAGAGAAATATGGGTTGCAAAATTATCTTCACCGAGTAAATTTCCTAGTGGGTGAAACAATCGGAATTTCTATGATTTCAGTACAAATAATTTTGAACGAAAAGGAAAGGATCATATTCTCTTCAAATCATAACACAAATAGAAAGTAGACACCCTCTTTCTCAACCTCTGGTAAAACAAAGTTTCGGAATGTAACCATTATTCAACGTAAGATAACATGAAGGGATCTGGCCATTGTTTCCTATGTCCAGAGCCGGGTATTTATGGAGATCGCGAAAATCACGACATAATAGATATACAGTAGATTTTTACTAATCTTTACGAATTAAATGATTATGATTGATAATATGCGGATAAAACAATCGTAAGAAGTCGCGAAATAGAGTTCTAAGAGCGAAATATGAACACATTCGCGAATTATTACTATTGCATCGTTTTATAGAGAATTTCATATCCTGAGATTTTTGTTTTTTTTTTTTCACTTGAATTTGTTATATATCCAAGTAGGCTACATTATTCCAGGGATCCTGATTACGTTAGTGAACTCAAAAGACGGAAAATTCAACTTCTCACTGATAATTTGAAAGTGTTAATTTGAGGTCTGCAAGTTCTTTTTTTAATTTTTGTGTTAAGTACAGTCTAAATCCACAAGGCTCTGTCCTAGGACCTTTACTATTTTCTATTTATATTAATGATATTTCTTCTAATCTAACATCCTGCCGACACCATATTTATTCTGACGACATACAAATCTATCAGCATACTCGACCTAACTACATAAATGACGCTATAACTAAAGTTAATGATGACTTGAATTCAATATCCATATGGTCGAAAACGCACGGACTTAATTTAAATGCAAGTAAATCGCAGGCAATCTTAATAGAACATCAAAGATCGAAGTGTGACAAACAAAATTTGCCACCGATAATTGTAAATAATATTATTATTCCATACAGTTCGACTGTGAAGAACCTTTGTATTTATATGGATTGTCATCTGGAATGGAATGAACAAGTGAATCACACTTCCAAAAAAACATTTTCTATTGTTCACTCATTAAAGCGACTGAAGCACTTTCTTCCCGATAAATTAAAATTAATCCTTGTACAAACACTCGTGATGGCACACGTTGACTACTGCGATGTTATATTAAGTAACCTCAATGCAAATTTGAGCAGCAGGCTACAACGTGTGCATAATGCGTGTGCCCGTTATATTTGTAATATTCGTAAGTATGATCATGTTTCCCCATCTTTCCAAACTCTGTCTTGGCTAAGGCTAAGTGATCGACGAGCCCTGCATTCTCTTGTTTTCTTATTTCAAATTCTGCGCACCGCTACCCCAATCTATTTGGCTTCTCGTTTTCAAAATTTATCCGCATATCATCAGCTAAGTACAAGATCTCATCATAACAATTTACTCATTATACTCTACCACAAGACATCTTTATATTCTTCATCTTATACAGTTTCAGTTGCTAGAAATTGGAACTCGCTTCCGAGTGATGTAAGGGGTTGTTGGACAATAACTTCATTTAGGTCAAAATTACATAAATTCTTACTTAACAGATTAATTGCTGATTAATATTTGTTACTCATAATGAAACTAACATCTGTCCATTCTTATTATTATCATTAATTTCTCTAAATAGATTTACAAAACCTCTAATAGCAATTACATTAATATTCTCATTATAAAAATATATTTTAGATTTGTATATATATATATATATATATATATATATATATATATATATATATATATTTTCTCCCTTTAACATAGTCCTAGTAAGCTTATATTAAATTAATTTTCATCATTTTGCTAGCTATCTCAAATATTAAATTAATTATAATGATTGAATTAAATTAGCTCATAAATTAAGTTACTAGTTTACCTTAAAGGTTTATCTAAATTTAAATAAACACATATGTAGTCTACTAGTCGTTAAAATTGAAGAATATTGCTGGAGAACCTTTTAAGTGTAGTGTAAATATTTGTAATTTAAATATTTATTGTATTGATTAAGGCTGGTTGAGTGGAAGAGAAGGCCTTATGGCTTTAACTCTGCCAGCTAAAATAAAACATTATTATTATTATTATTATTATTATTATTATTATTATTATTATTATTATTATTATTAAATCCAACAAATATTGTCTATTGGCCATACCGCAACTTTCCCAGAATCCAACGAACCTCTAATGTTAATTATTTGGAAGATAATATTCATACTGAGTTAATACTCCAATTAAAGGGTTCAGAGCCACAGTGGGCCTGCGCCATTTATTAAAAACGGAGAAAGTAAGGGTTAAAGGTAAGTGAATACCATAGTTTTATGAAGATTAATATATCATTTAGTTTTAATATGCATACTTTATATTACTTGCTGTATGTTTCCATGGAATTATGGTAATAACTTAATTTTAACTCTTGTTTTCTACGTCTTTAATATTTGGCGCTTGGCCCACTATGGTTCTGAACCCTTCAATTCCAAAATAATTGTATTTTCTAAAAATTTCCATTAATCTCCGCCAAGAGTACAATTCAATCTCCAACAATCTCTGCCAACACTAATATAATAAGTTATACGGCGCTTGGCCCATTATGGTTCTGAACCCTTCAATTTCAAAATAACTGTATTTTCTAAAATTTCCATTAATCTCCGCCAAGAGTACAAATCAATCTTCAACAATCTCCGCCGACACGAATATAATATACGGCGCTTGGTCCATTATGGTTCTGAACCCTTCAATTCCAAAATAATTGTACTTTCCAAAATTTCCATTAATCTCAGCCAAGAGTACAAATCAATCTCCAACAATCTCCGCCGACACCAATACTAAAAACGTAAGTGATAAAATTAATCTCCATAAATACCAGCCCCTGACTATGTCCTTTTGATCTATATTGTAGTACTTCTTTTGGTATTCTCTCATTATGCATTCTTAGTATATATCATCATACCTTTCTGTCAATAATAAGTTATTCTATCCCACAAGAAATCTACTTGTAGGCCTAGTTCATTTCTTATATTTTTATTTCGAATCCTGTCATTTATTGTGAAGCTTTTAACTCCTCATAAGAATACCACTTCTGCAGTTTGACTTCTATTAACATCTTTTTTGTTGTGACCCAGTTCCCTCTTCTTAATAGCTGTGAGATAGCCATCACTTTACATAATTTTATTTCGATGTTGTTTCTAGTTTTAATCCTTAAAGTTCTGTTTATTGTTTCTCAAATCATCTGAAATTGTCTAATCGTGGATTTACAGGAAAAGGTTGATTTCCAGAAAGATTTCTCCTTTGATCAACCACAAACGGAGATATCAACACACAGGTAGCTATGTGTTTATCTATCTACCACAAATTCAGTTACTAGCCATTCACAATATTATCTCGTGAAAGCAACTTGCTCGTGAGGTGAAGAAGAAAGTGAACTGAGAAGCTTCTCTCCCTCGCAACGCTTCCACTTGCAACAAACTAGCAAACTAACTTCCAACATAAAATACTATGAGCTACGGTACACGCATGCATTTGGTTGCATGGGATAACGAATGACCTGCAGCCATATATGTTTATCCGCCTGTTGTATAGGTATCTGACTACTTATCCATCAGTTGCTAGAAATTGGAATTCGCTTCCGAGTGATGTAAGGGGTTGTTGGACAATAACTTCATTTAGGTCAAAATTACATAAATTCTTACTTAACAGATTAATTACTTATTAATATTTGTTACTTATAATGAAACTAACATCTATCCATTCTTATTATCATTAATTTCTCTAAATAAATTACTAAACCTCTAATGGCAAAATTTCATTACATTAATATTATCATTATATCAATATATTTTAGATTCATATTTTTTTTCTCTCTTTAACATAGTTCTAGTAAACTTATATATATATATATATAATTTGAACTGGTAACTAATTGCATTACAGCATCAAGTCGACTGTGATTACAGAATAAAACAAAACACACACTACAATAAACAATAGGCTATTACATGAAGGCCATGACCTGCAGGATTGCTGACATATTTAGAGTTCAAATTCAATTATTAAAAACTTCAAGATTTACTAAAAATAATTTACAGGTCTGATTCTGCGGTGTGTAATTTTCTGAGTACAGCTGTGTATTGGATATTAAAATCTACAAAACGTGAGATGGTTTGATGACATTATTACCATTAGATATGAAATATTATTATAGTTAATGCCATGATGTGACTATTTTTCATTAATTATATATATTAATGATATGAATGTGAAATGTTTGGGGTTATGTAAGTAGATGTAGAGAATATCCTAAATTAGATCTTCATGTCTATAATTTACTGAGTGGCGTTACGTAAGATATTATTATTAAAATTAAAATATTTTTATAGTCATTAATCAAGTGTGGTTGGGTCCTTTTCATATACTTAATGGCGGTGTGATGTCGATATTTATATCTATTTCAGTATTGGCTCGAGAGAGCGCAAAAATTACAGTTCCTAAGGAAAGACCAAAAGGTATTACTTGCTGATAAAATAAGAGGCCTACGAAATTTTATAGTCTCCCGATCATTTCAGCAAGATCTCTCAGCAGGATATAATGATTTTACTCTCTACATTTCAAGCTCTACATGCAGCAACTATACCAAGATGCTATGTCTATGTTTGAAAGCAAAGCAAACCTGACTTTAACTTTCACCTACAATCCACAACAACCTGAAATAGCTATTGCTTTACTCCCACATGAAAAGCCCACTGATCGTTCTGACATTGTTACTTGCATTTTCGCGTTGAAACTCAAAACCTAAGGTAGATATGTTCAATAAAAAGTATTTGGCATAAAAAAACCATTCAGAAGGAGTATGTTTCATTATTATGGAAGCAAATAACTTTCAAAATGTCTGGTATTCTTCAATGAAAATAAATCTGGAAAATTTTTATTTGAACGTCTAATGAACTTAGTTTGCAGCATTTGCTGCACAAGCCACTAGTATTATATTAATTCTCATCATTTTACTAGCCATCTCAAGTTAATTATAATTGATCGAATTAAATTAGCTCATAAATTAAGTTACTAATTTATCTTATAGGTTTATCTAAATTTAAATAAACATGTAGGCCTACTAGTCGTTAAAACTTAACTGAAGAATACTGCTGGAGAATCTTTTAAGTGTAGTGTAAATATTCATAATTTAAATATGTATTGCATTAAGGCTGGTTGAGTTGAAGAAAAGGCCTTATGGCCTTAACTCTGTCATCGAAAATAAAACATCCACATAAACAGCTAGACGTATACCTATTAGGTTATTTATGTATGAAGTATATATATATATATATATATATATATATATATATATACACACATACATAGGCCTACTTATCTGCCTCTGGTTGAGGTTCTGGCTGATTTGTACATTTATTATCAGGCAGTACATCTCACTTAACGATGTGTCAGAGGAAGAACAATTGTTTGTATACATCTGAAGTCTGATTAGTGGAACATGTTACTAGCTACTAGAAACATGTTGTAACACTGGCAACAAAATAGTAGTATACGTTACAAGAGCGTATGATGACGTTTTCATGGTCGAGGAAAAGATTGAAAAAGCGAAACGTAGTTTATTACATACCTCAAAGACGAATTTCTAATTTGTTGCAATGAAATGTCCATATTGGTTTCTGTTTAATGACGCCAACTTCGGAAAACCAAAATATCTTTCTTCAACATTGTTGCTATAAAATGTTTTCTGTGTTTACTATACTCCAGCAGGCCGTGATATACGTCTGTCCTTTTTTTCCCCCAGCCTATAAATGCGAACTTAAAACAAACGGTAAGGTTATGTAATGATTTATTTTTCATTTTAATATTTTAACAATATTATTTATATAACATATTGCAGTAATAACATCCGCATCTGGAATCTTGTTGATTCTTTCACGGCTTCCTTAATGCTACTTGTATCAGGAATGCAATAAGTTTCGTGGAGTAGTAGAATTTACTTAATTTTTGCAAATATTTAAAAACAATAATTAGCATTGCAATTTAGGTGAAATTGCAGTGGTAAGTTTCCAATTTATAATTATTACTATGTTAAACGTGTCTAAAAATAATATGTTAAAAGCCTAAAGCAGTGAAATGAATGTCGCGCTTAAGCGGTAAGAAGAGGGAAATTGTTATGTGTGTTACGTTGGGAATACTGAATGTGGTATTTCACACTTACCGCGTATTGGTTCTGTGCGGAAAACAAGCAAATACGCACGAACTCGCACAAAACATTCTTGTCTTAGGTAGTATGATTGTAACTCATAATCGGAACTTTATGAAGCGATAAATAGCCTCTTAGCCTTTACGTGTATGACGGGCTGTTAGAATTCAATTTCAGAAGTAGTATTAGTAGCAAGACTCCTACAAGACTGACGGAAACTGAATGGAAAATAAATTTAATAATTTCGACAGAATGGCGCAGTTGTGAGACCTGGCTAACACAACATGAATGAGTCAAATCAGTACAACATCCGACTGGCTGAGGTTGAATAGAAGAGGAGCGCGGTGAACCTTTAGAAAGAGGATTCTGTCCAGGCTGCTTGGAAGGCAGTAGTACAAATATGATAGAAGAAAGAAGTGAAAATAGAATTATATATGTACTTACGGAAAGGCAGCTAGAGTATATCTGAAGCCAAATGTTTAAAATCTCATTAAGATCTACGAATACATACTACAAAACCGCGCCTTAAATTATTGCGCTGGGCAACGGGATGAAACTGATGGCTGAGCGTGGGAGAGGCATTCTCTCAGAAAAGTATCTCGAAATCATAATTATAAGCTTTTATACAGGGTGTTTCAAAAATGCGGGGCATAATTTCAAGTATGTATTTCCCACATGTAGACAAACAAAATAGTTTAATACAACATGTGTCCGGAAATGCTTCATTTCCGAGTTATGGCCTTCACAACATTGAAATTCACCGGAACGTTTTTCTTTCCGCAGGTAGTTGTCATTACAGAAGATGTTCAAAATGTCCACCTCCTGCTTGAATACAGACCTCACATTCGATATCTCATTGACCTGCGAACACGATCCCAAACTCCAAGAGTATTGCGTATATCCTCAGAACATGCCACAATTCGATTCCGAAGGGATTCCAAATCAGGCACCGGAGACGAATAAACCAATGATTTTAAATGGCCCCACAAGTAGAAATCGAGAGGGTTCAGATCAGGTGAGCGTGGAGGCCAAGCAATTGGGCCACCTCTACCTATCCATCGATCAGGAAACCTTCGATCCAAGTACCGGCGAGTCGTACGACTGAAGTGTGCAGGAGCGCCATCATGGAAGAAGTGAATGTGTTGACGATTGATCAGTGGAGTGTCTTCTAAAACATGAGGTATGGTTCCGGTGAATTTCAATTTTGTGAAGGCCATAACTCGGAAATAAAGCATTTCCGGACACATGTTGTAATGAACTATTTTGATTGTCTATATGTGGGAAATACGTACCTGAAATTATGCCCCGTATTTTTTAAACACCCTGTATTACGTCTCTGTTACAGATCTTACACTGAGACTAGAATATAATATAATTTACACACTTCAAATTGAAACAATAGTGAGCTTCAGAAGAAGTAAAACGGGATCTCCTTCTGAAGGAATGAAGAGTGTTCGCGATTTATAAAATACTTTCGACTGTATAGACATCGTCTCAGTGGACATGTCTCCTCGTTGTAATGTAACCAAAATAAGTTACTGACGTATTTAAAATAACAGAAGCAATTATAAATACTGTAAACAACCACTGGTTCAAATAAAAACGCTTTATATTGTTTATAATTAAACATTAGTTGACTTATGCCATCCTAGCACTATAAACAGGTTGTTACTACATCCAATATCGTGCGTAATCGGGTTATTATGGCACGCGTGCCAATAATAGCAATGATGCATTCGCTATGAAGTAATACCGGAACGCTTGGGTCGGGATGCATGCAACTCGTCTGGCTATCTTGCTTACCGCTTCTACGCGCCACGTAACACGAAATGAAATGCAGGATGTATCATTTATATCCAATCTTTAACAATTATGTATCACTTTTGTAATATTACATAAAACATGTTCAGAGAAACTATATTAACAAAATAAAGGGACATTTGTAACATAAAATTTGATACCTAAGGTATGACTAGAGTTTGTAATACCTGCAAGGTCATCCATTTCTCTTTATTCAATGCCAATGCCAGGGACAACTAATCGATACGAACATATGATGAAGACTTTGTGAGCTATGGATGCCGAATTATTTAATAATTTACTTTCTATAATTTATAATGCTAAGATGTTATAAAGTGTTGTAGCCAACTCGTGGAATATCTTATCGTGAAAATTGCACAAACATGCACTAATAATCATCAAGATTATCCACTTGTTACATAAATAACTACTGTATTCCAATAACATAATAAATGGAACATAATGACTTCTATTATTTTATATATGTTAGAAAATACTTAAATAACTTAAGTCATATTACAAAGACGGGGATGTACGCTAAGAAGAAAGAAGACGTCTAATGGTATTTTATGAACTCCGAAAACATTATAATAATAATAATAATAATAATAATAATAATAATAATAATAATAATAATAATAATAGTAATCTGTAGTTCAGTTCAAGAAACCTGTAGGCCTAACTCTCAAAATATTAGAAAATGTTATTAATGCGAATCTAAACTTTTATATAACATACTTTCCCCTCAACCCAATACGAGCAAATGCTGGATAACTTTCGGTGCTGGACCCCGGACTCATTTCACCGGCATTATCACCTTCATTTCATTCAGACGCTAAATAACCTAGATGTTGATACAGCGTCGTAAAATAACCCAGTAAAATATAAAAAATACTTCTTATTGTGACTGTTGTGTAGGCTTAAGTACCTTCACCACTGATAGAAGAGAGTCGACAAGATATTGCATTACCATTATGTACAATATTTACAATGTTTATAATTCTCGGACCGAGCTATGTGAGGGATACAGGGTTGCGCTGAACCATATAATTACCAACAGGACCGTACGAAATGTTGCCCATTTGACACCACATCATAAATATTGTCACTATTATTATTATTATGATTATTATTATTATTAGTTCTTTCTGTCGTTATATACAACGCTTACACACATCTATAATGTTACGTGGATTTGAATCCCGTATGAGCTATGGAGTTTCATATATAGTCACGTCCTGTTATTTTAGGTGCGGTAGCAGCAGCAGCAGCAGCAGCAGCAGCAGCAGTAGTAGTAGTAGTAGTAGTAGTAGCAGTAGTAGTAGTAGTAGTAGTGGTGGTAGTGGTGGTGGAAGTGGTGATAGTAGTGTTAGTAATGGTAGTGGTGGTAGTATTGGTAGTGGTAGTAGTAGTAGTAGTAGTAGTAGTAGTTGTAATAGTAGTAATAGTTATAGTAGTAGTTGTAGTAGCAGTAGTAATTGTAGTAGTAGTAGCAGCAGCAGCAGTAGTAGTAGTAGTAGTAGTAGTAGTAGTGGTGGTGGAAGTGGTGATAGTAGTGTTAGTAATGGTAGTGGTGGTAGTATTGGTAGTGGTGGTAGTATTGGTAGTGGTAGTAGTTGTAGTAGTAGTAGTAGTAGTAGCAGCAGTAGTATATTAGTAGCAGTAGTAATAGTAGTATTTTATTATTTTCAATTTCAGAATTCACACAAAGTGAATATAACAGGCGAACATGATCCAAAGAACTTTTCCTGGAGTTCTCTGTCAGGAACGTGCCGAAGTTACTACGAAGGCCTCCCAGATTCATTTCCCCTCAAAGAAGAATAACAAGTATTCTGTCGCTCTTTAAAATTTTTATTTTAGGTCGGGATTGAATCCGAGAATCTCGTAACAACCAATATAATAAAATAAAAACAACTGAAGTCGATTATAGAAAAAAATAAAACCGTTAATGTAATTATTATTATCTAAAAATAGTATAATTCGTACTCCCAGCAAAATACTGTCGTATGTCGAAATTTACATATTACATTCGTAAATTATTTCCAACACTGTTTTACTAGTTAGAGGTATAAAATTTTAATAATAAAATAGTAAATTATAAGAGATTTTGGTATCTATTTATTAAAATATCTTTAGAACAGTATTTTACTAGGAAATATCTTGTCTTTACAGATCACAATTTTGGAGTTGCGTCACTATTTTACTGGGAGTGCGAATGACAATAGATGAAGAATGTCTCAAATACGCATAACAAACGCCGTTTTCCTAAACCATAAATTGATGTCACGAGAAATTCAACCAAGTGTCTACCTAACACGATGTTCCATTGTAGGCCTATAAGATAAACTCTGAGGAAATGAATGTGAAATAGAAATGCTTCAATACACTAATCGGGCATCGAGTTCATCCTGAATTCGACTTGTGCACGCCGAGATCTCAAACAGGTTCTCTAGCGTAAAAATCCCGATAAATTAACCGTTTGTGTAAGAGTTTTTCAATCGTTTCCGTCTGTAACAAAACTTCATTCGGTCTCGAGAGATTTGAACCAAGGTCTTCGTAACATATATCCGAAACACAAGCCAATGTGTAATAAATTTATTGATATTAAGATTTTCCAAACTACTGCGTACGAGGGATTCGTATTTAGTTCAATGTTTGTGGAAGTTTCCTCTGCTAAATTTTTCTTGGGACTCACGCATGACCTAGCTCTATGCATAATGCGTTCTAATATGCAGGGAGTGGTTTATATCTCAGCTCTGCCTTCTCGTAAAGGCACAGTAGCAAGTGAAATATTCCATAACTTCACACAGTTAACTGCGCGCGCATCTGTCCCTTGCGTTTGTTTCCTTACACCATTACAATGGAGTCATTATGTAACATTATGAGGACTGAGAACTAGAGCGACATAAAGAGTCGTAAGTGATTTTAAGTTTCCTACAATACTCGTAAAAAATAAGGCATTCATTGAACGAACTCACAAACGTATTTCTGAAATGCGATAGAGGTATTTCCATTTTTCAGCAAGAATACATTTATTTACTGGTTTTCGCAGGATTCCTCTGTGTCACTTGAGGATACTGGGTAGAGCTGTTAACAATATTTTCGCGTATAATTATGTATAGGCCTATGTAAAATAATTTTTTTGCTCTCTTTCTATAAAAAAACAGACTAATTTCCTTTGCACCTTGTGATGAAAAAATGTTAGTGAGTTGTGAGCTAACCACAAAAACAAATTTCCTTTCATTGTTTTAATATAGACATTGCTGAAAGAAAAATGTATTAGAATAACTCTTCTCGGGTTCTCAGGCAGGTGAATTGGAGATTTGCTTCCAAGCTTTCGACGGCTAGCTCTGCCATGTTCTTCAGGGAATGAAGTGATGTGGGACCATGTCTAGTCGGTATATATGCAATAGTAGGGCTTCCCGCTGCGGGCCAATCAGGAGCTTGGAAGAAAATCTCCAACTCACCTGTCTGAGAACCCGAGAAGAGTTATTCTACATCAAACGCCGGGAACGCCTCAAGTCATACATCGAAAAAATGTATTGTAAAAATTGCGATTGTCAACAGTTAGGAACGCTTATTACAAAGAGTTTTAATCTCACACTTTCCAATCTTTCCCCCATGTCAGTAACATATTATTTGAGACAAGATAAGGTAAAAAGGTAAAGGTATCCCCGTAACATGCCATGAAGGCACTTGGGGGGCATGGAGGTAGAGCCCCATGCTTTCCATGACCTCGGCACTAGAATGAGGTGGTGTGGTCGGCACCACGCTCTGACCGCCTTTTACCCCCGGGAAAGACCCGGTACTCAATTTTATAGAAGGCTGAGTGAACCTTGGGGCCGTTCTGAAAGTTTGGCGAGAAAAAATCCTGTCACCACCTGGGATCGAACCCCGGACCTTCCAGTCCGTAGCCAGCTGCTCTACCAACTGAGCTACCAGTGGAATAAAATAGTACTTTTTAATTTATAGAAGCACAATGTGATACATCCCCATACGTTTATTTTTTCATATAAAATATTATTTTATTTATTTATTTAGTTACTTATTTGTTTAATTAATTAATTAATTTATTTATTTATTTAACACCTGCGACAATGAAGTCTCACAGAGTGTAAATTTTCATTCCAATAAGTTTTACTGCACAATCAACCGAAGAACTACAACATGATTGCTCTGCTTACAAGTCTAACTGCCGACATGCCGAAAGAAAAAAGTAGCAGAACAAATTTATTGAAGAAATGAGTTTGTGGACACAAAATATGTTTTTCTACTGATGGGAAAATCGTATTCTGTGCTTCTTAATGCTTATTACTTTAAATTATTTTCACTTATACGGCATTATTAAATCTCTAAAATGTAATATTTGAGGAGAAAAATTCGCTCCGACGCCGGGGATCGAACCCGGGTCCTTGGTTCTACGTACCAGGTGCTCTGACCACTGAGCTACGCCGAATTCAATCCACAGCACCAGATCAAATTCTCCTCCTTCAATGTTTCCCTTTGTGCTGTGCTTTGTGCTGTGGATTGAATTCGGCGTAGCTCAGTGGTCAGAGCGCTTGGTACGTAGAACCAAGGACCCGAGTTTGATCCCCGGCGCCGAAGCAAATTTTTCTCCTCAAATATTAATTGTCAATATTATAGATATTATTCTGTATGGCAAATTAATAAATCTATAATACTCTAAAATGTAGTTTTTACTGCAAATATTTCAACAGCTTTTTACTGCATAATTATATGCATATATATCAGAATTTTTATTGCATAAAGTTCTGTGGTGTAATGATAAATAACATCGACGATGTTGACTCTGTAGGTGATAACATTGAAGACAATGATAATTACTGCGAAAATAACAGTGATGCTGTTGACAATAGCGACGATTCCGATATTGACGATAAGAAAGCTGAAAATGATAACAACACTGAAAGTGTTGATGTTGACGAAATGTGAATAATGGAGGTGGGTGACATTAGCCATAATAATGGTAATGCTGAAGTTAATTATAATATCGTTGGTAAGGATACATTTTTACAATGATTGTATTTGAAAGACATGTTGGTTCAGAAAAGTGTGAATACAATTAATAATTATATATAATAATAAATTTTCAGTCAAATACACTTTTCAATTTGTGAGGTCAGATAATCTGTTACATCACAATATTTAGTACGAAGTCACTAATATTTTCGACTTTAAAAAGTCATCTTCAGGTGCATGAGTTTAAAGTCAGCCCCCCCCCGCGTATGTGGTACCTAAGAGGTTACGTCCAATTTCGGCTTCCCCTTCAAAATTTTCTAGAGCTTCCTCAGGGGAGCAGCGTAACCCGGAGTGAGAGTAGTGGCCAACAGGCTTGGAGCTCACATATTTAGTTTTGTACAGCCCCCAACCCATTGCAAGGACGCGTTTTGCGTACCTTTTAAATTTTCCTCCCTATTCTCCTTCGATTTTTCGATTTTTTCGAGGTGCATGAGATGCAAAAAATATTTAAAATTAGGTGATAAGTTGATCTAGCAATTAATAACATGGTAAGTAATGCACGTACTGGCATTTACAATTATATAAATTTCGTGCTTCTTGAGGTAAACTGTACATGGTAAAGCTGAACACTGATGCTAGATTTTCGTGTGTATATAAGACAAGGAGAAGGCACAGCATGATATTAACCTTATACAATTAAAGGTTAATATCAAACTGTACAAATTTAATTTTAATGATACGATCTAATGAGAATACGTAGCCTTTAATTGTATAAGGTTAACATCATGCTGTGCCTTCTCCTTGTCTTATATACACACGAAAATCTAGCATCAGTGTTCAGCTTTACCATGTACAGTTTACCTCAAGAGGCACGAAATTTATATAATTGTAAATGCCAGTACGTGCATTACTTACCATGTTATTAATTGCTAGATCAACTTATCACCTAATTTTAAATATTGTTTGCATCTCATGCACCTGAAGATGACTTTTTAAGGTCGAAAATATTAGTGACTTCATACTAAATATTGTGATGTAACAGATTATCTGACCTCACAAATTGAAAAGTGTATTTGACTGAAAATTTATTATTATATATAATTATTAAATGATTGTATTTGCCACGATGAGGAAAATGATGATTTGATGATGATGATGATGATGATGATGATGATGATGATAGAAATGGCTGAAAGCAGACATGGTAAATTTTAACTATGTCTAAGCTGTGGAGAACAGAATCATATAATTATGACTTGTGAAACTATTCTAAGAACTTGCAAGTAGGTGGAATTACTAAGGCAACTCAAGAATGGATACAAAGTTATCTTTCACGAAAACTCAGAATGTGAAGAGGGTTAAGTTCCCTTCACAAGCTACGGCAGATAGAGATTAGACTTTCCTTCTGCTTACAGGAGGTGAAGTCTTATTCAGCGTAAAAGTTGAGTCACTTTCAAGTCAAATGTTGCATTGTAGAAAAGTCAGGTCGGTCTCAAATGTCAAGGGTTTGATTTTCGATCATCATTACTTACTTACTTATTGGCTTTTAAGGAACCCGGAGGAGCAAGATTAATCCATTCTCTATCATCATATCCCACCTCACTCAAATCCATTTTAATATTATCTTCCCATCTACGTCTCGGCCTCCCTAAAGGTCCGAGGCTTATTTGAAGGATTCTTAACAAGCTGTTTTTTTACGGTGATGGGTTGTTAGCCCTTCGCCCAACCCCCAAGCTGGAGGACCACCCCTCATGGGCTGTCCGCGACTGCTAATTCAATATATTCACAGCTACCTCCATATCTGGAGGCTTGTCTCTTCGATTCGCAACCTGAGGACGCGCCATGCCGTGGTGATAGGGACCCACAATTACCATATTTATTCTGCGTTTAATTTCCTCCCGAGTGTCATTTATATTTGTTACTGTTGCTCCAAGATATTTGAATTTTTCCACCTTTCTTTTCGATCATTATTAAAAAGAAAAATCCTAGTCATAATGGAATTGGAAAAAAAATCTATTCATCCCTTAGAAAAAATCATTTACAGCTTTTCTTCTTACATTACACTTTCTTTGCTTTCTTTATATTTAATATACAGTTTAATACTCTCATTCCGTACTTAGCTTAGAAATTGGCGAGATAGATGTATTATGTTAACGAAACAGAAATGTAAAAAAAATCCCCCTAATGAGCACAATTGCTTATAATAATAACTAGGGGGCGTATTTTTAGCATATTTGCGAATCATATGCTACCATTATGTAAATACATTTCCAGTTATTTGTACCGAAAGGTCAAGATTATACATATATATATATGCATATTTAAGGGATTAATTATATAAAATTGTGCGTACTAATGTCCTATGTTGGAGGGACTCCATACAGTATTAAACATTTATTTTGCCTGTAATGTTGGTGTACAATAGGGAAATAATTTTAAAACGATTTAAAATACATATAGGGTAATTTAAAAATTTATTCTGAATAATTTCAACTACATGTTGTTGCTCTTTATGCATAGAGTCCCGTATGATTGAGGCATATTCCAATTTAGTTCTAACTAAACTGTTGTGTAGTAGAGTCAGGATTGCAGTATTATTAAACAGTTTTGGATTTCTTATAACAAATCCACTTGCTTTATAAGCAGAATTATCAATTGACGTAATATGTGAATTAAAAGTTAAAGTTTTGTCAAGTATTACTCCTAAATCCTTAATGGTCAATACTAATTCCGTTTATAAAAATAATAATCAATAGTTTCTTCACTTCTCTTCCGTGAAAAGCTCATGTACAGTATTTACATTTATTTGAGTTAAGCAACAGACAATAATTATGTTTACGTCAAAATGCAACGTTATTAATATCTGTTTGCAAATTCGATCGGATATAGTTTTGAATAATTTTAAATCGTCAGCAAATAAAAGGCAGTTTGCTAAGGATTATTCGTTCATTTACAGTTTCCTGCCCAAGGGCAGGTCTTTCACTGCAAACCCAGCATTCTCCAATATTTCCTATTTTCTGCCTTTTTTCTTGACTTATGATCCATATAGCTTAGTTTCGTCTATCATCTAATATGTCTTTTTCCGCCCCAAACTTTTCTCCCATTCATCATTCCTTCCAGTGCATCCTTCAGTATCCAGTTTCTTCTCAGCCAGTGACCCAACCAAATTATGACCCTTAAATCTGTGTTGTTTGTGTAAAGGCAGATAAGTCATAAAAAAGAGTCTTGAGATAATTGAAAATTAAACTTCGGACCCTCATTGCAAATAATTTTCTACGCAAATTGAACACATCAAATGCTTGTATTCTTTTGATTTTTGTACACTCATTTGTATAATTTAACTTGTGTGTTCATCTGGGGAACAAAATTCCATCTGCACAAAAAATGACTTATCACCCTTTATCCGAACACCGCAGAAATGTCCATCGACCTTTGTAGGGATAGGAGCAGCAAAGTTCTAGAAGTAATGACAAGTATTGTATAGCTAATGTACCACTGAGAACAAGTATACCGGGTGTTTAAATAGTCATTCAACAGATAAGTTTTTGTATTGTAATTTGTGACCTTGGTGAGGATAGAAGTAGCAAAATGCTACACGTAATGACAAGTATTGTAGCTAATGGACAACAGAGAACACGTATACTGGGTGTTTAAATATTTATTGAACAAATAAGTTTCTGTATTGTAATTTGTGATCTTGGTGAGGATAGAAGCAGCAAAATGCTAGAAGTAATGACAAGTATTGTAGCTGATGGACAACAGAGAACACGTATACTGGGTGTTTAAATATTTATTGAACAAATAAGTTTTTGTATTGTAATTTGTGACCTTTGTAAGGATAGAAGCAGCAAAATGCTAGAAGTAATGACAAGTATTGTAGCTAATGGACCACTGAGAACAAGTATTCAGGGTGTTTAAATATTTATTGAACAAATAAGTTTTTGTATTGTAATTTGTGATCTTGGTGAGGATAGAAGCAGCAAAATGCTAGAAGTAATGACAAGTATTGTAGCTAATGGACAACAGAGAACAAGTATACAGGGTGTTTAAATATTTATTGAACAAATAAGTTTTTGTATTGTAATTTGTGACCTTGGTAAGGATAGAAGCAGCAAAATGCTAGAAGATATGACAAGTATTGTAGCTAATGGACCACTGAGAACAAGTATTCAGGGTGTTTAAATATTTATTGAACAAATAAGTTTTTGTATTGTAATTTGTGACCTTGGTAAGGATAGAAGCAGCAAAATGCTAGAAGTAATGACAAGAATTGTAGCTAATGTACCACTGAGAACAAGTATTCAGGGTGTTTAAATATTTATTGAACAAATAAGTTTTTGTATTGTAATTTGTGACCTTGGTGAGGATAGAAGCAGCAAAATGCTAGAAGTAATGACAAGTATTGTAGCTAATGGACAACTGAGAACAAGTATACAGGGTGTTTAAATATTTATTGAACAAATAAGTTTTTGTATTGTAATTTGTGACCTTGGTAAGGATAGAAGCAGCAAAATGCTAGAAGTAATGACAAGTATTGTAGCTAATGGACCACTGAGAACAAGTATTCAGGGTGTTTAAATATTTATTGAACACATAAGTTTTCGTATTGTAATTTGTGACCTTGGTAAGGATAGAAGCAGGAAAATGCTAGAAGTAATGACAAGTATTGTAGGTAATGGGCAACTGAGAACAAGTATACAGAGTATTTAAATATTTATTGAACAAATAAGTTTTTTATTGTAATTTGTGACTTTGGTAAGGATAGAAGCAGCAAAATGCTACAAGTAATGACAAGTATTGTAGCTAATGGACCACTGAGAACAAGTATACAGGATGTTTAAATATTTATTGAACAAATAAGTTTTTGTATTGTAATTTGTGACCTTGGTAAAGATAGGAGCAGCAAAGTGCTAGAAGTAATGACATATGTTGTAGCTAATGGACCACTGAGAACAAGTATACAGGATGTTTAAATCCTTATTGAACAGATAAGTTTTTGTATTGTAATTTGAGTATAAAGGAACCCAGTATGTGACTGGAGTTTTATTTTTCGCAGATGTAAGTGGAAAAGAACAACAATGTCTTGTGTTAGGAAGTGACCCACTTCTTCACTGGTATCTCTTCTGATAATCTAAGATAAGGCAACGAACAGAGACGTAGCTAGCCGCGGGAGGGAGAGAAAGAGCGAGAGAGAGAGAGAGGGAGGGAGGAAAGGAGGAGGAGCAGTGCAGCGGATGCTGAGCGCGAGCGACACAGTCGACTATACCCAGCGCCGTGGTTCGGACATCAAGCACGTCCCAGACTCGACCGGGTGGGTGGACTAACTCACAGGCGCGTGGTGCTTGCCACACCGATCTCCTACTTCTTTCAATACTTTTTATTTAACTTCTGCGTGACAATTCTGTTTTATTTCTTTCGTATATGAAGTAAGAAAAAGTTTTTTTTGTTGGCGGAAGAACGTGTGTTGAGTGAGTTTGTAGTTTTTTGGAGACGTGTATGTGAATTTGTATATATACGCAAAAAAAAAATCAGGTATATTAATGTTATCGTCTTGTGCATTTTCGAGAAAAGTAGTATTTTAACATTCAATTTGGTGTATGATAAAAGCGACGTCATTCAGGATAAATCTAAATCAAATTTCCATAATTATCAATTTAATAATATCAAGAAACTCACACATAATTTCTTGCAATAATTTATTTTAAAGTAACAAAATTTCGATTCTTTTTATAAGGAAATAATTTTTCTCCAACAGGATACACTATAACAATTTGTAACTCCGTTATAAAAATTCTGCAGTATTTTATTTTTCTTCAAGAAATTGAATTTTATTACACCCAAAAACATTCTATCATACAATTTTTTTTTCATTTAAAAGTGAAGAAGATAATGATCATTTTGGTAAAATCCTAGAGCATTAAACCGATTAATATTTAAAAAAAAGTACGATATTATTTCTGTTATAGATAAAAAATTTAAAAATTTAAATATAAGATTATGCAATAATTAATAACATGTTAAATTTTAATTTCTTTATTTACCATTACCAGAATATAAAATGTTATGTTAAATTATTTGTTTAATAAAATTGCTTTAAACCGTAATTAAATTATATAATTGAAAAGAAACATTACATTTTACAGTTATTAAAATAAATCTGATTGGAAGACATCACGTGATTGAAGCCAACAATCAGTAATATATCAAGAAAATGGAGGCCATCGTCACATCGAAGGCAGCCTCATCGGCCTGCAAGACCGTGATGGCATTTCTTCTGATGATCTTCGTTCTCGGATCAGGTGAGTTCACATTGTTAGCTCTTATAAACTATTATACGCTATTCACGAACTTTTAAACAAAATCAAAGCTGAACATTAACGACAACTGAAGTGCTCTCACGATGCTTCGGTAAGGCATATAATACAAATAGTTCTGAAATATCGACAATGAGTGCGACGCTAACATATTTTTGAAATTCGGCGAAAGTTTCGTGTTAGTTACATTCATTTTATTAATACTGCGAGTTTCGTGAAACTTATTGGAAGGCTTTTATATTTTAACACTGATTTCAGGGAAAAGGTCTACACTTTGGCTTCGATTTCAGAAACAATTTTTCAATAAAGTGCACATATTTTATGTAACGTAAACTTTTACAACGAAATACTGTTTTTGCCTTACAGGCCTATTTATTTCCAATACAAAATTATCTAGTAGTGAAATATGATAAAAGTATTTAAAATTATAAAAATTAGTAAGAATTCTTCCGAAACACTACTCATGCTTTATATATAATCTAAAAAAGAATAATTCGAATATCCTCATTTTATTTTGAATTCCAATACGAAATATTCCAGTAGTATATCCGTAGTTCAAAATAATTTCGACATAGAATACCGTACGTGTATACATTCTCAACCGTAAATAATAGCATTAATTTCAAGGAGTTATTGAGATATTTGCAACAAAAAAGTATAATACATTTCGCTCTTTTTTTCTTTTTTTTTTCGAGATAAAAATTGTTTTATATGAAATATTTCATAGAAAGTTCTGGAAAAGCCCTTGATTTAATTCCCAATATGCTTAGTAAATTTAAGAGAGAATAATATTATGATAATAAATTATTGAAAAAAAATTATTTTTGTCCTTTAAATGTACGGAAATTTAATCCGAAGAAACGTAACATTTTAAAATTTCTTTATAGAACGAAAAGCTACATTAAAGTTCTGCACATTTAAAGGATAAAACTGAAATTCTTTCAATAATTTATTATCATAATACACTGCTCGCTTAAATTGACTGAGCATATTGGGCCTAATTTAGTGGCTTTCGCAAAATACGGTATAAAATGCTTCACATATATTTTTTGTCGAAAAAGAAACAAAAAGGAGCAAAATTATATTAAAAGTTTTGTTTGAAATTAACTTCTTGAAACTGATTACTTACAGTTCACTTTGCATATATATATATATATATATATATATATATATATATATATATATTGATAATAATATATAATATTGAATGTGAATATGCCTATGCAAGTCGCCAGGAAAATATCTACATCATATAATTAAACTAATTTAAACGTTTGTTGTAATTATTACAATTAAATATCTTTCCGAAAACTGTCTACAGTTTGCAATTCCATATAATTATAATATTTTTCAATATAGAACCTATAATTTCTATTTAAATATTTCAGTACAGTATCTTACAATACGTTGTACATATTCTATTACTGCAATATAAATTCTATAAAATACACGCAGAATGTACATTTTTAACTTTAGTAGCTACACATTTTCGTATCAATTGCCCCGACTATGTTTCATTTAATTTGAAATATTATAACAAACATACTACAAATTTAGCCGTTGCTATTGTCTGCAAATTGATAGCACAAAACTGGCCAATATTCAATACATTATCACGGATTTACATTAGGGTAGGTATTATTCTGTATTAATACGCATCTTATAAGTAAAGGATTGATTGAAATAAAATTTAGTCAATGAATTGACAGATGCTACCGTCCAGTGAACTACGAAGCCAGAATGTCTTCTTGTTAAAAAATATAATATTTCTTGTTGGGAAATAAAGAAACGCTTTTTCTATGGACTACATCTACGGAAAATACCATTATTAGTATATCACGCATTATATCTTAAGATTCGTTAATAAACATAAAGTTTAAAATTCGACTTACTATTTTCGAACCAGTCTTCCACCAAGTTTTAAACTGCGCTTATAATATTTAGTATGTTTCTTGGTGATTTTGTGTTATCCATTCTTCTTATTTGCAACATTCACTGGATTTCATATAATTCTGTATCTTCTTAAATATCTAAATTTGTTTTCGGAAAATTTAATTATCAATTATTGCATTTGTTTATCATTATTATCATACGTTTATACGAATTAGACACTTTTGTCGTTTCACACTCACCCCTAAGAGTCTTTTGATCTATCACAAGTCATTCACAGACAGCAGTGTAGATCGGTTATACAGGACGTGAAACTAGGCTATCATAAGCTATAATATATGTCAAACACAAGCGAAAAAGTACATGTGTAATCCAATTTGTGATAATTATAGATACAGTACTTTTACTTGTAGCAGAAATATAAATATTTATGATAGAGGAATCTGTATTTATATTTTAACTAAAACAATATGTGCAAATTAATTAGTTTTAGTTTTCCAATTCCATATCAGTAATTTTTATTATTCAAATTATACTAAAATATATTTTAAGATTTCATAAATCAATGTCGTATAGCAATAATCCAAATAAAATATAATTGGCGGAAATAAATCATATTCATCCAATCGAAAGTAAAACAAATGATACTTAAGAACAAAAGCGTCAAAAAGAAATATAAACTAACTTATTAGTATTGTGTTATTTTATGAAAGAAAAAGTGTTAAGGACGGAGAGATCTCTTCCACTCTTCCCAAGAAACTAACGGTTCCGATTTACCTAGTTGTACAAATTCACTTTACAGGAATGAAATAAAATCTATATTGTTTTTAAAATGGCCGATCTCGAAATCATATCTCTTCAATCTTAAAGGGTTAGGAGCAGCTTGCAGCAGTAAAATTTTTGGAAATATTCAACATTTTTTCCTCCATTACTGTATCTTGTACAATAATGAAAATTGGTATGTGTAAAACACTATCCTTCTGCTATATGAAAAAAATATTTTTACTATTAAAAAAATTATGTATATATTTTTTTTCAAAATTCATAATGGAGGTAGTTCACCGTGCAGTGATGAAGCGTTTCTCTCACAACTCATAAACTTGTTAACTTCTTCATGTTCTCTCTTTTATTTTATTTCTGAAACTCATGTTTACAATATCATGCTCTTTCAACTACATTCCTCAATAAATAATATTTTTTTTTTATTTTGTTTTAGAAGAAAATACTGATATTTGACCAGTTTTTAAAAAGAATTTATTTTTTATCAGACAATCTGTCAAAGATAGAGAAGTGATTTCGCATCATATTGTAGATATGACATGCATAAATACACACAAAAACTTCATCACAGAATGTTGAAAATGTTTTAGTTATGTGGGAAACACTTCTTCACTGCACAGTGAACTGAACAAAAAAAAAGTAAATAATTTTTTTAAATCGTGAAAATAGTTTTTTTTATATAGGCCTTCAGAAGAATAGTGTTTTACGCATACTAATTTTCATTATTGTACAAGATACAGAAATGGAAGAAAAAAATGTTGAATATTTCCAAAATTTTACTGCTTTAAGCTGTAGTCTACCTAACCTTTTAAATCGGTCACTAATGTTTGCGTAATCTAGTTTTACGTATTAAAATATTAGAATATCAATCACTTCTACTCAAAAATATCTCAGAATTCGCTTTCAATATCTTACAACATTATGGAATCAACATCAGGCTCTATTATCCATTCCTCGTCACCGTACCTCTTTCAATTCATTATCTTTCACCCTGGCAGTTTGTCGCCTATGGAACTCCTTACCACGTCATATCAGGGAGTGTAGAACTGTTAATAAATTTAAATTAATAATTAACAATTACATACTTTTACACGGAAATTATTTGCGAGGTTTTAGCCGATTTCTATAGGTTATTCTGCGTGTTCTTATAAATTGTCATTCAGGCCTAGTCCTATTATAAAGTAGAATTAGGATATAAATTGTAGGCCTAATTACTTAATTAGATATTTAGTCAATATTTCATTGTACAGTATGTAAGCTACTTAATGTGCATGATTATGATTTCGTATCTGTTACTCGAAAAATCGAAAGAGAATTGGGAGGACAAATTTAAAAGGTACGCAAAAACGCGTCCTTGCAAGGGGTTGGGGGCTGTACAAAACTAGATATGTGAGCTCCAAGCCAGTTGGCCACTAGTCTCACTCCGGGTTACGCTGCTCTACTGAAGGAGCTCTAGAAAATTTTGAAGGGGAAGCCGAAATTGGACGTAACCTCTTAGGTACCACATACGCGAGGGGGACTGGGATTTGATCAAGTGATCACGGAACGGGGCGAGGAGGAAATGGCTGGTGTTTGCCGTTAGGATGGCGAGGCGCTGTCATCTGTTGTTCGATGACACAGCATGGAAAGGCCGTCGGAAGAAGCGCCGTGAAATCTAAGTCTGCAAATTGATAGGTCCCTGTCCTTTCAAATTGCGACTAATTGAGTGACCTCGTATATTTAATAGACAATTTATAGGTTCTGAACTAGGGCATACGTCGTTTATAATAAAGGGGAATATATGGGGAAGGGCATATAGGTCCGTGGCCCATTTCTTATAGGGCTCATCCCGACATTTGTCTTACGCCTTAGGAAAACCACGGAATACCTTAAGCAGGATGAGTTGTCTCATATATAAGAGACTAGCCAATTTGGTTACTATGTAGGAGGTGATTGTTGTCATGAGGCTTGTTGTATCGTCTCAATTTTGAGACCAGCCATTTGGCTATATAATGGCTCATTTACGAAGAGCGGGGGAGAGATGTAATTGTTAATTAATTTAGAGGAATTAGGGAGATTCATGGGGATATGAGTGCATGTCCGTGGCCCATTTCATTTAGGGCTCATCCCAACATTTGCCTTAGCGCCTTAGGAAAACCACGGAAAAACCTTAGGCAGGATGAGTTGTCTCAATATCAGAGACTAGCCAGTTGGCTCTTAGGTTGAATGACTCTATGAATCGATGGATATATACTAGCCAATTGGCTCTATGATAGTTAGTCTGTAACCTATCTGTTACTATTAATATTACTATTTTTATAGTTTCAATGTATATTTCACTCCTGATAGTGTGGAAGAGAAGACCTCATGGCTTTAACTCTATCAGAATAAATAAATAAAAAAAATATTAGCAATTTTCATCTGATTGCAATATCCGTAGAATTAACTAAAATATTTCATTTCTCACAAAAAAAATTAGATATAATTGTTTGGAAATGAAACGTAATAAAGTTTAAAATGAAATTATAGATAATGAAGATGCAATTAGAAAATTAAAGGCAATATACATATGGGCATTAGGCAATGTAATTATTTATAATGGTACAAATTGTCATTATAACGAAATTGCAACCTGAACAGCGTTAATGAATGTTTTAATTCCAACTTAAAAAATGCAGGTATTGAATGAAATAATTATATGAGAATATCATCCACACATTTCAAACGCTATTTTGAGTAGAGAATTGAATCGTCTGTAAGCTAATATTTGAATACAGAATTTTGACGACATTATCATTCTTAAATTATAATTTTAGTTGTTAAATAAGCTAATATTTTATAATATTTAGTTATGAATAACGTGACAAAACAGAAGGCTATTATACGAGGTAAACACCTGGAAACATTAATAAATCCATTAAATTAAATGAGAGATGCACAACCTTTATCAACAGAATTTCATGTAAGTTTTACAATGACACACTGGGGCATTTATGAATATTTCATGAAATGAGATGCAGTAGAACTCCAATTATCGGGATTAATAGAGGGTAGTATGATCCGAATATGCAGGAATATGGATAATTGAGTCGGAAATGAGGAAGTCTAGAAACAAAGGCAGTAAGCTACTGCATGTATTAAAAGTGCAATATGACTATAGGCCTATAGTTTATAATGAACAAAGTTACACGTAATCAAACAAAATATAATTTTATAAAAATTAAAATTATAAGAACTCTACAATATTCCATACAGAACAGCACTATACTTATATATGGTAGTACAATACACAACAAAATAAAAAACCTAAACATATGAAATTTTCTTTGAATAAATAATTTCAAACTGTCTGAAATGTGATCCCGATAATTGGCGATCCGGTTACTAGAAGTTCGATAATAGGAGTTCTAGTGTATAATAATAAATTGGATAAATTTTTTCTTTGCGCGCTATTACATAAAATGTAATAAAATGTTATCAAATTTGGATTTTTGCCACATCTCAAAAAGAAATTATGCCAGAAATCATAACTTGTTACGATTTTCCGAACTCAAGTGCATTAAAAGTAGATTTTCATAATCATCATCATCATCAAATTGTTATTATTATTATTATTATTATTATTATTATTATTATTATTATTATTATTATTATTATTATTATATAACATTTTCAAATATTTTCAGAAATTATGAATTTTAAATGCATATTTTTTTTAGCATAACTAATAACAAAAAACTATTACAATGACCTACTTTAAAGATTCTCATTTTGAAGTGTTCCTATAAAAAACAAACTCCACTCAAAATCTTTTTTTTATTTTAACTATAAATTAAACTATTTATTTATTTATTCATTCATTCATTTATATATATAATCTGACAGGAATAAGGCCATAAGGCCTTCTCTTCCATCCTACCAGAGAGCACATATAAATACAGTAAAGAAATAGAAACACTGTTGAATATAATACAAATTAAATTAAAGCCCTATAGAGGGTCAACAAGTAAAAATAACACTACAGACCTATAATCGAGCTAATACAAGAAAAAAAAAAAGAAACAAAATCAGAGATAGCAATGATGATAGTGATGGTGATAACTGATAATAATAACAATAATAATAATCATAATAATAATAATAATAGTAATAATAATAATAGTAATAATAATAATATTAATAATAATAAATACATTACATATTAATTGTCAATTTTACAACAGCATAGTTACAATATTTACTTTATGTCATGGGTTAAGCCGAAGTTGCGCAACCTGACAGGTGTTCAACAAGCAATTCCATGAACTAGAATGTGATTTTTTAATTTAAATTTGAATTTTGACATGGTCAGGGAGAGAATTCCGGAGGGGTGGAATCGATATGCTGAAAGATGATGAGTAGAAGGATGTTCTGTGCAGAGGAATAGAAAGAAGGTACATGTTCCGGGTTCGAGGTAGTGAAAGGTAAATAAAACGAGATGCATGTAGGAGGGTGTGGAGGTGTGGGTGATTTTAAATAGTAATAAGAGGGTGTTGAGTAATCTTCTTTCTTTAAGTGGACTCCAAGACAACAATTCTAGTGACGGTGTTGCATGATAGAATTTTCTAATGTTACAAACAAAACAAACGCAAATATTGTGGACACGCTGTAGTCTATGGGCAAGATCAGTATTTAGATTTCTGACATTAGAGAGAAAACCATGCACTCAAAAGACGTCTTACACCGTAAAAATATCTTTCAATGATGTACTGTAAAAACACATTAAATTATGGTAACAAACTTTTACTTATCTGAAGCTTAAATATTAACAGATTTATAATAATTATTCTTGCGTTCACATACAAATCCATTGTTTTCGATATCTCTGACAATATTTACTTTGAAAGATAGGTGCTTGACGATATTTACATTATTAATGAGGATATTTTTTGCAATTTCTCGCAAATTTAATTCCATAAACCATGTTTTTTTCCTATTCAGAAGACATCTCACCTTATTTTGTATTAGGTCGAATATTATAGAGAATTTTCTAACATCTCACAAAGAAGTAGACCTGTAAATTTATATGACTTGACGTGTAGCTATTTAATCCGCTTCATCCCGGAACCCGTCAATGACCGAGATACAGTGAACGTCATACAAATTATGTATTGATACTTACCGGTTTTATTAAAATAAAATCCACATAAATAAAATATTTTTAATGTTCGTATATTGACATTTTTGACGGATTTTCAGAGCCCTTTCAACTACCTTACGTAGCCTAGGAACGAGGGCCTGTAGACCAGCACGGTAAAAGTTTGGACCAACACGTCTGAGCCACTCTTTAGCAGCGTGCACAAGGGAGTCATCTTCTAACCTCGTTCCGCGAAGGAATCCTTCAGTTTACCAAAGAGATGGTAATCGCACGGTGCCAGTTCAGGACTGTAAGGCGGGTGTTTCAGTGTTGTCTATCCGAATTTTCTGATGTGGTCTGTGGTCTTGTGACTGGCATATGGCTGTGCGTTGTCGTGCAATAGCAGAACATCCTGCTTCTCCCGATGTCGTCGAACACGACTCAGTCGAACTTGAAGTTTCTTGAGAGTTGCAACATACCCGTCACGATTGATGGAGGTTCCGTGTGGCGTAATGTCCACAAGCAAGAGTCCTTCTGAATCGAAAAACACAGTAGCCATAACGTTTCCTACCGAAGGTGTACTTTCGAATTTCTATTTCTTTGGTGAATTTGCATGATGCCACTCCATTGTCTGCCTCTGTCTCCGGTCCAAAATGGTGGAGCCATGTTCCATCTTCTGTTACAATTCTTGCAAGTAAGGCATCTAGCACTTATCATTGACACTTAGCATGATAACAAATCAAACAGAACCTACACTAAACCCATTGCGTCTCCGTTTTCTTTTTTTGTTATCATATCTTTCTTCAGATTTCTAAAATTCCTATTGTAATACATTTTATACTATTTTAAAATTTGTAACACTTAATGCTCAACAAAATTTCGCATCAAACAGCTAAGATTTCTATCAGGAAATGTAAGCCTATATGGCGACTAGAGATGTATCTAAAATTCCAAAAACATTTCCTAAAATTTCATGAAGATACAATAAATCTTTGTACCAAATATCATATGCTTACCTTTAGTAATAAGCCTGTAATGTAATTACAAACATCCACAAAATTTGTATGCCTGAGAAGTCGATGCAAACTTGCTCTCTCCAAACATAAAAGCTCACTGAAGCAACTACAATAGTCACACAAAGCTTAGCTGTATGTTTCTGGACACTGGAAAACATATGCAATTCCTTGGCGGAAATTTGGATCTCGTAACCCCATTGGTTAGTTCACAAAAGAGCAAAGAAAAAGTATCACGAAATAACCACTGCCACGAAATTACCAATGTTTACCCTAAAATATGTAACTATGCAAAATCGAGTAAAATATTCTTAGTTAGGTCGGAAATAAGGCGAATGGCTCAATTTTACTCTAAATCTGAAGAAAGAAAATAGCTTTAAGGGAAGTGGATACAGATAACTGTGCAATTAAAGAATTTCAGTACAAAAGTTTAGTTGAATTTTTCTACGCCTTTAGTGATCAGAATGGAACAAAAATTTCTATGGTTATACAATCAGTCATTCTGAATTCAGTGGTATAATAGACAACTAATTAGTTTCGCATCCAAGTGGAGAAAGGCCCTAACTGATAACCTGTTTTCCCACTTTGCTAATTGTACCTCAATCTTCAGGTGCACATTACTTGCTACAATCTTCACTCGTTTTTTTAACTTATCAAGTAATGTATATTCTAAAAGCCTAAAACAAAATTTAATTTAATAATAATAATAATAACAATTATAATATTATTAATAATAATAATAATAATAATTTTTATCCGAAAGATAATAATAGTACACTTTTGGTTGGCACTCCCGATGAAGCAAAAGTTTGTGACCGGGAGTGGAGTTTACAATAAATAATTAAAAGTAATATTACAAGTTTAAGTCTACACTAAAATAATTATTTAATTGTTTAATTTAAGCAATCAAATGTAAGTAAGCAGAAGTAAAGTGAAAAATACCAAAATAATACAAGAAATACAATGACATTATATCAAATACAAAAAAGAGTAGGTTAACTACAAAGAACAGGGGGCGATGGCCCCTTTAAAGAATAATAAAGTAAATAATACAATTATAAAATAAATACAACATATAATGTAATGATATAGTGCAGTAATATATTGTATACACAAATAGTATTTTATTTCTCTTTTATTTATTGAATTTTGAAAGATTCATAATATAAAAGTATTTTTTGTTATTTAATGTAAGAAAGAAATACAGAAAAATATTTAACTTTGATTAACATTTCTTGTAATTTTTTTAATACATACTGTATATATTTCTGTCCTCGTATTATGTGTGTCATATTCTTAAACATATAGGTATACTTTCTAGAACACAAGCTGCAGAAAACACTGTAAAAAGTTTATGTCAATTAATTCAGTAGTTTCAGAGAGAAATCTACTTAAGTTTGAAAAATATCAAGTTAGGGAAAACTGAATTTAAAAACAGAGGGATGCACTCCCAAATTTAAAGGGCATATCTGTCAGAGATCCCCCCACCCACAATTTACAGAGTGATTCACGAGGATTTACCGTCCCTTACGGAGCTTATTTCCGAAGACATTCTCAGCAAAAAATGTCATATAAACTTTTGTCCTTATTTCATTATATTCAGAGTTACACTAATTTGAAATTGTTCCAAAAATACCATTATTCTTGAGTTTTAAGGATAAAAAATATTACGGATAAAGAATGAATTATTCAGAAGTATCATTTCTTTAATTAGCTAATATTCTGAAGCTAAAAATGTCTTGTGAATTCAATAGTTGCTTCGTAAAGATTTTTATTTTTTCTATTTTTAACTACAAGATTACATTTTCTTGCTGATTTATGACAACATTTGCTACAAATCACGTCACTTTTCTAAATTCTTCAAGACTATACATTAGAATGCATAATTAAACTATAAAGAATGAAGTTCTTAAAGTCGTATGATTTGTAACAATTTTTGTGGTAAGTGCGAAAGAATGACGTCATTTTTAGTTAAAAATTGAAAAACAAAAGCTGTACAAAGCAACTAACAACACATTTTAAGCTGCATAGCACTAGCCAATTAAAAATTGATATTTCTGAATAGTTCATTTTCTATTTGTAATATAAAGCGATCGGTTTGGAAGTAAATCCCGAAAACACAAAGTATATGATTATGTCTCGTGACCAGAATATTGTACGAAATGGAAATATAAAAATTGGAGATTTATCCTTCGAAGAGGTGGAAAAATTCAAATATCTTGGAGCCACAGTAACAAATATAAATGACACTCAGGAGGAAATTAAACACAGAATAAATATGGGAAATGCGTGTTATTATTCGGTTGAGAAGCTCTTATCATCCAGTCTGCTGTCCAAAAATCTGAACGTTAGAATTTATAAAACAGTTATATTACCGGTTTTTCTGTATTGTTGTGAAACTTGGACTCTTACTCTGGGAGAGGAACATAGGTTAAGGATGTCTGAGAATAAGGTGTTAGGAAAATATTTGGGGCTAAGCAGGATGAAGTTACAGGATAATGGAGAAAATTACACAACACAGAACTGCACGCATTGTATTCTTCACCTGACATAATTAGGAACATTAAATCCAGACGTTTGAGATGGGCAGGGCATGTAGCACTTATGGGTGAATCCAGAAATGCATATAGATTGTTAGTTGGGAGACCGGAGGGAAAAAGACCTTTAGGGAGGCTGAGACGTAGATGGTAGGATAATATTAAAATGGTTTTGAGGGAGGTGGGGTATGATGATAGAGACTGGATTAATCTTGCACAGGATAGGGACCGCTGGCGGGCTTATGTGAGGGCGGGAATGAACCTTCGGGTTCCTTAAAAGCCATTTGTAAGTAAGTATTCACCTTTAATTACGATATAAATTCATGAAAACTTTACCGCAATATAATGTAAGTTACGGCCATTTTGAAAATAAACAAGCTAATTTAAAATTAATGAAGTCCTATATTGCAATTATAACTTACCTTCATACTTTCATATAAATTTATTTCCGATACTATGAAAGAGCGACGTACTTCTATTCACCATAGTGCAAATATCAGTCACTTGAAGAACGTGAAAACGAAGTCTCGGAGCATTCTATGTCATGGATGCAAAGTAGGTGATACGTATGCAGCTGAGAGGCGGACTGTTTGTCTATCCGGGTCCATCGCTACCGTACCACGTGTTACATGAGACGCAACAACAAACACAATTCTTGTATCGTTGCCACAATCCTAAGAAGCTCTATAGCGGAGTTTACAATCAGGCTACGATAATGTGGTTATGTTGTTTTACATTTCAAGAAAACTTCCCTAGCAACGTCTTCAGGGTACGACAAAGCAGCATAAGTGTATCAAAATAATTACAAAATTTGTTGTGAAACCACACAAATTTTTAAGGCAGGTAGATGACATAAATGAACCAATACAAAGTTAGGGTTCTGGTCGGAAATATATTAGTTACGAGTTACAATCTGTATTGCATTACATACAACAGAAATGTGTTACATAGATTCCATTCACTGCGTCAAAAATAAAGCAATGTGAGAGTACAAACAAACACTTGTCCAGTAATTTCCCTAAGGACATTCTGAGCTATAATGTATCATGAAGTACCAAGTGTGTTTTTATACTGAGTGAGTCCGTGAATATAGGCTAATATAAATTGCTATACGTGGAAGAGAGACTCGAGAGATGAATATGAGATTGAAAACCTATGTCAATTACTGTTCTTGGCCAGAGTCATAAGCCATAAAGCACATGTTGTTTGAATTGTGTTTATACAGTGTGTCTGTCTTATGCCCTTCAGTTTTGCTTAGGCAGCCCAAATAACAGTCCAGACATGTGGGTGTTACGTAATGGTTTCTTAGGCTGAGTGAGAGGTGGGTATAACGTTCACTGACATAATCACGTGAATGTTACGAATTTTAGTCTTCGTATGACAACACTAAACAACAAGAATTTTTCTCCGACTTAAAACAACCTGTCCTTTATAGTTTTATGTGCGCTGAATCCGAAAATCTATCTCTTTTCTTCGTATCACGTAAAGTTTTTAAGATATACTGTGATTACACTTTTCGATAAGCGCTCCCCCAGGAAACATCCAGCGCGGGTTGGTGGTATAAGCCAAAACAAAAACTATAGTAATATACGTTACAAGAGCGGTATGTTGACGTTTTCATGGTCGAGGAAAAGATTTAAAAAGCGAAACGTAGTTGAACTTTTTTAATTTCCGAGAACATGAAAACAAACATACCTTTCGTGTATCGTACATTATTTTGTGCTAAGATCGTTTATTACATACCTGAAAGACGAATTTCTAATTAGTTGCAATGAAATCTCAATGTTGGTTTCTGTTTAATGACGGCAACTTCGCAACACCAAAATATCTTTCTTCAACATTGTTGCTATCAAATGTTTTCTGTGTTTACTATACTCCAGCAGGCCGTGATATACGTCTGTCTTTTTTTTCCCCCAGTCTATAAATGCGAACTTAAAACAAACGGTAAGGTTATGTAATGATTTATTTCTCATTTTAATATTTTAACAATATTATTTATATAACATATTGCAGTAATAACATCCGCATCTGGAATCTCGTTGATTTTTTCACGGCTTCCTTAGTGTTACTTGTATCAGGAATGTAATAAGTTTCGTGGAGTAGTAGACTTTACTTAATTTTTGCAAATATTTAAAAACAATAATTAACATTGTAATTTAGGTGAAATTGCAGTGGTAAGTTTCCAATTTATAATTATTACTATGTTAAACGTCTCTAAAAATAATATGTTAAAAGCCTAAAGCAGTAAAATGAATGTCGCGCTTAAGTGGTAAGAATAGGGAAATTGTTGTGTGTTTTACGTTGGGAATACTGAATGTGGTATTTCACACTTACCGCGTATTGGTTCTGTGCGGAAAACAAGCAAATACGCACGATCTCGCACAAATGTATTTTATGAGTTTATTATTTATTTCCGGTTTCTTATGGTTGTTGGCCTGTTCTTTTGTAGCTACTTCTAAGAAATAAACAGATATTGGTCCCTTCGATTAAGTAAATTTCATAACAGTTCAAAGTGAGGTCTGTGCAATGAACAAACAAGGGTGTGGTTTTCAGTACTTAAAGGAAAAGTTTACCAGTTTGAGTGAAGGCAAATTAAAAGAGGGCATTTTCATCGGTCCACAAATTCACGAAGTTATGTCTGACCCTTTGTTTGAGGAAAAACTTTCCGTTACGGAAAGAATGGCGTGGCGCACTTTCTAAGAAGTTTGCTCAAATTTCCTTGGAAATTCTAGGGCAGAGAACTACATAGAACTTGCTGTTGAAACCATGTTAAGTGCATATTACAAAATGGAGTGTAATATGTCTCTCAAAATACACTTTGTATATTCTCATTTGAATTTCTTTCCTCCTAACTTTGGAGCGGTAAGCGACGAGCATGGGGAAAGATTTCATCAAGAAATATCTGAAATAGAAAGGCGATATAAAGGAAGATCTTCACCCAGCATGCTTGCAGACTTTTGTTCGTTCCTTGTAAAATACATTCCCGGGTCTAGTTATGAACAGAAGTCATCCAGAAAATTATTTTAAATATAAGTTCAAATTCCGGGATGTTTCTTATTATACGCATGAAATATTTTTATTGTTGTGTTTTAAACTATGTACGTACACATTTTTCAAGTATTAGGAGAAATTTTGAATTCCTAATGTGTTGTAATGTTATCAGTTGCAGTGAAAAATTAAAAACAAATAAGTTTTGTCATAAAAAATCAATCACTTTCCCCGGAAAATGGTATGCGATGGGGCAATTTGGATTTCAAAACCAGATTTAGGGCACACATATTAGTAATATTCATCTATTTTTATTTCGAAGCAAGACAAAAAGTAAAAATTTGTTGTTCAGTGTAATTTTATGTTAAACACAGTGCTGTTAATCTTTTATGTTAATTATTTACTTTATTTATTCTATCCATCGTTTATACCAATGTTGAAAATTTTAAATAAATATATTTCATAAGTATCCATAAGATAGTTTACTTAATGATATAGGGGATTTGGTCAGGAATACAGTTAAAATTAAGTTTATTGGCAAAGGTACAAGAGGAGGAAGACTAAGTGATGATATTGATATTAGATAATGGTTAGGAGAATAACAATTTTGACAGTGAAAATATTTTGGTTTTACAAATAAACAGAAATGCAAAAAGTGACGGAGAATACTATAAAATCATATTTAAATTAGGGATTACTTGAATCCTCTGTAGCATTTGTAATAAAATAGTTTGTCATTTAACGGTACTTATATTTTTCATAACTTTGCCTCATAGTTCTGAAGAAATACAGCAGTAGTTTGTCTGAACTATACGTACATCTGCCGGCCAAGTGTTGCAGAATCAATATCTGCAATAGCGACACAACATGGCACAGATCTGGATTTGATTTTAATCTATAGCGTTGTGGCCATTGCATTTGTACCAAATGTACGTGCAGTATGATATGTACTGTCTACATCTAACAGTAAACAATGCACTCTTAGATATTCTAACAGCTGACCGTAGGCGGACCGCTAGTTATACGAAATGACAGTTTGATATCTATGTCAATAATCAAGGTTCAAATTCCGAGAAGTCCAAATGTGATTTATGGGTTAAAACTGAGTTATGTACTTATCACGAAAAACCCCTGTTTCTGCAGAACTTATTTCACAATTTCTGTACCATAATCATATTATTTGTCATTAACAACGAAGAAAGTGGAGTAGGTCAAATATATAGAGTCTATATGCTTCAGTAAAGTGTTAAATTACGAGTAAAGCCACTTTATTGAATTTCAGGGAACGAAAATGAGTTGTTAAAATAAACGCTCTTGGACAAAGTCAGTCGTGGGTTATTTTAAAGTTTCTGATGACAAAAACACGAACAGAAAGCGGTTAGTAATAACAGGGATCTAAAAATCACAGCAGTGGCTCTGAGAGTTTCATAACGGTCACCAGATACTTACATATCACAGATCATTCCCGAATATACAAAGTAACTACAATTCTATGTTCTCTAACTCTAACTGTGACTATCTTTGTATGACAGCGCATCGCGCCACAACGATATCTGTAGGGTACTACTGGAAACAGTTTTTGATGTCATCGGGTCTCGCCAATGGACGTTATTTTCCTCTGACATGTCGTGAAGTGAGATATATGAGCCGTTCAGAGCAGAAGTGGTGTAAGTCAAAAATGGATAATGAGGGTTAAAGTAAATATTCTGTAAAATACAGCGCAAAATAGCAATTAATATTCAATTTATTTAAACTATTAGTAGTCAGTGGATAGCACGATGGACATTTTAACTGCCATTTTGCGCTGTATTTTACAGAATTTTTACTTTAAACCTCACTACCCAATTTTTTCTTACACCACTTTTGCTCTGAACGGCTCATATATTGCATGAATAGATGTTCAGAACGTATCATGCAGAACATCAGTCAGAGATAGATATGTGTATTCCAAAAATGTTTCAGAGTGATAACTAAAAAATTAAGACTCCTCGCACTTAAAAAAAATCATTAAAAATATATAGTTTACAATAAATCCAAAACTATATATTGAAACTAATTCAAATTTGGCGGCTGTCTTTCTTTTAACCATCTTAATTAATACTAAAAATGCTTGTTTTTTTCTCTCTTTTACAAGATGAGGGACCCCAAAGTTTACACTGAAGTCTCAGACATATTATACTTAATACTCCAGTTCTGTGAAGGATATTTATAGTCGAACGGCCGCGCTCTTGTACAAGTACAGCACGCCGCACCGTGAACTTAACCCGGGCTATGGTATGTATGATGATGATATGGGAATTAATTATGGCGAAATGAGTCCGAGGTCCAATGCCAAAAGCTCGGGAAACTGTAAATTCGTCCAGTGGAAATAATTGCCTACAATCTGGCATATAGACTCGTCCGCATTCCTACTAAATATCGGTGTCATGGAAGTGTAAACTCGTTCGCATACATACTTCATGTCAGTATCATGGAAATGTAAACTCGTCCGAATGCTAAAGAGAACATTTCCCTTCCAATTTTATCCAGGCTTAGGATTGGCAAATGGCATGGTTAAAAATGTTTCTCATGAAGAGAAGTACTTTTAATAAAATCTACCATGGACAAATATTAAAAAAACCTCGGGCACAGAGGCCAGGTGTCGTAACCATATGTGCCACCCAGGCCGACTGAACAAACTTATCTTGGATTAAAATGATAAGAAGTAATTTTAATAAAATCCACCATGGACAAATTCCCTGCTTCATAATTTTCTAGGACTTTGCATATTATACGCAGTTGCTTATTCCTGGTAGCTCATTTAATTATTCTCTGTGTGTTTATACTTTGTAGCTTGATGTACGTTTCTGTCTGAAATTCTTTTAAAACGTTGATAAAATCGTAAATGTTTGGATGAGCAGTATTAAAATTCTTGTTGAAATTTGCATGAAAAGGTTCACATTAGTTAGTTGTATGGCAAGCGCTACTGGAGTTAGCCCACATATAAGGAGGGAATGTAGCATGTTCTGATATGTTATTATAAACCAAAGAATCACAAAATTTTACTAGTCTTTCATCTTCTGGTCGTATTGATGACAGCTCAATCCCAAAACCTTCGCCCACATCCTCAGGTTCCAAGCAGACAATACCAAAGCAATATTTTAACCATTTCTCTGTATCAGTCTTATTATTGTATTCCACAAAACATCGAAGATGGTGAATATTTCGCCACCAGGCTTGTGAAAAGCGAAATCCACAACCTATGAATTTGGTATATGTCCACACGAACTTAATTGCAGAGTGTATAGCTATTTCGAAATCTGCTACAATAAATTACAGGCTCCTATGTTACCAATGTTAATAAATAAACGTTTGGCGGACGAGTTTACATGTTACCAATGTAAATAAATAAACGCTAAGCGGACGAGTTTACATGTTACCAATGTAAAGAAAGAAACGCTAAGCGGACGAGTTTACATGATACCAATGTAAAGAAATAAACGCTAAGCGGACGAGTTTACATGTTACCAATGTAAAGAAATAAACGCTAAGCGGACGAGTTTACATGTTACCAATGTAAAAAATAAACGCTAAGCGGACGAGTTTACATGTTACCAATATAAAGAAATAAACGCTAAGCGGACGAGTTTACATGTAACCAATATAAAGAAATAAACGCTAAGCGGACGAGTTTACATGTTACCAATGTAAAGAAATAAACGATAAGCGGACGAGTTTACATGTTACCAATGTAAAGAAATAAACGCTAAGCGGACGAGTTTACATGTTACGAACATAAAGAAATAAACGCTAAGCGGACGACTTTACATGTTACCAATATAAAGAAATAAACGCTAAGCGGACGAGTTTACATGTTACCAATGTAAAGAAATAAACGCTAAGCGGACAAGTTTACATGTTACCAACGTAAAGAAATAAACGCTAAGCGGACGACTTTACATGTTACCAACGTAAAGAAATAAACGCTAAGCGCACGAGTTTACATGTTACGAACACAAAGAAATAAACGCTAAGCGGAAGAGTTTACATGTTACCAATATAAAGAAATGAACGCTAAGCGGACGAGTTTACATGTTACCAATATAAAGAAATAAACGCTAAGCGGACGAGTTTACATGTTACCAACGTAAAGAAATAAATGCTAAGCGGACGAGTTTACATGTTACCAATATAAAGAAATAAACGCTAAGCGGACGACTTTACATGTTACCAATATAAAGAAATAAATGCAAACCGGACGAGTTTACATGTTACCAATTTAAGGAAATAAACGCTAAGCGGACGAGTTTACATGTTACAAACGTAAAGAAATAAACGCTAAGCGGACGAGTTTACATGTTACCAATGTAAAGAAATAAACGCTAAGCGGACGAGTTTACATGTTACCAACGTAAAGAAATAAACGCTAAGCGGACGACTTTACATGTTACCAACGTAAAGAAATAAACGCTAAGCGCACGAGTTTACATGTTACGAACATAAAGAAATAAACGCTAAGCGGACGAGTTTACATGTTACCAATGTAAAGAAATGAACGCTAAGCGGACGAGTTTACATGTTACCAATATAAAGAAATAAACGCTAAGCGGACGAGTTTACATGTAACCAATATAAAGAAATAAACGCTAAGCGGACGAGTTTACATGTTACCAATGTAAAGAAATAAACGCTAAGCGGACGAGTTTACATGTTACCAATGTAAAGAAATAAACGCTAAGCGGACGAGTTTACATGTTACCAATATAAAGAAATAAACGCTAAGCGGACAAGTTTACATGTTACCAACGTAAAGAAATAAACGCTAAGCGGACGACTTTACATGTTACCAACGTAAAGAAATAAACGCTAAGCGGACGAGTTTACATGTTACGAACACAAAGAAATAAACGCTAAGCGGACGAGTTTAAATGTTACTAATGTAAAGAAATGAACGCTAAGCGGACGAGTTTACATGTTACCAATATAAAGAAATAAACGCTAAGCGGACGAGTTTACATGTTACCAACGTAAAGAAATAAACGCTAAGCGGACGAGTTTACATGTTACCAATGTAAAGAAATAAACGCTAAGCGGACGAGTTTACATGTTACCAACGTAAAGAAATAAACGCTAAGCGGACGACTTTACATGTTACCAACGTAAAGAAATAAACGCTAAGCGCACGAGTTTACATGTTACGAACATAAAGAAATAAACGCTAAGCGGACGAGTTTACATGTTACCAATGTAAAGAAATGAACGCTAAGCGGACGAGTTTACATGTTACCAATATAAAGAAGTAAACGCTAAGCGGACGAGTTTACATGTTACCAACGTAAAGAAATAAACACTAAGCGGACGAGTTTACATGTTACCAATATAAAGAAATAAACGCTAAGCGGACGAGTTTATATGTTACCAACGTAAAGAAATAAACGCTAAGCGGACGAGTTTACATGTTCGATTAAAATGTCACACCTTCAAAATGCGATGTGTTTTAACAGTTTCGGACGAATTTGCATTTCCACAAAAGCTCTGCCTTAAGTTGTTAGGGGAAAACCTCAGAAGAAACCCAACCAGATCGTTTCACGACCAGACGTGCTGATCGTTAGTTCAAAACGGTGGACTTCAAGATTGGTCACCCCCTTAAAGTATAGGTCATTGGAAATATTATATTTGAAGATGTGGTAACTATTCACTCTTTGAACGAAAAACGATGCAAATAAACAGGGACGTTGTAGATGGCGTAAATAATTAACTTATTAAAAATATGAATGTCGCAATTAAATAAATGACAGTAATATAGTGTTGTGCAGCCGCCGCTAGGGTCGCACTGTTTGCTAGCCGGATGGCTACTGCGTTCGACTTCTGCTCTTTCTCATCAGGATTTCTGACACCACCATTGTACACAACAATGGGAAACTATTTGGTGGAAGAGCTGGAGCTCTCAGGATACTATAGGAAACTACATGGCTACTAAACTAAGTCTGAAATGACTGCGTTATTGTAACTCTACTTGATTTATCCTATATTTACAAAATGTACAAAGTTACTTACAGGGTATATCATTCTCCTCAGGAGTGGATCAGGACAGCACGTTTGCACATCTCCTTTTTATGTTAGGTTAGGTTAGGTTCTTTTCAAACTGAAATGACGAGTGAAGCGTACAGTTAGGTTAGGTTCTTTTCCAACTGAAAAGACGAGTGAAGCGTACAGTTAAAATTACTCTAACCTAATTTAACCTAATCTAACCTAACCTAACCTAACCACGAGTGAAGCGTACAGTTAAAATTACTCTAACCTAACCTAACCTACCCTAACATAAAAAGGAGATGTGCAAACGTGCTGTCCTGATCCACTCCTTTCTCCTCTACCGACGCCATCTTCTGTGAGGATAGATTCGACGTAGGCTAGGTTGTCTGACAATCTCCACCAACTAACCAACTGCTCGCCGCGTCTCCTCTCCAACACTTTTTATGTTTCGGTATCAGTTTCCCGCCCGGGGTTCCGACCACGCCATCCACCAGGTGAGATGCTCTTAAAACACTTTTGATTTCACGTACTTACAAATATCAGTCTTAATCAATCATTTCTTACATTTAATTTTGATTTAGTGCATTATAGAGACAAGTCACTATAATGAGATTACGCGCAAGAAAAGAGTTGGAACAATGCGTGATATAATTTTAACCAATTAAATGCATGCTTTGTCCTTCTGGACCAATGGGGTTGGGCATGCAACGATCTGAAGCGTAAGAATACTTTCGTTGTAGGCAGTGATTTTACCACGCGCCCGGCAAGACTATAACGCTGGCTAAGCATCCCAAGACCGTGTATTCCGCTGACACTGTTCCTGTTTCAAATTTAATACTCCACAGGAAATCATGCTACAGGGCGTTCTTTAGCCCTGGGGCATAACAATAGTACTACACCAGAATAAATGAACGAACGAACAAACTAACGAACAAACAAACGACTAAATAAACAAATCTATACTAATAATAAATCTGTAGCCGAAATTTTTCTGGTAATTTTCGATTTTCCAAAAATAATCGGTCCTAACATATATAATTAACCACCCTGAAACCGAAAATCGCATTTTTGAAATTTTTGTTTGTATGTCTGTCTGTATGATTGTTACCTTTTCACGGGATAATGGCTGAACTGATTTATATGAAAATTGGAATATAAATTAAGTTCGTTGTAACTTAGATTTTAGGCTATATGGCATTCAAAATACTTTATTTAAAAGGGGGGTTATAAGGTGGCCTGAATTAAATAAATCGAAATATCTTGCTTATTATTGATTTTTGTGAAAAATGTTACATAACAAAACTTTCTTTAAAATAATTTCCGATAAGTTTTAGTCTATTTACAAAATTTTGATACGACTGATATTTAATGAGATAAATGAGTTTTAAAATTACAATAACGCAATCCAAGGCGCTGTACTGAAATAAAAACAAATGACTTCGTCTATAAGGGGCCTTGGACAACAACAATCGAAAGCTATTAAACATATATAATTTTTTATAGATTTTAGGCTATATGGCATTCAAAATACTTTATTTAAAAGGGGGGTTATAAGGTGGCCTGAATTAAATAAATCGAAATATCTTGCTTATTATTGATTTTTGTGAAAAATGTTACATAACAAACGTTTCTTTAAAAATGATTTCCGATAAGTTTTATTCTTTACAAAATTTTGATAGGACTGATATTTAATGAGATAAATGAGTTTTAAAATTAAAATAACGTCATCTGAGATAGTGCAATGAATTAAGAACAAATGACTTCGTCTATAAGGGGCCTTGGACAACAACAATCGAAACAGGGGCCTTGGACATCAACAATCGAAAGCTATTAAACATAGCCTACAGAGAATGTTTATGTGTTTGTATGAAGTAATATCGGAAGCTAAATTAACCGATTTGTATAATTAATTATTATTTCGCCATTGGAAAGTGTAGTTTCTCTAGATGGACATAATGCTATAATATTATTACAGTAACGTTTGAGTAAATCGAGGACAGGTAAGATTAAAATAGCTTCTTATGCACAGAAAATTTGATAGGCTATTTTGTATATTCGTTTTCTGTATTTCTTAAAATAATATTTATGTACACTCGTTTTAATCTCAGAGAATTAACGAACAACGAGAGTGTATTGATTTAGTATGCAGTAATAGTAAGTTAGCTTAGCAACCCATTATTTTATAATTCAAATTTTAACTATGCTCAATTGAATCGTGTTAAAATACATAAAATATATGCAATAAATGCAATGCAAAAAAAAAATAGGGTAATGAGCGAAGCAGATTATCTTGCGCTGTTGTAAAAGTTGTTCCCTGGATCAAACGTCCTATTTTAATTATGTAATTACTTTATATTTATTTCTAACAGGTGCAGCGGAGCGCACGGGTACGGCTAGTAAACAAATAAACAAATGAACAAATAAAGAAGTAAATAAATAAATAAGTAAATAAATAAGTAAATAAATAAGGAAGTAAATAAGTAAATAAGTAAGTAACTAAGCAAATAAATAAATAAGTAAATAAATAAGTAAATAAATAAATAAGTAAATAAGTAAGTAAATAAATAAATAAGTAAAACAATAAGTAAAAAATAAATAAATAAAATAGATAAATAATTAAATAAATAAATAAATAGTGATTTTGATATATTCTGTAGGATAGGCCTACTTCGTCTATTTAAGGGTTCAGCCCTAAACAAGTTATAAGTACATATTTCTGCTACACTCTGTGGCAGTGTAGGCTTTACTTGAAACCAGATAGAAGCTTTCATACTTGTGTATGCTTAGTCATTGTTACACAGTGAATACCTATTTCGCCCAGAACTTTCTCTCACAAAGCAAAGTCGAGAAGCAAGCACGTCGCCACGTACAGTCTTGTGATTAACCCTGTCTCAGACGATAGAGTTTTAGATGTCACTGAAGGAATCGACTTGTACACAATACGAATGAAAGACGGTTCACTGCGAAAGTGGAATAAGTGGCTTTTTGTTCGGCAGCTCTGTGAAAACTCTGAACAAATTACGACAGCGTTCAGGCAAGGGTGTTCTTTGCAACATTCTTTACTTAATTTTAACTAACAAGCAAACATTCTGATGGGGTCAGATAAAAATGTTACATTTTTTCCTTCCATCATGTTAATAATGTCAAAAGAAGTGCTTACACAAATTTTGGCCACTCGACCGCAATTACGAAACCGTCCAGAAAGTGATTTTCCCTGGGGCCTTTTACAGAAAAAGCACAATTGCATGAAAAGATTATTGAAACAGATACAGCTAATTGAAGGGTTCAGAGCCATAGTGGGCCAAGCGCCATTTATTAAAAACGGAGAAAGCAAGGGTTAAACTTAAGTGAATACCATACTTTAATGAAGACTGACATATCATTTAGTTTTAATGTGTATTTATTTTATTGGGTTATTTTACGATGCTGTATCAACATCTAGGTTATTTAGCGTCTGAATGAAATGAAGGTGATAATGCCGGTGAAATGAGCCCGGGGTCCAGCACTGAAAGTTATCCAGCATTTGCTCGTATCGGGTTAAGGGAAAACTCCGGAAAAACCTCAACCAGGTAACTTGCCCCGACCCGGATTCGAACCCGGGCCACTTGGTTTCGCGGCCAGACGCCCTGACCGTTACTCCACAAGTGTGGACTTTAATGTGTATACTTTATGTTACTTGCTATATGTTTCCATTGAATTATGGTGACTATTTCGCTTATATGACGTCATTCCATTTTCGACCAATGAAGTGTAATGAAATTTTGAATTCCAACCAATCACTGTCAGACTTTGCGATAATTTCTGCAGCTAGATTTATCGCTATCAATTTATCGCATGGTCGTTCTTTTGTTTAGTCGTTGTCGCCAACTGTTTCCCCGTAAATAGATGATCATGAATACATTAAGGTGCAACTACACGGTTAAACTTTTCTTTCAACTTTAAAGCAATGAATGCAAGATTGATATTTAATATTAATTAATATATTTACGCAGTGAAGACCACGTTCAAACGGCGCACCATGTAGACACAAAGTATTTATGCATCTTAATTGAACGTACCTTTTAAACTTGATTCTATTCTTCCCAGATTGCACGCATACGCGATTGGAATATTGAACTGTGTAGATGCAGCTTTAGTTCCGTTACACACTATAGCGAGAATGCGTTTGTCGAGCTATAAAAAATGCTTTCGTGTAGCACTCATTGTAAGTAACGGTCGAAACAAGGCACAGCTGACATTGGTCCTGCTTCCACAGGTAGGCCTAACGTAACCTATAAAATTGTAGCCTATAACATTTGTATTGAAATTAAACAATTAATAGACGTTCAAATTTATGTAACATCATCGCATATCAAACTCAGAGACCTTGCATAGTAATAATGTCTCTGATTAAACTGTCTTTCGTATGGCGTAATAAAATTCGTGTTTTAATTAGGCCTATCTATACAGAGATGGCTTCACTGTGTAGCAACATGTCTCGCTGTGAATACATAAGCATTGGTATATAGCTGTCCCCATTGTTACTGTTAAATTAAATTATAATTTCAGCAGATAATGAAAATGTATTTGTTATAATAATTAGAGAAAAGTGCAGTACATGTAATTAACAATGTTAAACCTGTATTTCGCTCTTCGCAATTGGCATTACTGAATAATAACATCGAATTTCTTTATTGCAATAATCGATATTCATCTACGAGTACAGTATTTCAACTTCACAATGTCTGAATAGGTTAAGTATTCGTTAATACACAATTATTAACATTTTATGATCAAATTTTAGGGATATATTATTTAAATTTTTATTTTATTCACGAAATAGTCCTAATAAATGTCACACGAAGTCTGAGATTTCCCAGATAAATCCACTCGCTTCGCTCGTGGATTTATCGGCAGATCTCAGACCTCTCGTGACATTACTACAGATAACTTCATTTTAACCCTTGTTTTCTACGGTTTTAGTAAATGGCGCTTGGCCTACTATGATTGTCAACTCTTCAATTGTTGCGCTATTTGTCAACATATTCTCCACTGGAACTGAGACATTTGTCATACCATATGATCAATTTTTGTGTCCTTGTGTCGTGAAAGTCACCCGCCTGGGATCGGAACCAGCGTTTGACAGCCATCTGCACCTTTCTGTCGGTCCCATAATATGACAAATGTCTCATTTCCGGTGGGAAATGTGTTGAAAAATAGCTCAACAAATGCTGTGTCTATTCCAATAAATTTTTCCAATGAAATTGTGTTTTCTTTCTGTTAACAGTTCCTGGCGAACTTATTGTTTTACGGCCCTCGTAATTGCAGTCGATTGGCCAAAATGTGCATAAGCACTTCTTTTGACATTATGAACATGGTGCAAGAAAAAATTTAACTTTTTTATCTGCCCCCATCAGAATGTTTGCTTGTGAGATGAAACTTGTAGAACGTAACAAAAACAACGGGAAACAAACTTTATCAAAATATGCCACCATCAAAGGAGACTTTTAAGTCATCAGTTAAAAAATGTCTCTTCAAGAGACATGTATCTAAGTTCTATGAAGGAAAGCTTCCATAAAAAGCGACAGTAGATTCATAAGATCCCTGTATTTGTTTAAAACATTTATGCTCTCGGCTGGGTATTATTAGGTTTTTAGATTTTTAAAGAATTGATTCTTATTTATAAGGAATGTATAGGCTATTCCTTATCTCGTGGAACCTAGTTGCGAGTGAAGAAAAAAAAAAGTGGACCGGGATATAGTCGTGCACAACCGGTTACAAAAAATAGAAATTATATATTGCTATTTAACGCCTGGCGCTGTAATCAGTATGCAAAGCTCTTCCGTCTCAGGTTCGGTTTAACGAATATTTGAGTTGTTTCTCACTCTTTGTGGGTGGATGGCAAAGCCAGACCACATTGAGTCATGTAGGAGTTCCAAGATCCCTTGCAAGGACGCTATTATCATCGTGTATGCCTACCATTTAATTCTTCCTTCCTCACTAAATTGAATGAATGAATGAATCAATGAATGAATGAATGAATGAATGAATCAATCAATCAATCAATCAATCAATCAATCATCGACCTATCGATCCAGCCATCGACCCATTGATTCATTCATCCATCGATTCATTGATTCATCCATTGATTCACTGATTTATTGATTCATTGATTGGTTCTCTCATTATTAATTGATTGATTCATTCATTATTTGAGTGAACTCTACAGATGTTCCACAGCGCCTGACTCATATACCACTTTTTGTTCTTGTCAGTATTAAATGGATTTGTCTGATTTACTTTGCATAATGTTATGACCGACCAAGCTATCTAAACACAACAGTGCGTAATTACTGAGTCTAGAAGTGTTGAATACCCAAACATGTCTTCGCCTTTATCATACTTCGTAATGATGGAACATGTGGCTCGAAGTAGACACCGATCTAGTTAAACTGAGACTTAATTTTTATCAAGCTGTCTCTACTTCAGTGTTACTTTAGTCATATCTGGCTTGCTTTCTTTTATTTTCTTATTTAATAAAGCTGTATCAACTACTAGGTTATTTAGCGTCGATGGGATTTATGATAGTGAGATGGAATTTGGCGAGATGAGACAGAGGATTCGTCATAGATTACCTGACATTTGCCTTACATTTAGAGAAAACCTCGGAAAAACCCACACCAGGTAATCAGTCAAAACTGGGATCGAACCCGCAACTCTGCAGGCAAGCGCCTTAGGAGACTAAGCTACGTGGCGATCTCGCTTCTTAACCCTGCATCAATTTGTAATCCACTGCTGTTTATTACGTGATCACATCTCCGCTTTCAATGTTGATAGCGTAAAACTTTCAGTATCTTCCTGTTTGAAGTGTTTGCACGTAATTGTGAATATTTTTTTCTATGTAGCAATATATATATTTTTTAGAGTGGATTACAAATGAAGGGTTTTCGGGAAAAACGATGAATGTCACATTTCTGTTAAGGATTAGATAATGATCTAATTGAGTCTATAACTGCAAGATATATTGCTGTTTCTATAGAAAATAAAGGAAAGATTACTGTATTCGTGGTGGTAATTCTCCTTTTTGCCAGTTTTCGTAAAAACAACACTAAATTTAGTAGTGATCCTTTGAATTAGATAATGACATCAACCTTAACAGAATTGTGGCATTCATCGTTTTTCCCGCAAACCCTTCAAATGTAATCCGCGCAAGTACTAACGCTAGCGTTTTTAACAGGTGAGACTATAAGAGCATTAGTTTAGATTTTCTTATTTGCAATTTGATTTATTCTTATAAGCCGTTCATAAGACATTTTTACACTGTTTTCTATTGTTACAATTGTTATTTTATTTTGTAATATAAATGATTACACGGACATATTTAATAATACAGAACAATAAAAACTTCTTCTCATATGAAACAGACATGTACTCGAATCCAAGAGTAACTTAAATTTTAGGAGACAATAAATTTAGAGTGTAGTTTATAATAACTAAGAATTAAGTTTATATACCTACATAATAACAGTGGAGTTTTTAATTACATTCTTTGCATAATGATACCATTAATTATATTATACTGACAACACTGATTTAAATGTTAAATTTCTTATAGAATTGCACTTTCATACCACAAACAGTTTAACAGAATCATTAAAACAATGTTACTATTGGATATATGTTGTCAAATTACATAATCATACGTGCAAGAGAACTGATTATAAAAAAAGAGATTGATTACAACATATGTAATTTGCGCGAGTACTGGTGTCACAAATTATATCACGAGTACTGAAGGATTAAATGCAGATTTTGTAATACCGTATATCAATTGATAGGATACAGCAATATTCATATGAAAATCACAAGCAATGTCAAACCAAAATTGGCGCTAAAATACTATAAGTTATTGAACACAGAGATGATTTATTTATAAATGTTACGAAAAATTAAAAAAAATGATACAATAGGCTATAATATGACTAAGTTGATGAATACAATTTTCACACCCTAACCAGAATCGAATGTCTTTGTTGGTTACTCAGAATACTAGCAAGATAAAGTGACAGGAATGTAGAGCCGTTGTAGAATTCTCTTTCTGCTGAAAGAACATTTTCTTGACAGAATTACAAAGAGATGTTCCTCGAATGCCAAACCTTTATATGTTAATGAAATTCTGATTTGTAACGCAACAGAACTGGAAAACAAAGACATTAAGATCGAATGATTTAATTTTTATCGCATTTGTATCTTTTCCTTTCAAGAGATACACTTTTGATAAGTATAAAAGTAGAATACTCAGGCCGGAATAGCATTAAATTGCAATCTAAAGACGATATCCTAGCACGTGAAGACAAGTTTTTCTATTAACCTGATATCGCCCCTCTTTTCCAGCATGCAATTTGTTTCCATTCCAGAACACGATACCCGCAGTTCCTTTTTCCCTTGCTTTTAGTAAACGTTCTATTCAGAATAGAAAATAATGATGCAAAAACAGAGAAGTGCACTCACTTTAATTCCAAGAACAATGGGGTTTCATAATCCATTCGTTTCCGGGCAGACAATGATTATACCAATTTACAGACCCCGTTTAAAATGCGTTGTATGTTCAAAGAAATAATGCTGCCAGCTTTCCATGTTGGGAAACATGTCCATAAAAGACTTTATCATCCACCTATAAATACCCAAATATATACTTATAGAGAACTACATTTTTATGTAGCTGTAATTTTATTTTTATTTCCTATTTTATTTCATTTTCTATATTTCTTTTATATTAATAATATCTTATATTATATAATTACATTGTAACTGTAATTTTAATTATAGTTCCTATTTTATTTTAGTTTCTACATTTCTCTTATACACGTATTAAAATATATCTGAAATATGACCGAACACGAGCGCCGCTCATTCGGTCCTCAAATTTTGTTAGTATTATTATATCCACCTGTTATATTGATTGTATTATTTTATTTCTGTTTCAATTGTTGTAACTATATTCTGTAGTGTGATGTATTATCCTGTATTACATGTTCTGTTCTATATTATTATATAAATTTGTACTTCTACTTGAATGTAAGTTATTCCAATGTACATGAAGTAATGTCATAGCATTATGACACAACCAAACAAAGTTACTTTATTAGATCTAGAAGTAATTCCATGGAAAATTAATACATTATCATTTATTTGTTTGTTATTTATATTTATTTATTCATTTTACTTCATTGGAATATGTCATGTCGTTTGAGTGGTTAGGTACAGCTTACAGCAGTAAATGTTTTGGAAATATTCAAATTTTTTTTCCTCCATTACTATATCTTGTACGATAATGAAAATTGGTATGTGTAAAACACTATCCGTCTGCTATATGAAACAAATATTTTTACGATTTAAAAAATAAAATATATATATATATATTTATATATATATTTTTTTTCAAAATTCAAAGTTCACTGTCCAGTGATGAAGCGTTTCCCTCATAACTCATAAACTTGTTAACATTTTCATGTTCTGTCTCTTTTATTTTATTTCTGAAACTCATGTTTACAATATCATGTTCTTTCAACTACATTCCTTAATAAGCAATATTTTTTTGTGTGTGTTAGATATTTGACCACTTTTTAAAATAATTTATTTTTTATCAGACAATCTATCAAAGGTAGAGAAGTGATTTTGCATCATACTGTAGACATTACATGCATAAATACACACAAAAAATTGGATCACAGAATGTTGGATACTTTTTGAGTTATGAGGGAAAAGCTTCATCACTGCATAGTGAACTTTGAATTTTGAAAATATATATATATATAAATAATTTTTTTAAATCGTAAAAAATATGTTTATCATATAGCAGAAGGATAGTGTTTTGCACATACTAATTTTCATTATTGTACAAGATACAGTACTGGAGGGAAAAAAAATGTTGAATATTTCCAAAATCTTACTTCTTTAAGCTGTACCTAACCCCTTAAAATATGTAGGCACGACAAAACTGGCCTAAAAGCCAGTAATTGTACCCCAGTAATGGACCGATCTCATAAATGTATTCACGACGTAAGTCTGAAATATATAAATAAAAAAAATCGAACATACAACTGTAAATTTTAAATTTGTAAAATCAAAATTCATGTAGTATTGTACGATAAGATAAGATGTATAAACTGTCATTGTTAAAACACCTAGATAAACATAAAATGAGTTCATTAAAGTATTTATTTTCTCAGAGGTCCGGCATAATATTTTAAAATATCAGTTCTTACGAAAAACCTGAACAAATATCGAAAGACCGTCCACTCCTAATATGGTAACATACACCAGCATATAGAAAATTATAAGCAGAGACACTGCGCGTCGGTAACTTTTATGTATTAGTTCCTTATTTCAGTGACCTTCAAATCAGCTCTGTCTGCATCAGTGGGAGGTTCTGTCTTTTTCCCTGAAGTTGGCGCTGATATCGCACAGCAGTCGACAGCAGAAATAACTTTTCAGACTTGACAGCGGATCAAGATCAGGTGCTCGATTACACAGATCTCTAGCGTTTCAAAGTGGAGACTCTGGAGCTGTCATATTTACGTACAACAGCCGTCATCGTTGTGAGTCACCTATCTGGCAGATATGGTGCTTTTCGGAGCTGTGATTTTAGAACTATAGTCACAGTCGGAACCTGTAACAAACCTACCACAGTGACAAAATCACGTATCTTCAAATCACACCCACTAGTGTAACAGAAGACATTATTGTTTTCAAACATTAGACAGGGGGACATTATTGTTTTAAAAACATTACACAGGTGCACATTGCGGGCCTCATTGGCCGTGTGGTCAGCAGATACAGGGCCACCATCGAGTCAACACAGGACACTAGAGGACAAGGAACCCACACCCAGTCCCGTGGGCGGAAGATAAAATCTCTTCCAAGGCCTACAGTTGGGATTCGAACCCCATACCACTTGGCTGAGAACAGCATACGCTGTCCAATTAGTCAAGGCGGGGGACGATGTATACTTAGTAACAATTGTGGTAAATTCTACATTATTTTCATTTCTAACTTATGGTTTTACCAAAATTTCATCATGATCACTGACTAACTATTTGATATTTTAGTTAACCGCCGTTTAGAGCCAATAAGCGGGAATCATACGCGGAGTTGCTTTTGAATGTGAGGTTGATGTGACTGACTGGTTGAGTTTTTTCAAAGCTTTCCTAAATTTAGGGCGAATCCCATTGCAAATCGTGGCTCATCTTACAATTAAGAATACCATCGATTTTTTAGTTGGTTATTTAACGACCCCGAATCAAATACGGTACTAGATTTCTAGCGTCGATAGAATTGGTGATGGCGAGAGGTATTTGGCGAGATGAGACCGAAGATTCGCAATAGATTTCCTGATATTCGCCTTAACGTTGGGAAAAACCTCGGAAAAAATTCAATTAGGTAATCAGGCTAAACGGGAATCGAACCCATCCCCGAACGCAACTCTGGATCAGCAGACAGGCACGCTACCACCTGTGCTACATAGGTGGCCTTCCAGTTTTGTTAAGAGTACATTTCTTACTCCAATTAAATTACTGACAAACGTTTGCTGAAACAATACCAATTGACTCACAACAAATTAACATTAAATAAATAAATTATCACAATTTATTTTGTAATTTTTCCAATAATTAATCATTTTAAGTAGGAAAAATAATTATTAAGTAGGGGGAATTCTTGTTGTTGTTTAGTCAACTATCCGAAGACAGGTCTGAACCCCACAAGTAATACCAACTAGATTCTAGTCTCAGCCATGCACCACATAGGAACACTCCGACATCAGCTAATATTACACGCATGGCCATACTAGACAGCGGACTCAACAGAAAATAGCTTGTATTATATACGTCTAAGTACTCAATAACAGCATCCACGATTCACAGTAGTCAACTTGAACAACATCAAAAAGTCCAACATACAATACTATGGAAAATCAGTGAAAGTGCGTCAATAAGACAGTTTTTACCAAGAACAGTAAAAACAACCCAATTTTAACGATGTAACAGGCCAACACAGCCAACCATATATGTGATAAAAGTGATATAGTGTATACAGTGTTTTACAGTGTTTTCATAGTGTATATATTTTACTTGTTTATATTTATATGTCATAATGTTTTTAACATATTGTTCTATTGTCCTGTATGGGTTTTCAAAAGATAGAATTTAACAGAATCATAACAAGCAACCACACACTGCTTATAGTAATTTTAGCTAAATTAAGAAATCATGAAAGGTCATACACAAGTGAACAAACCACAACATAATAAGAGGCTAGGTCTTCACAACACACAATGACATAGAACCCAATATCTGAAGATGACACACACCGAGTTTCGAAAACGTTAATATAAATCAAAAATATTAAGATAAGCACAGGTGGAAAACAAAATTGATATTATAATACAGTGAGCTTATCGGCATTCTCCAAAATGAAACTAATCACTTATGAGGCAACTAGGCCAGCAGATAATGGGATAGGGTGGCCAGTTCCTTTCCCCCTAGGGTGGATTATAGGACATAATCGTGTGAGACTAAGCACTGTTCTCTTCAACCCAAGTAAACTTTTGGGCATGCGTTATGGATGAAATTGCATACGGTACCGATTGTGCTGCCCTCCTAAACCGGCCCCAACATTCACCGCACTACGTATTCCTCTCCAGCTATCAAATCCGTTTACCCTACCTCTAATGGTTGTCTGCCGTTCCTCACAGTCCTACACGAGTCGTAATATTGACGTCAGAAATTAAGGAAAGAAGCTACAGCTAGCTTTACAGCTAAGTTGTATGTAATCAACTATCACTTTTGTCTACCAATGTTCTTAACAAATCGAAAGGAACATCCGCTATGGCAAACGATCGATTCTGCGCCGCACAAACATAAGTCATATCCTATTCTTCAAGACAGAGATGGCAATGAAAAGAAAATTAGAAAATTATGGAGGGGGTAGGAGAAATTATAAGTACAAAGCGAAGCCCGATCTAAACTCTCACGACTTTGGCTTTATTGCCATCGACGGGATCTGAATTCGGGTCAGCCAGCGCCCTACCAAATGAGCTACCGAGGGGGATAAGATATTTACCAAGTCAGAGTTTGTTATATAATCAGAGAGAAGTTGTGCATGTGTTACAGTGAAATTACTCCTTTATTACTAAAACAATTCTCGCCTTTCTTATACAATACACTGAACAGCTTTACATCTCGGGAAAGCAGCAACAAAGAAAATACTCTTCTAGTCGGTGTGCAAATGAAACAGAAACGTGCTACGTGACAAAGAAACTAATGCAGACAATCCACTACTGGAATTAACCAAGCCCAGCTTTAATTAATATTTTCTCCGGAAACTCTGTCAAATTCCACGCGGGTCAGGTATAAATTGCACTGCTAGGAAGAATGCAAAGCATTCCTTGCAGAAAGGAAACAACCTTAACACTGCCATGAATTTTATTTAGCATGTCAGCAGTCAGTGCTATGCCGTTTACACTATGTACACTTCGTCTACATTGCAGATTTTTAACTTACAGTATAGATTAAAATTACGAAAAGTATTAATCATCGTCGTCAACACTATCGCCATGACTACCATCATCATTAATTCTACTACCACCATCATCATCTTCAGAGTCATTACGGAATAAACAGAAATGTATTATTACAGCTGTTGGAAACTATCGTGATACTGTCCTATATAAGGCTATGTTCATTTAATCTACAGCTTCAATATTATTGAAGAGATATTTGTAACACTCTTCTTCTTCGCATAGTTTACATTATACGTATATGTATACAGAACGAACCGTGAGTAATGTTATTAATTTCAGGAGGTTATATTTCAAACAAAAGAACAAGACAATTTTGCTCTTTTTTGTTTCATTTTCTACATAAGACTGTTTCATGGGGAACATTTAATAAGGTGGTTTGGGAAAGCCATTGATTGAATTTCCAATATGCCCACTAAATTGAAGAGAGCAGTATATTATGATAGTAAATCAGTCATGTCAATTGATGCTCATAGGAGCAATCACGCGCTTTAGAGCTCAGGAGAGTCTGAGCGCTTTACAGCGGAAACGAAAGAGACAGACGAAAGAGGTAGTATACTGTATACCGCTTGGTCGAGCTATATACAGGGATGGCCAGCACTGATTCAATAGATAAAGGGAAGAGAACTTATTAAAACTGTATCCATGTTAATTTTTAGATTTGTCTCAGAAGTTTAAGTGCATTATAAGAATGTAAGTTTTAATTTTAATGCTCTTTGTTCACAAGTTTGTTTTTTTATTCAAAAGGAATATTTTCTCAACTTTTTTTTTATAGAAACGTCAAATTTTCAGATATAGACCTATCTATTTAGTAGCCTTACAGGTACTGAAACAATGTTTTCGTAAATCTAATATAACGTAAATACGTATTACTGAAGATAGTGTATTACAAATTTTGAAAATATTCGCATGGAAATTGTTTGTAAGGAAATGAATTAACAAAGCAACTATTGTTACATCATATGCAAAAGATATATGCCCATGTGTTGTAAAAAAATGTCATCTCTATAGCTTCAGCAGGTTTCGAGGAAATAATTTAATATTCTGATGATAGGAAGTTGCTCACCAGTATCAACTTAAAAGCATTATGCGATAAGACTTTTGTTATGGAATATTAGTTACACTTAAATCATATGCAGTACCTAGGTAACTTTGCTTTCTACTATAATATTGTTTATGCTCGACCATGCCGAAATGCAGTAATTATACACCTGGTAGCAGTACTTTAATGCATGTCATTAAAGTACACATATTCATTAAAGTTCAAGTTTTCGATTATTCTCGGATATGCAATCGAAAGACAACGAGGGAAACGTCACGGAGGCTGGAAATCCAATACTGTCGCAGAAGGTTATGTTCCGTTACTATAATAATTAGCGTTAATTGTAAATAATATTAAAATAAATTCAATTTTGTCATCTCGTTTTTCAATTCTAAATCAATTTCCAGGTTATATCAAAATTAGTTCATGTTATTCTCTACATCAAGGTCAATGACATTATTGTTCCTCGGAAAAAATCAATACTTTCGCGTCTGCGCACATCTCACACGAGCTATACACAAGGTCACTTACGATCTTGAGTCAGATACAAATAAAATGATACTTCTGAATAATTTCAAGTTAGAAATATGGTCGAGCATAAAAAGTCGTATGAAGCTTGCCTATAATGGTAATTAAGACGCTCGTGTGAAAATTATGAAACTCGCTTGCGCTCGTTTCATAAACTACCATAATTGCGTCTTAATTACTATCATTATAGGCTCGTTGCATAATGTACTATTTCATTAGTTCATTGATTACTTTCATAAGGCTAAAGATACCATCAATATCAATTTCAACTTATCATGTCATACTAATTTTTTTTTCGGGATATCATTTTCTTTATGAATGATGTGTTTCATCCACTTAGTACAATACAACTGTACTACTATGGGATTGATGTGAATATTCCTTCTTAACTCTTTATTATGTTATTAATGTTTAAAACACAACTACAATATTAAGAAATTGGTGTTAGTCCTTTTGTTTTACGGACAATATAGATAATATCAAACAGAAAGGAGTGATATAAAAATGACAAAATTTCACGTTCAATTTGAAGTTTGTACACCACTGTTTTCTTAATCTATCAGGCTGCTCATTTCTCCTTCCATACCTAGCTCTTGATCCCCGTGCACGACGTCTAGGTCGGAAAAATACGCTTGTTTTGACATCACTGTAGTAAATGATTGAAAGAATTTTAGTTTTGTACTTTAAATGTGCAGAAATATGATCGGAACAAATGTAACTTTTCGTTCTGCGAAGGGATTTATGGATGAGTCACCTTCCCATGTATTATTACTACACCCCTGATAATAGCGACACATAGATACCCACTTTCGGGAGGGTTTGCTCTTGGATGATTGGCGCTGCTGTTTGCTCCCGCACTCCAAGAGTATTGACAGGCTTCTGCGATTTTCTCGTCAAACTCGTGTCCCCACAGTATCGGCATTTCTGAGTTCGTGATCCGCAAGTCGGAAAGTGCGACTGCTGCCATATCGATTACAAATAGCAATGCCGTGTACTGGATCGTAAATCGTGTTCCGCGGTTTCATATTATTACTAAAATGTTGATGCTGATACAATGCAGACGATACGGGCTTATCGAACCAAGTACTGGAAATAAAACTTCGTATTTGTAACGACATGAAGGCCTATATATGTTTTGGTTACGTGTACAAGTACCTCCGATTGGTGCGGAAGAAATATCTCCCTATTTCAACTTAAATGCTTTCACAACAAAACAGAAAAGTGAATTCTATGGAGTAAGAGATAAATTGAAAAGTGTTCTCCCAAGGGGAGAGGATGGTAATTTTTTTTAACTTTTTTCCTATTTGGTGTAAAATATTAATTTTTTATGTAGAGAGCTCATAGCTGTGGCAATTCAACTAAATAAAAATGTTTTCAAAAAAAATATTTGAGGGTCCAAATTTGAAAAAAATATATACCGTAATTTCACACAACTATGGTCCAATATCTCATCACTTTTTAGATTCTTCAATGTAATTTACAAAATAAAACTATTAGAAGAATTTATTTTGTTGATATCAACTTTAGAAAGGTCAGGAATTAATATCAAACACTTTTGTTATTCGAAATGTAGTTGGTATATGGAACATCTTTTCATAAACTGTGGACTATAGTTGTGTTATGAAGTCACAACTATAGTCCATTGAATATATCCTAATATAAATCGCTCATGGACTACAGTTGAGAGGATGTTTGCAACTGTGTCAAACAGCAGTCAATAATTTTTAATATAAAATACAGATTTTGCAGAAGACAGTGAGAAAAATTATTTATTTCTTAATTTTAACATAACCGCTGTTTCTTTAAGAAAAATACAATTTGTATCAAATAATGAAATCAATATAAAACAAACAAAAAAAATAAGACAACCATTCTTAATCAAAATCAAACATTCTCAAACAGATAGGTACATAATCAGTTGGTTAATTTTTTGTTTAATTCCATAGACCTTCAAGTTCAGGCACATGGAAAAGCTTCCTTTTCGTACTTCGCTACTTTGGCTTACTGATAGATCGTTTAATATCTTTTAAGAATGGTTTGAAGTATCTTCGAAGGTCTTTTCAATGTCTGACAAGTTCAATGAAGATTTGATGCCAAGGAATATCCATCTTCATTTTTCACGGTAGAACTCTCTACTGCCTTCCCCTTGCAATAACCTTTGTTTCTGCTTGAGCAAATTGCAATTTTGGAGGTAGATGGTAATGCAAAATTTTCAATATCTGCTGCTGAATTACTTTTACTTGACTCAACATCAAGTTTCTTCTTTCTCCTCTTTATGATGTTCCATGTTCTATTGCTTGATTCGTTGTCATTTCTATATATTTTACGAATGTGTCTGAAACAGCACTTCCTTCTGGGTTTCTGACTTTAGGATCAGAACATGATGGCACACTTCCTAGAACTTCAACTGCACAAAGAGGAAAGATTGCAACTTTCCTGAATCCAACTGCAAATTTGCTTGCGATATCGGAATACAGTAACTTTATTCCAGAGCTTATTTAATAATGGAGGAAATACATTTTTGGAATCTGTTGGCATGCTTCTTCCATCTGGTGTCCCTTTTCACTCGTCAAGTATTTGCCGCCAATGGTATTTCAATTTCGAAAACAAGTTCTGTTTAGTGGTTGCATCAGATCGGTCACATTTGGATACTGCGAAACCTGTGATAATTCATTCTTGTGACGTTCTGAAAAGCATTTTGCCCAACGTCTTCCAGGTAGATTCTTAGAGAATGCTGGTACTTTGCGGTCTTGGCTATCCAGGCACATTTTCACATTACACCTGAAGTAGAATAACGTTATCAGAAATCCAAGATTGGACATGGATATAGCATGTTCGACGAATGCACGAATGCTTTATTTTTTCTGAAGACAAGAAGAGCCATTTTCGATCAGGTGAGTTTAGTTTATTTTCATGCAGTGCTCTCGATTTAGGTATTATAGAACTACGAGGTATTTTGTACTTTTCTGCGGCTTTCCGCTGCGTCAGTACCTTGTTGGTGATATATTTTATACAAAGATCCATACTTCTGTCGTCATATAGCTTATAGGACTTTCCTGCCAACTTTCTACGAAAAATTTAGTAGGTGGCACCACCAGAAGCTATAAAAAACCATTCTGTAATGTAAGAACCGAAACCATAAGTCGGAACACAACTATGGTCCACAAAAATGATAGGACCATAGTTGAACTCCAAGTACCATTTTTTATTATTCTTCCAATAAATATGAAAATACATATGCAACTGTAAAAATATTCATTAAATGTATGTAAATACTAAATTACCTGTCATATAGACTATCAAGAACACAGAAATTCTTGTTGCGGTAACTGATGGCAGAGAAAGTTTCCAGTGGACGAGGTAACATGCAAAACCTAACTCCAATTGACAGTTGACTAGCGACAAAACATGGCAGAAAGGATGCGTTTCATAACCCTCACAATATTACTATATCTATTCTCTATGCTTTAGTATTTAAATAATCACTAACTATCACTAGGAACTGAGATATCACTGTTTTCGTGAGCGCGTGTATTTGGACCATAGTTGTGGCTTAGGACCATAGTTGTGTGAAATTACGGTACCCAATGCAGGATTGTACTAAAACCGATATATCTATATCGTTTTTAAAGATAGATTCAAACTGTTTTTTTTTTTAATGTATTTGCAAAGGTATGTCCTACAAACTGTTTATAACAGAATTTTGATATTAGTCCCTAAGTTTGTAAAATAAACAATTGAAATTTAATAACAATTTTCTGATTTACTTTCTTGCAAACAAACGGACGTATTTTTTAAATTAAATCAATTAACAACATTCTGTTACAGGGAAAAGTTTCCTAATAGTCTAAAGAATGTGTATTCTAAATTTCATACATATATCTTTAATTGTTCAGAAATTATATGCATTTTTCTCTGGCAATATAGCAAAAAAAATGAAGTTACTGGAAACCGATAAAAGCGGGCGTGTGATTTAAAAATCTATGGCGCAGGGAGTTTGAAAATGGCATCTCAACATCCGATAAGGGCACAAATACCCACAAAATATTATGCAATGCATTCCACACATATCAAAGGGTATTTTAAAGGAAAAAATGTTTTTTGAAAATTCAATTCACCGGAAACAACAATTAAAGCGGGCGTGTGATTTAAAAATCTATGGCGCAGGAAGTTTAAAAATGACGTGTCAACATCCGATAAGGGCACAAATACCCACAAAATGTTATGCAATGCATTCCACACATAACAAAGGGTATTTTAAAGAAAAAAATGTTTTTTGAAAATTTAATTTACCCGAAACAACAATAAAATTGGACGTGTGATTTAAAAATCCATGGCGCAGGAAGTTTATAAATGACGTCTAAACATCCGATAAGGTCACAAATACCCTAAAAAAATGTTATGCAATGATTCCACACTTATCGAAGGGTATTTTAAAGAAAAAAATTTTTTTTTTGAAAATTTAATATACCGAAAACAAGAATAAAAGTCGGCGAGTGATTTAAAAATCCATAACGCAGGAAGTTTAAAAATGGCGACTCAACATTCGATAAGGCACAAATACCCACAAAATGTTATGCTATGCATACCACACATATCAAAGGGTATTTCAAAGAAAAAATGATTTTTAAAAATTTAATTTACCGGAAACAACAATAAAAGTGAACGAGTGATTTAAAAATCCATAACGCAGTAAGTTTAAACATGGCGACTCAACATCCGATAAGGGCACAAATACCCACAAAATGTTATGCTATGCATTCCACCCATATCACAGGGTATTTTAAAGACTTTTTTTTAATTCACTCATTTTTCACCAAAAAATATCATCCTCTCCCTCGAGTCGAGTCTTCCTGCACATACTTCCGAGATTCGTGATTAATAGAAGTTATTCTTCAATAAATCACTTTTTATTCAGGCAAGTGACATATCAACTGCCTATATTTCTTTAAAAAAGAAGCCATAAAATAGATCGAAACGTTGTAGTCCGTTCCAGAGAAAATAGACAAACATTTCGCCATAACGCACATAGTAATTCAATTTCGTTTCCATGTATACGATGACAAACGATTTCTGCTTAATGGTCAAGCCTTGTTCACTAGATCCAGCGCTAAGATGTGAAGCCAGTAATTACAGCATCACAAAGATACATTTACCGGTCACTGCGTAGGGCTGCCAATACGTCCATTGTCTTCATTTCCCTGGCGTAATGGATATTGACGCTCAAGGACTGCCCCTACATCCAGACCGCGTTATTAGTCTATGTCCTCTGCGTTCTCATGTCATGTTAATGTGGTCTGACACGTCAGCCAGGTAACTGACAGATGTCGCAAAAAGACAACGATTAATAATCTATTACCACTTGCAGAAGTATAGGCCTACACATTCTCGCTGTTAGTTCCTATGTTCGCGAAGTCAAACTCGTACTAGGATAAAATTCAGGCATCAGTGCTACTAGCCGAGGAACGTTTTCTTTTGTTAACCAAAACTTTTACCGTATGGCTCTCGTGCAGTACATTTGGTGCATTGGGGAAAATGCAGTGGAGTTTTTAAATTACAAAACCCCATTAAAATTAGCTGGGTATAGACAAGGGATACGTTTTCAGCGCAAAAAAACATGCAGAGACATAGAGTTTAGACTTTCATTAATATAAACACTATTTGTGAACTTATGGTAAATAAAGGATCAAGGCCAATTACTTTCCATGTATTTTGGGTCCCTATCACCACGGCATGGAGCGTCCTCAGGTTCCGGATTGAGGAGACGGCCTCCAGATATGGAGGATAGCTGTGAATATATTGAATAAGCGTCGCGGACAGCCGATGAGGAGTGGTCCTCCAGCTTCGGGGTTGGGCGAAGGGCTAACAACACATCACCATAAAAAAACAACTAGTTACGAAACCTTCAAGTAAGGATGGGAAGAAAATATCAAAATGTTTTGAGGGAGGTGGGATATGATGATTAATCTTGCTCAGGATAGGAACCAATGGCGGGCTTAAGCTTATGTGAGGGCGGCAATGAACCTCCGGATTCCTTAAAAGCCACTAAGTAAGTATTATTATCATTATTATTATTATTATTATTATTATTATTATTAGTATTACCTCTGTTATTATTATTATTATTATTATTATATTATTATTATTATTATTATTATTATTATTATTATTACATTGTTTCTGTTTATATTTGCTACTGCTGAGTGGAAGAGAAGGCCTTATGACCTTAACTATGCCAGTAAAAATAAATCAATATTAAATAAATGAATAAATCATTTAAATTGTAGGAAAGGTCATTGTAGTATTTTTATCCAAAGTAATCTCACTAGAGATTTTGATTTATATATAGAAAATCAAAACTCGAGTGGGATTTAATTAGATTAGAAGAAAGTATATCAAGATTAGAAGAAATAAAGTAATCTAATACAATAAAATATTAATTGACTTACTAAATACTAAACTGTCTAGAAAATGTATTATTGTACCACCTCATCATTACAAATATTCCGCTAGATGGCAGTGGTGTGTTATGATGAACTGTTCTATTGTTACCAGTTGTACTAACTATGCAATCGTCATTTAATTCTATGGACGATTATTAGCCAAGAAGGTTTTGTTGATTCAGTTTCACTTTTATTAAAACAGTTGATTCCACTTCAATTATCAATATATATTAAACAATCTCTGATACTTGGCTATTCCTAATTTCATACAACAGAAGCTATAACATAACCTAAATAATATAAACAAGATAAATGACAGAAAAGTTCTAATTAAGGATGACGAAATAGATATGAACAACCCCTGGCCATAAACTTGAAACGGTGGAACCAAAAAGGTGTACTAGTATGGCCGTCAAATTACCCATAATTCATCTCTTTTTCCGGTGTGTTTATCAGCTGTTTTGTTCGTATTATTACGATTACAAATTGTTTCGTGTTATTGTGAATATTTCAAAAGTCTACTCAAGTTCAGCAGGTGTTATTTTTTTTTATAAATAAGCTAATATTCTGTTCGGCTCAACTGTAGAATATGTCCGCTGATATGTCTTCCTATGCTTTAACATATGAAGGAATGCCAACATCCTTCTTGATAAGAGAAAGAATGTGGAAATGAAGTGTTCAGTCCATGTCACAACCGTAACACTTTTAATAAATATATAGTGAAACATACATTGATATAATAAAGTGCTAGTAGTCCTGTTACCTCCACATCTATTCTAATCCGTCTACTTATGATCAAAACCGACAGTAGCAATTTAATATTTGGCAATTGGCGGTAATTCGCAGTGGAGTATGGGGCGTAAAAGGTGTAGTTTGACGTCATATCCATCGCACCGATTTCAAGCATATTTGCCTTGGAGTATTCCCTACTTTCTTTTTATCCTCTCAGGATATGAATCATTTTAAAAGGTACAATTAGTATTGAAAGTACAATGTTGGAAAACATAGAAATAAATGTTAGGAATATGATAAAAATAAACAAATTCTAAGGACGTGATAGAAAACAAATGCTAGAGAGGAGATACAAATTGTACGATAAGCAACAATAATTTGGTTAAATACGTAGTTTCGTACCTTCTTATTGGTCAAAAGTAGAATAACATAGTAAAAGTGTAATAGTCAATATAATTCATTGTAAAGAGTGTGCGAGATCTAGTTTTGAATCATGGATAGAACGTCAACTGCAGCACAAACAAGATGCAAGTGTTGCCTGATGGTACCTTTGACACGCACCAACATGGTGTCACGCCAATATAGTCTGTGAACAACTAATGATTTTGTGACAGTTTTTATAGTATTAATTTCCACGATGGTAGCCTGTACATTACACACGTTTCCCATTTCTATTTTTATATCCATACTTTTTAACACTTCGCCAGCATCCTTAAGCAACATTTACTGAATCACTTGAGTAGCAATATAATAATTCGTACCGGTAAGATCTAGCTTTATTTTTTTCGGATTATATTCTTATTATTGTTATTATTATTATTACTATTATTATTATTATTATTATTATTATTATTATTATTATTATTATTATTATTGCGAGTCAACAAACTTGACAGCAATTCCAATCGGCACTGAAATGTATCTCATTTACGTCATAAACGTGTAAAATTAGTTAATTATACACTGCTTTAGATCTTCTCCGAAATAAACGACGTCTATTTTATATTGACACCGTTTCCTGTCTTTGTTAAGAATATTAATTGCTCATTTTCTTTCCAGAAAAATATAGCTCGTTATCATTACACCAGAAGGGTTTGTGTGCAATTCGTTGCAGTACATTACGTAGAAATAAGGAACCGGAATGGCAGTGTTGTAGCATATAAGCAGGATATCGAAACCGGGAAAATATGAAAGGGATTAGATAGAACAGCCATTCCATCCACAGCAATATTGCCTGAAGCTGATTACTGTCAGTCGAAATGAAACCTAGCAGAGCATCGACATTTTAAATTGTGGATCCATAATGCTGTAACGAGGAGAGTCGAATAAATAGAACCTCAAATTTGTTCATTTTGAAATTGTAATAATATTGCTCTGTCCAATATTCACAGTGGAAAACAATCTTGGTTTGTAATATGTCATGAGTGAACTTGCGTATTTACGAAGCATCGAGATTTATACGTACACATAACATGGAAATAATTCTACCAATTGGAGTCTGAACATAACAAAAACTGAAAGTTCCAATAATTAGAAAAAAAAAAAGAGTCTATGTTACTGGTTCAATCCAATTAGAAAAATGATAAGTTCCATTGTAATTTTATTTAGAGCCTGGCTTTTCACATAGATGTGCAAAACGTATGTTGTTGCATTACTAATCACACAAGAAAGTTCTGTTCTCTACGGTTTGTCTTTATGACACTTACAGCCTTTTTTATGTCCAATCTTCAATTGTCTCCAACTGAAAATGATCAAGCATAATAACCGTTTATATCATTTTTACATAATCTGATTTTAAAACATTAATGACCGCTTCAAATATATTTAATTGAAAATTATTATTATTATTACTATTATTATTATTATTATTATTATTATTATTATTATTATTATTATTATTAAAATCTGAAAGTTAGAATTTTTGAAACAGTTATATTACTTGTTGTTCTTTATGGTTGTGAAACTTGGACTCTCACTTTGAGAGAGGAACATAGGGTAAGGATGTTTGAGAATAAGGTACTTAGATAAATATTTGGGGCTAAGAGGGATGAAGTTACAGGAGAATGGAGAAAGTTACACAACACAGAACTGCACGCATTGTATTCTTAACCTGACATAATTAGGAACATCAAATCCAGACGTTTGAGATGGGCAGGGCATGTAGCACGTATGGGCGAATCCAGAAATGCGTATAGAGTGTTAGTTGGGAGGCCGGAGGGAAAAAGACCTTTGGGGAGGCCGAGACGTAGATGGGAAGATAATATTAAAATGGATTTGAGGGAGGTGGGATATGATGATAGAGAATGGATTAATCTTGTTCAGGTTAGGGACCAATGGCGAGCTTATGTGAGGATGGCAATGAACCTCCGGGTTCCTTAAAAGCCAGTAAGTAAGTAAATATTATTATTATCGTTATTATTATTATTATTATTATTATTATTATTATTATTATAATTATAAATATGGTCTGCATGATGTAGTGACATGTTCACAACATTAAAACGGTTGCGTGTTCGATATTATTGGTAGTCTATCAAAGACGCGTATATGAAGTTTTCGGAGAATCAAAGGAAGGTCATTCATGTACTACTCACGCATCTGGATGTAGAAGAGTACATTCGTAATTATACATCTGTACAATGAATGCTGGCATGCGAATAGAATTTGGACGACGTGACGTGCCAATTGTGGCCGATGTTAATATATAGATACATTTCAGACTGATGAATTACTGTATTCAAACAATAGTAATAGAAACACAGTCAAAATAAGACATAATAACATGGCCAAAGCAATAAATCACGAAATGCATTTAAATGGTCGCTATTTACGGAAAGAAATCCTGCACAATATTAGAACCAACGAAGTTCCGTGAATGAAAATATCAGTTATACTGAAGGAAAACTATGCTCTCAGATCTAAAATTAGAGTAGAGTAAATGAAACAAAATCAGAGTACGCAGTATATAACAGGAGCACTTCCTTGTACCTAGGTGTTACAGTTATATTATTTGTAACATACAGAATAAAAGATGACAAATAGCGAAAAATTATACTTAAATATGAAAGAGCATTCAATTGTTTATACACCTCATTCATTTGTTTTCGCATCTTTTGTTTTCTATCGTCGCATGGCAACCTGTATTTTTGTTATTATCAGTTGATTGTAGGATGAAAACAGCTCATTTTGTGTAATATCCTAAATTTAATCAATAAGGATGATTTAAGTTCTGTTTTGAAAGATATAACTTACACTATTTGAAAATAATTTAATACACAAACACAACTATTACATGAAATGCTCAATAAGTGTTTGTAGCTTTATTCTCTTCAGCTCTAATCAACAATAACAATATCCCAGGTTGCCAGGCGATTTTAGAAAACAAAAGATGCGAAAAAAATGAATGAGGTTCATAAACAATTGAATGATCTTTTATATTTAAGCATAAAAATATAGGGGTGCAATTTGAAATTTCAAAGTGGGGATGGCTGGAGAGGGGGTGAAATCTAAAATGCAATTAAGTCTGGTCTCAGGCTTTCACTTCAATATCTAAATTGACGTGTTTTCGTTTAATTTAATTCAATTTAAATAATTAGTTATTTAGACTGGAAAGTTTTGACATGAAAGCCCTGTATAACAGGAGCACTTCCTAGTAGGTGTTACAGTTATGTTATTTGTAACATAAAGAATAAAAGCTGGCAAGCAACGAAAACTTATTATTTTTTAATTATCTGGAAATATAACAGTAGAAATCAAATCTGTGTCCTTTCGTTTACATCACCTATGAGAATTGTATATATATATATATATATATATATATATATATATATATATATATATATATATGTGTGTGTGTGTGTGTGTGTGTGTGTGTGTGTGTGTGTGTGTGTGTGTCCAATGCCTACCCACTTCACTTACGTGATTCGGATGCCCCACATTGCGGATAGATGACAAGACTGTGACCCATTTTCAAGTTGCACACCACTACGACTACAGTGTTCGTGTAAGTGTAATGTAGGGAATGAGTTAGCTTTATGATGTAGATGATGAAAGGAGAACGGGATACCAAGTGATGGAAAATAAAATGAATAAGATTCCATAAAATTATAATATTTTACAAACGAATAACACCTGTGGGTATAGTGCAGCATTTCAATGGGCTGAAGTAGGGTAATGTTAATTTTCGTCTGTATTAAAAATGTGTTTAATGGGAATTTAACATAACCACTAACTAGACAAATTTTATAACCATGATCATAAATATCATTTATAAATTTAGGTACCTCGTAAACGTTTTATTATCTTACATAACGGATGTACTCCTTGAAACATGGTCCGGTAACTACATAAATCATCTTTGTGTTACATTATCAACTGTCTTACATTTGTTACGCTACTTGAAACATTTGGTATCAAAAATATGTTTATAATAAGTTTATTATGCATGTTTCACATGATGTATTATATTCATTAATTGCTCATTGTTGGCGGTGTGGAAATATTCACGAAACAGTAAAATTCATAATGTTTATTTCAACTCCATATAAATATGACTAAATATACACAAAAGAAACATTTTAGTTCGAACAACAGTAAAGTTTGTGAGTAAACAAGATACAATACAGTATGAACATATGAACTTAAGAATTTCACAGCAGATGTTCAAAATGTTGACCATGCACTTGAATGTATCTGTCTAGTCTTCTTCGCAAAGAATCGCGAATGCCCTCGAGCATTCTGGGTCATTCCTAGAAGGATTCTACAATCCGACGCTGCAATTCTTCAGGTGTAGTGATGTCTGTTACGTAAACCGGCTTTTTGTATAAAAATCCAAAGGATTTAAATCCAGACGCTGGATCCACTGGCGGTTAATTTGCGGACTTTTGTCCACTGGAACGTTTTGCTTCTCTTAGTTTTTACTTCTCATCCCTAAGGCTCGGTTTCTTCAACCTTTGTTAAAATGCACCTAACATAGCGTTAATTAACTGTAAGTTAAAAGCATGAATTGCTGTTAAAAATATTGCGTTTCTTCAACTTTACATTTCACATTTTAACATTCTGTTTGTTAACTCTCTGTTAGGACCAGAGATTCTAGAGTTTAACCATAACCTTTAACCAAGTATAGGCTCACGTCTGTTTTCTGAAATCTGACAATTGCGATTCTCGCTTGTTTCCGTTGTTTAATTCAGAGAGGATAGAAGTTTTTCTATTCTCTCAGGTTTGATTTCTGCTTCTTTCCTCGTCTGTATCACAATAGCGTGAGGCGGCGTATTGGTATTGCTGTTATGAAATGGAAAACAATGGAACAAATAGAAATCTTGGGACTAATTTCTCTTCGTTCGAAAGTAATCTTCTGCTGGAAATTATTTCGCAGTATAAACCAATTAATGAGAATAAACAAACAAACGGATCTAAGTTGAAAGCGAAAAGTGAGGCTTGGCAGAAAAAAGCCTATACCTTTGTTTGAACTTCTGGTCTGTCAAATCACAGAAATCATCCCCTCTGTTTATGTATCCATGGATATCATTTTCTAAATAATCCAGATATATATAAGTTCAGCATCTAACGCACCACCCATAGTGGATACTTCTATGCTAACAGAGAGTTAAATGATTTAACTGCATGAAATTGGGCAGTTAAATAACATACTGTAGGTTTTAACAGCCTGTTACTACGAACAGTAGTTGAAGAAATGCTTCAACTCTTAAGTTTACAGTTAAAACGGAATAACATACTGTTATAATTTAACAAAGGTTGAAGAAACCGGGCCTAAATTTTTGACCATCAGTTTTGAAACACCCTGTATAGATCTTCCTCAAACACTACAAATTTATTTTGCAGTAGCAGGAATTTGAACTCGGTTGATTTCATCGTTCAACCACGATACACCTACAATGTGTACAGACATTAGGGGTGTGTGCGTTGTAGAAGAGATATGATCCCTACTTGCTTCAGCATCTTTATTGTGCAGCCGAATTTCTATTAGCAGCTTGCAATCAACAGCTGAAGGGTTCAGCACCCCAGTCTTCATCTTGTGGTTGCAAACATCCGAGACTCGAGCTCGGAAAGTCAATATCCCGACACTGCGCCCCAGTACCTGTCATATTACGTAGCAATTTCATTTAAAAGTTCCATCGTCTTATAAAATTCAAGCAACGTCTCCCGGTCGGGCCCTGCGATAACGATTAAACTCCGTTTCTTTCTTAACACTGTGTCAGTGATTCACGACTGTGTCTACAAGAGCGACATATGTTTAAGTGCAATCGAACACATAGCAAATAAATGTGAAAAGTAACTTAGAATTAAATAAATTTCTTTCCACCTATCCCATGGTTTTGCAGTATCTTCGTCTGCATTTCATGAAAGAACTTTTAATAATAATAATAATAATAATAATAATAATAATAATAATAATAATACTCAATTCAATTCAATTTATTAAGCCATTAAACATACAGTGATAGGCTTCGTCACAATACAGAAGGGAGGAAAAAAAACATACATTTGAAAATACACATATAATTGAAAACAGAAAAGTTTAATTAGAATGAAAACACAAAACATTTTGAAACTCTAAAAATTAATGAAAACACTTCACTCTTAATGTAATATTTGTAACTAAATGTAAATGACTTTATTTATTAAAAAACAATTCGTATGAATTTAATTTAAGAAACTCATCTACAGAGTAGAAAGGATTAACTAAAAGCCAATTATAAAATCTATCTTTGAAACTATAGGTTGGTAACTTATAATATTGACTGGGAAGCTTATTATATAATTTCATCCCCATAACCGAAAAATTTGTACTTGTTTTATGTAATCTACGGTATGGAATATTAATTTGTTCACTATTTCTAATTTCATGATCATGTATATTCGCTATTAATGAGTAATAATTGTCTAATAATAATAATAATAATAATAATAATAATAACTTCCTCTGATTGAGGTTCTCGCTCAGACCTGCAGAACTGTAGCTCTTCTTAGTCGAAAATTGTTACTTTGGCAGTAATCATGTAACAACGTATAAAATATTTACCAGTAGTCCACACCTGTGGAGTAACGGTTAATGCATCTAGCCGCGAAACCAGGTGGGCCGGGTTCGATTCCCGGTCGGGGCAAGTTACCTGGTCGAGGTTGTTTCCGGGGTATTCCCTCAACCCAATATGAGCAACTGCTGGGTAACTTTCGGTGTTGGACCCCGGACTCATTTCACCGGCATTATCACCTTCATCTCATTCTGACGCTAAATAACCTAAGCTGTCGATAAAGCGTCGTAAAATAACCTACTAAAATTACCATGTATTGAAATAAGTTACATAGATTGAAAACTTTTTATTCAATATTTAATTTACATTTACGTTTGTGTTGTCCATCTTCTACAGGTCCTGTCTTATTGACATTTAACGATATTACGCGTCAGAGTGCTTTGCATTTTATGTGCAGCATAGACTCGTAGATAAATGTTAATCGACGTTAAAAAATAAACCTAAATTAAACAACTGAAAACACTTCATGTTAAACTACATAGTTATGTGAATTACGTGTTGTTCTTTTGTATTCTTATGCAAATCTTATTTTTACCTTTTTCTAGTTGACAAATGATCTTCGATTTTGAATAACGCCTATGCTATTTTTCCTGATTTCTAAGTGACTAGAAATAATATATTTCATGTGAGTTTATTTTGTGTTATTTTTTTCTCTTTTACGGATCAGTGACGCGAAAGCTTACACTGCAGCCTGAGGCATATTGCGCTTACCACTCTGTTCTGTGAATTGTGTTTGTAGCTGAACGGTCGTGCTCTTGTACAAGTATCGCGAACCCGGGCTATGGGTGATAGGCTAATAGGTGAATTAATAATGGCGAAATGAGTGCGAGGTCTAACGCCGAAAGTTGTCCAGTAATTCTGCTACAATTGATTCCCGGACAACCCTGGAGAAAAATCCAAACAATTAACTTGTCTCAACCAGGGTATGAACCCGGGCCCGCTCGTTTTACGGTCAGACGTACTAACCGTTACTCCACGGCGGCGGACTTATTTTGTATTCAAATTATTTAAAACTAGTGGCTTGTGCAGCAAATGCTGCTAACTAAGTTCATTAGAAGTTCAAATTAAAATTTTTCAAAATTATTTCCATTGAAGAATACCAGACATTTTCGAAGTTATTTGCTTCCATAATAATGAAACATATCCCTCTGAATGATTTGCTTTGGGCTAAATATTTTTTATTGAACCTGTACATCTTCAGTTCTTGAGTTTCATAAAATATATGGAAAAGACCTATACCACTTGATTAATAACTATAAAAATATTTCATTTTTAATAACAATATTATCTTACTTTAGTTTTTTATAGACTACTGTATAGCCGTCACTCAGTAAATATTATAGAAATGAATATCTAACTTCAGATATTCTCTACGCCTACTTAGCCTATATAACACCAAAAGCTTTCACTTTCATATCATCAATAAAGCATCAATCTGTATAATTAGTTATAAATACTCACATCATGGCTTTCACTATAATAATATTTCATTTTTAATGGTAATAATGTCATCAAAAATTCTTAAGTTGTGTAGTTTTTAATATCCAATACACAGACAGCTGTACTCAGAAAATTACACACCAGAGAATCTGACCTGTAAATTTTTTTAGTAAATCTTGAAGTTTTTAATAACCAATATTACAGAAACATTCTGAAAAAGTTACACAAATGAAGATCGACATATTGGTATTATGATGTCAGAGAATCTGAGCCATCTGAAGTCTAAATATGTCGTAGCCTTCGTGTGATATTGTTTATTGTAGTGTGCTTGTGTTTTGTTTTATTCTCTAAAAGCCATTATTTCTGAATACTGACGACAGATGGATTTTGGAAAATAGGAAAATGATGTAGGAAAACTGAAATTTCACTGAAAACTAATATTTTTCTGAAAAATTTTGGGTTCCAAGCTTCAAACTGACGGGCCATTTATTAAACTCCATTCAGCCGTTTACCCGCAATTTCCATTACCAGTTCAAATTATATATATATATATATATATTCTGTAATGGGTGCAATTATTTGTAGTAGTCGTTGCATCGTCCAAGATGCGCGGTCCAGACTATACCTTTGTCATGTCACCCACAAATTGCATTTCGTGTACGTAACGCCATTCATCACCCACACCGACACCTCTGCTGCATCATAAATATTTATAAAAATCGACCCACTCTCATATGTGCGGTTATACTGCTCGTGGTTATGGCTCTGTTTAATGGCTCTGGAGATTATCTACGTAACCGATTCTGATGAATCTGGTTAATTATTCACCTTACGGCACTTTGTATGCCCGAATCTACGTGCTGACAGTACTACACAGCGCTGACGGAGACCTGGTACGTAATCATCATTGGAATTTGACAGTGAGATGAAAGAGATGGCTGTGGCATGAACGTCAGATAGGTGACATTATATAAAGAACTACTGCTACTACCACCACTGGTAACGCTACTACCAGTGCTACTACGCTACAACCAGTACTGAATTGAATTGAATTTACGGGAGGGGAACACTAAGGCCCAGCACTGCGACCTGTTAAGCTCTATTGCGCTAACCCTCAAACTAGACGCATTCCCAAACCCACACCGGCTGACCACACTAAGGTTCGCTGCGTACCAGGTCTCGACCAGACAATTCAATTAAATTTATTTGGCCATTAGACACACAGTTCTAGGCTTCGTCAGAATACATTGAAAAACATATAAATACATTTTAAAAGACACTGAACAGTAAAATTTAAATAATTCAATGAAACGTACTTACTTACTTACTGGCTTTTAAGGAACCCGGAGGTTCATTGCCGCCCTTACATAAGCCCGCCATTGATCCCTATCCTGAGTAAGATTGAATATTATCTTCCCATCTACGTCTCGCCTTCCCTAAAGGTCTTTTCCCCTCCGGCCTCCCAACTAACACTCTATATGCATTTCTGGATTCGCCCATACGTGCTACATGCCCTGCCCATCTCAAATGTCTGGATTTAATGTTCCTAATTATGTCAGGTAAAGAATACAATGCGTGCAGTTCTGTGTTGTGTAACTTTCTCCATTCTCCTGAACCTCATCCCTCTTAGCCCCAAATATTTTCCTAAGCACCTTATTCTCAAATACCCTTAACCTATGTTCCTCTCTCAAAGTGAGAGTCCAAGTTTCACAACCATACACAACAACCGGTAATATAACTCTTTTATAAATTCTTTCAGATTTTTTTGACAGCAGACTGGATGATAAAAGCTTCTCAACCGAATAATAACAGGCATTTCCTATATTTATTCTGTGTTTAATTTTCTTCCGAGTATCATTTATATTTGTTACTGTTGCTCCAAGATATTTGAACTTCTCCACCTATTCAAAAGATAAATTTCCAATTCTTATATTTCCATTTCGTACAGTATTTCCGTCAAAAGATATAATCATACACTTGTCTTTTCGGGATTTACTTCCAAACCTATCTCTTTACTTGCTTCCAGTAAAATTCCCGTGTCTTCCCTAATCGTTTGTGGATTTTCTCCTAACATATTCACGTCATCCGCATAGACAAGTAGCTGATGTAACCCATTCAATTCCAAGCTCTCTCTGTTATCCTGGACTTTCCTAACGGTATACTCTAGAGCAAAGTTAAAAAGTAAAGGTGATAGTGTATCTCCTTGCTTTAGCCCACAGTGAATTGGAAACGCATCTGACAGAAACTGACCTATATGAACTCTGCTGTACGTTTCACTGAGACACATTTTAATTAATCGAACTAGTCTCTTGGGAATACCAAATTCAATAAGAATATCATATAAAACTTCTCTCTTAACCGAGTCATATGGCATTTTGAAATCTATGAATAACTGATGCACTGTACCCTTATACTCCCATTTTTTTTCCATTATCTGTCGAATACAAAATATCTGATCAATAGTTGATCTATTACGCCTAAAACCACACTGATGATCCCCAATAGTTTCATCTACATATGGAGTTAATCTTCTCAAAAGAATATTGGACAAAATTTTGTACGACGTCAGCAAAAGTGATATTCAATAATACAATGAAGACTTGAAATAATTTGAAACTTTTAAATTAAAGAAAACTAACTTAATTGCAATTAAACTCATTTATTAAAATACAATTTCATACAAATTTGTGTTGAAAAACTCAGCAACGGAATAAAAAGTATTATTTAATAACTAATTGTAAAATCTAGTTTTGAACCTATTGATTGGTAATTTATAATATTCACTGGGGAGCTTATTATATAATATCATCCCCATAATTGAAAAGTTTCTGTTTATCTCGTGTAATCTACAATATCGAATATTAATTTGTTCACTATTTCTAATTTCATGATCATGTATATTGGCCACTAATGACTAATTGTCGATATTTTGTCGACTGTAAAGTACTAGATCATATAATATACAAATGTATGATTGTTAAAATCAGTGATTGTCTGAAAAGTGGCCGACAATGTTCCAGATAGTTTGATTTACATAAAATTCTAATGGCTTTCTTTTGTAAAATCAAGACGCTTCCAATTTTGGTTCCATTTCCCCATAAAATTAGGGCATATCTGATTATCGACTGAAAGAAAGAAAAGTAGGCACTTCTTAAATAAATTTGAGAAACGAAAGTTGTTAATTTCTTTAACAAATATAAAACTCTTGATAGCTTTGTGCATATGTATTCTATGTGCTTATCCCATGTTAAACTGGAGTCTATAAAAAGTTCTAGAAATTTTGTGTAGTTGAGTCTGTTGTCCTTATTTATTAGATAATTTAGGCTGAAAGTTATGTTGATAGTTTTTTCTCAATTAAGCAAGAAACCATTAGATTCAAACCATAAAGCCATCTGTGATAGAGTGTCGTTGTTGAGAGCATGTAATTGATTTAGAGCAGAGGAAGAACATAGGAAAGTAGTGTCATCTGCATACATTATTGTATCTAGGCCAGCCCCCTCTGTGCGTCGCCAGCCGGCGACCGGGGAATGTTACGGAATGATGACGAAATGGTGACGGAATGATGTAAATGCCTAATATGGGGAAAAGACGGGAAAATCCCGATCAAAACCCCAACTGCGACCTTGTCCGCCACAATACAACCAGTGCTACTACCACCACTAACTACTACCTGCAAACCTCTACTATTGCAACTTATCGCATAAAACGACGTATTTTTATTACATTTCGGACAAATTTATCGAGTATAAGGTTTAATGTTAACAGTTAAGTAGAGGAAGCGCAAAGATAGCTTGCCCATTAGACTGATGCGCAGAGAACGATATTCGGTCCTCGTGCCGCCATGCTCGTTACAGGGCTGCTATGAATCACCTAATGCTGATTACAGGGCGCATTCGAAAGCGCGGTCTTGAACTGTTCGTATCGTGGAGTGTTGCTGTGCAGAGCGGTAGAAGCTAGCGTTTGCGTTACATATTCTGCGTTTTATCCCTGATATCAGGAGTTTTATGTAGTTCAAAGTGTGTTTGCTAAATAACAGAGTTCCGTATAACATTCTATGTACTTAACAATGCCCCCCGTTTCGCTCTAAATTAGGAAGTACTAATAAAACATTACATAGTCAAACTAGGGAATTATTTAGAACGTTCATAAATTTATGAAGAACGAAACAGGCTCCGCTCGTAACATAAGGAGTATATAGATTAAAATAAACCGAACATAGTATCCTAGTTATCGGAACTTTTAATAAAATCACATAGTATTAGTGTTTTATTACAAAGTCAAATATCAATTATTACACGATTACATATTTATTACAACATCTTTGTCATTTCATTCAGTGATTTTATATGTAAAAAAATTCGTGTTTCTCTATTTTCTACAATTACATATTTCTTATAACATCTTTGTCATTTTATTCGGTTATTTTATATGTAAAAAAATCGTGCTTCTGTATTTTCAACAATGTTATGTTATTAGTAACTCTGCAAAAAGTTTAGGTTACGTTACATGCGCTGTGATAAATCTCACTCGAAACATCAAGCCAGCAGACGACTGAGAACTGTCGACAGTTTGTCAATCGAATCGAAGCGAGGTCGAGTGGACCCGAACGTTTCCGAAAGTTCGCGCAGTTTACCGTGACAAGCTCTTCTTGCGTCTACTCTATTTGGGGATTACTGACAACAATGTAACTAACTCTTGCTTTCAGTTAGATTGTAGCTTTCAAATCTGTATGCCTGTTAAACAGTCAAGGCAAGCATCGCTGTGAAGATGTAAAAGAAAAGTAAATATTGAAGAAAAGTCACACTTAACAATGGCGATTAGAAAATGGAGAAAAACGTCAACATTGCGAAGGAATTGGATGTATCACATTCAACGATTTCTACAATTTGGAAGAACAGGGAGAAAATACAGTCTCTTTTCGAACATAATTATTTAAAAATGAAGCGGGCCAGATCACCTGAGCACAAAGATATTGAAGAAGCTTTACTTACACAGTTTAAGCGGCAAAGAGCAAATAGTGTGCTGATCAATGGACGTGTTAATTACGTAATTTTTGTAATACAGTAACTGGAACGAGCATGTGTCATTCATGACTATTACACTATACAGCACTTTTTAAAGCATGCTCAACATTAGCCAAGATCGTGTATGTACTACGTTATTGAACAATTTACATTGTTGCTACTTCTTTCCTCCCTTATTATAGGTTTTTATATTTTGCTGGCATATTATTTCTGTACGTACTGTATAAACATTAGACAGGGTTTCTCAAACTATGGTCCGCGGACCAATTGTGGTCCTCGAGGTCTGCCTTTGTGATCCTTAAAAAAAGACAGAAGAAAAAATAAAATTAAAATGAATTGCGTATCACACTATAGCTTAAAATCTCATAGTTTGGAAATGACAGTACTGCATTTTATGAAATTTATTAACCTACCCGTCTATCGACTTCCCATTCTACTCTCAGAAGCAAAAGAGGGATTTAGAGCACTATATACGTGGTGTTTCTCGACATCTTTTCCCTGTACATCTGGCGCCGCGTCTGTATCCCAGCCAGGGACCACCCGAATTCATAACAGAGGACCAAAGTACCGAACCTTAATTCAATTTTAAAATATAAGTGTACTGGCATTAAAATATGCTACGAAAATGATAAATTTGCTTTCGACAGGAACAAGAGTAAGGTGGTCCGCGGAACTGTTCTGACTTTAAAAAGTGGTCCCCAATTCAAAAAAGTTTGAGAAATGCTGCATTAGAACAAAACTTCCTCTTGAGTTCCTCTGTATTGTAAATATTGTACGTACTGTAATGCCAAATTTGGCTTTCAGGTAGTAGCTCCCTGTAAATCAGGTTCGAATAATTTCAAGGAAAAATTGTTCTGGGGCCGGGTATCGATTCCGGGACCCTTCGCTTAGCGTACGAATGCTCTACCGACTGAGCTACCCCAGGAACTATATACAACACCGTCACAATTTTCTCCTGTATAAAATAATAGATGTGATCCTGCCGACCGTCACCCATATATTTATTCAATGCATCTATTATGACTGGGTCCTACCCCTCACTCTGGAAAATGGCATTAGTGAAACCTTTACCTAAATCTAACACACCTTCTACATTAAACCAATACAGACCGATATCAATTCTTCCCACTCTTTCAAAAGCATTAGAACATATTGTACACGGACAACTTACGAACTATCTCGACGAACACAAACTCCTCGATGACTATCAATCGGGTTTTAGGCATGGACACAGCACTACTACAGCCCTACTTAAAGTGACTGAGGACATCCGTGAAGCTATGGATAGGGGTGAAGTAACAGCACTAACTCTTCTCGATTTCAGCAATGCCTTTGGTTCTGTTGATATCGACTTGCTTCTTGCAAAGATGAAGGCTTTGCACCTGTCAGACAATACCTTGAGCTGGATGGACTCCTACCTACGGGACCGCCAACAGTGTGTTTCACTTGATAATCAATTCTCCCAATGGCGATACACAAAGGCGGGAGTGCCGCAGGGCTCCGTATTAGGACCACTACTTTTCTCTATCTACATTAACGACGTATCAAAGAACTTACAGTATTGCCGATATCACCTCTATGCCGACGACCTACAACTTTACATACATTCCAGACCCAATACGATCAATGAATCGATTGACAAGTTAAATTGTGACCTAGCCACTGTCTCCACTTGGGCGGCCAATTTCGGACTCGCACTTAATCCAAGTAAGACTCAAGCCATAGTTATTGGACATAAGCGTTTAGTTAACTCCCTTAATAACAGTAATCTTTCAGTTGTTACCCTTAACAACACGCTAATCCCTTATTCATCTGTCGTAAAAAATCTTGGCTTCTTTTTTGATAATAATCTAAGTTGGAATTTTCAAGTTAAAGAAACGATAAAAAAATCTGTTCCTCCATTCACTCTTTGAGTCGCTTGAGAAACTTCTTGCCCCAGCAACTAAAACTTACCCTAGTACAAACCCTAGTAATGCCGCACTTCGATTATTGTGACGTTTTGTTAAGTGACCTAAGTTCTGAACTGCCAGTCAAGTTACAGCGAGCTCAGAATATGTGCGTCAGATACGTGTGCAACATCCGACGATATGATCACATATCACCGTCCTTCGCAAGTCTCTCGTGGCTCCGACATAAAGAAAGCAGAACTTTACACTCTTTATCTTTACTCTTTCGAATTCTGCACACCTCAACGCCAAATTACCTTTCGTCTCGTTTCTCTCATCTATACTCTAACCACGACGTAAATACTAGATCACTTATCTGTGGAACGCTAAATATACCTCTTCATAGAACATCTTGTTATTCCTCATCTTTTACAACTTCCACCTCGCGTCAATGGAATTCCTTGTCACAAAGTATTAGGGGCTGCAAGACAACAAACACCTTTAAGAACAGCTTAAAAGATAACCTTATTAGCATTTCGCTACAATCATACTGATTTTAACTATCACTGACTACATTGTTACTTTTTTCTTTAGACATCATCCTGATTGTGCTGTATTTTCAAAATTGTCTCATAATAATCTCTTTCTATTATCTAATATCATTTGAAATATATTAACATTCTATGTATTTTAGTTTAATTCTGCTACACAGTTTATTTCAGTGTTTAATTAATAGTTCATAGTATTTTGTTGTTTAATTCGTAAATAACTCTTGTATACATGTAACTCTCATCTAAACCAAATTGTTGAATTCTTTGTAAGTTCATGCATATGTATATCCACTTTTTGCTGGTTGAGTGGAAGAGAAGGCCTTACGGCCTTAACTCTGCCAGCTAAAATAAATCATTATTATTATTTATATCCACGCGTACTGTATTTCTGTTACGTATTTTGAAGATTTAATTATATTCTGTTCATTAACTATGTAAGTGTGCAGCCTAAAATTTAAAGATATCAAATTTTTAGGGGGGGGGAGAAAGAAAACCGGTTTGTGCGACTATCGGATATAACGACCGTAAACTGACGGCCTCTACGGAGTCGTTATAACCGGTTTCGACTATAATGTTTGTACCTTATTCCTGTGTCTTGTTAATTTATTTACTGTTTTTAGTAGGTTATTATACGACGCTGTATCAACATCTCAGGTTATGTATCGTCTGAATGAAATGGAGGTGATAATGACGGTGAAATGAGTCCGGGGTCCAGCACCGAAAGTTAACCAGCATTTGCTCATATTGGGTTGAGGGAAAACCCTGGAAAAAACCTCAACCAGGTAACTTGCCCTGACCGAAAATCGAACCCGGGCCACCTGGTTTCGCGGCCAGACGCGCTAGCCGTTACTCCACAGGTGTGGACATTTACTGTTCATGATTGTTATTGTGCATGACGTATCTTAGACTCTTATAACAGTTATCATATTCATTATATTTGTAATAAATTACGTTAAACATTATGTTACTTTGTTATTCTAAGAAATATTTTGTCAATTAACTGTTTACGTGTAATTTATTTAGCATTATTTCAGTCTATATTTATGTATGGTATTATAGGTTGGGGTGGAACTTATAAATCCAACCTTTATCCGTTAATTTTACTACAGAAAAAAGTATTAAAAATTTGTTTAAAAAAGCAGAAAGATTACCCAACTGAATTGTTGTTTAAACATTTCAAAGTTTTCAACATTAAACAAATGTATTATTTTATTTTATTAAAATATTCTCATAGAAATTTTAATAACTTTGAAAGGTATAAACATAAATATAGAACTAAAAATGTGAATTCTCTGCGTTTCCTGAACCAAAATGTAAAACCAATGCAGGTCCCAGATTATTAAACAAATTTTATTCTAATAATATTTCAACCACGAATCCTCTCCAAATTAATAAAAAAATTTGTATTGGATTTATAGTTCGGGTTTAAACATAGTAAACACTATTTAATCTGTATTCACTCTCAATTTTAATTTTATTTTTGTCTGCATCGGAATCCCTTTCTGAGCACGAGTCTTACTCATTCAGGAGTGGGCTAGTTTATCTTTCATTGTATTATTAACTTGTATTAATTTAAAACTTACCAGCAATAAAAATAAATAAATAAATAAACATAAATTGTCTTATTTATATGATTGTGATCTTCCCTATAATTACAATCGCTTACTTACTGTAACACTTTCTACCCCTGCCTGGGCGCTAAGTAGTCGAACAGTAGTGCGCCATCTCTTACAGCAGAGCACGCGGCATAACGGATTGATTCAAAATCATAAGTTTCCTTGCTGATTTCGCGACACAACTGGCATAAACGAACATGAAATGTCGAAAGTACTGACAAGATATTTTGACCACGATGTAGGTCTGCACATCAATATTATTAATGAGCCCGTGCGATGGCCTACTCCTGTTACAAATTCAAGAGCTATTTCCTGTTTGCTGGAAGAGACCATTATTAGAGTCATTCCAACTTTCCGATATTACCACTTGTGACACTCTAGCATGCAGTACCATTAAAAATTGATATTGCAGCCACTCACATCCAATGTACGCTAATGCAATATTACAATAGACATTTTGGCACGCTGACATGCGTTTCAGAGACAAGAATTTAACAACAAAACATCGACCACGGTTTTTATAAATTTGGGCAATAGTCCAAGGGGAAAGTAGAAACTATAATACTGTTGAGAAGCGTTTCGTTAATAGTGTGCTGCTATAATAATTTGGCAATTGAAACGTTTTATCTCCCAACGAAGAAGTTTCACTTTTTTCCACATATTATATTACTATAATTGGGATCAACAAATTACAGACACTTGTTTAGGATGTAAATATTTCAATACAAGTCCATATCTTATTCTTTTCAATTTTCAGTTTCTTCAATCTTACTACTTCTATTCATACTTGTCTCATATTCTTTATATAATTATGTTTCTTAAATTTCCTTTCTTTTTCCACCTCTTTCTTTTCATACATTCCTTTTTGTTTCGATCTTGCTTTATTTAGTTTCAGAAATCTTTTGGTCATTTCACTTCTTACTTTAAATTTATTTATCTTTTTTCCTTTCGAAATTTCTTCACTTTCTCTTTATTCTTATTTTTCGTGCTTACTTCCTTTTATTTTCTGTCTCTATTTTATCTCTTTATATTTCATTTCTCACAATTTATCTCTGACTTCCAAGCAACTATCTTCAATTACTATATTACCTCTTCCTTCTTCTTTTATAGTTCTACCTCCAACTTTTACTTTTTTTCCTCTCCATAATTACTTCTGTTCTTTTCATTTCCCATTATCTGCCTTCCTAATTCCACATTTACTTCTATTGTTACATTTCTTACTTCACAAGATCTTTATTTTTCTTCAATATAAATATTTATGCCTACAAATCAAATAACTTCTTAATCCTCAAACATATCGTCCAGAGTCCTGGGACATTTGTTGTTTTATTTTTAAAGTTAAATATGATTCTATATTTCAAAAAAATAAAAATCACCGACATGAGAAAAAAATTTGAAAAAATTCTGCAGGTTACAATTAGGACACAATATAGGTATATTATACTATACTTCGGTTCTGTGCAAATACATCTTATATCATAATCATGTATGAAGTATGGTATAGTACACTATAATCTAAGGACCCAGTAGGATACAATAGGATAGGTCTTATATCAATCTTCACCATAAAAAATATATATATTTCATTACGGTGAAGATGGTGTGAGCCCTATACCCATAATATTGCAGATATATTAATAATTTTGGTATGGTGTGTTTTAGTATCTAGTAGCAGTAAATCTCTAAAATTTTAATTCGATGTGTGCTATAAAAGGTGAATAGAGTTCACCTAATCGCAGGCATGTAGTGAATTTATTAAAAAATTATGTTCAAATTAAAATATTATTTTAAGATGAAATATTTACTCTAGAGTAATTATTCTTTTTTGTTTTAAAACTTCAAGGTTACACATACCAGACGCGACGAGACGCGGTACGGGTTAAAACTGTCTGCTCTCGACAACTGATTTGCTGGCCGCGTTGATTTGGAAATATGGCCTAGGCTAGAAAATGGCTTCATTGAAAGAGAAATTCTATTGTATTTGGTTATTATTTCCTAACGACACTTAATAGGACTAAAATCTATACGATTGAAAGAGTCTTAAAATTAAATACTACTCATGTACTGCACAAATGTCATTTTGTATGTTTATGACTACTTCACGACTCACAATAAAGAAAATTAATATATTAAATCAATAATGAGTGATAGTATAGAGCAGAGAATTAGGCTTACTAAACAAATTATTATCATTATTAATTATTATACTTGGATTTCTCCAGATGGATTGACACATAACCAGATAGATCACATCTTAATAGATAAAAGAAGACATACTAGTATAGCAGACATTCGAACCTTCAGGGGAGCAAACTGTAATTCTGACCATTATTTGGTAATTGGAGAAATAAGAGAAAGACTATCAGTAGCCAAGCGAGTAGAGCAACAAGTTAATATTAGAAGATTCAATATTCCGAAATTAAAGGACGAGTAAACTAAGCAACATTATCAGGTCGAAATTTCAAATAGGTTTGCCGTATTAGCAAGTTCCGACGAAGTTGAGGAAGAGTTAGATGTTAATAGCTTGTGGGAAAATATCCGAGATAATATCAAAATTGCAGCTGAACAGAGCATAGGTTATTATGAAACTAAGAAAAAGAAACCATGGTTTGATGAAGATTGTTGCATGGTAGTAGAAAGAAGGAAACAGGCAAAATTGAAATTCTTACAGGATCCAGTTGAGGCGAATAGAGATGATTATTTCAGTAAAAGACGGGAAGCAAATCGTACGTTTAGGAATAAAAAGAGAGATTACAAGAAGGAAAACCTGAATGAGGTAGAAACAAATAGTACATATAAAAACATTAGAGATTTATATAAGGGCATAAAGGAATTCAAGAATGGATATCAGGCAAGGGTAAACGTGATGAAGTATGAGAATGGTGACTTGCTTGCAAGACGCTCATTCAATCCTGAACAGATGGAAAAATTATTTTGGACAACTACTAAATATACATAGGAAAAATAGAAATGATCGGGACGAAATTGAAATACAAACTGCTCAGCCATTTATACCCGAACCCACACTTTCTGAAGTCGAAATTGCGATAGAAAATCTGAAAAATTATAAGTCTCCAAGTATCGATCAAATTCCAGCAGAATTAATACAAGAGGGCGGAAGTGCATTATTTAACGAAATTTATAAGCTCGTACTTGCTATTTGGGAAAAGGAAATTGTACCAAAACAATGGAAGGAGTCCATAATCGTACCTATTTTTAAGAAGGGGGACAAGACTAACTGTAGTAATTTTCGAGGAATATCACTTTTGTTGACGTCGTACAAAATTTTGTCCAATATTCTTTTGAGAAGATTAACTCCATATGTAGATAAAATTATTGGGGATCATCAGTGTGGTTTTAGGCGTAATAGGTCAACTACTGACCAGATATTTTGTATTCGACAGATAATGGAGAAAAAAATGGGAGTATAAGGGTAGAGTACATCAGTTATTCATAGATTTCAAAAAGGCATATGACTCGGTTAAGAGAGAAGTTGTATATGATATTCTTATTGAATTTGGTATTCCGAAGAAACTAATTCGATTAATTAAAATGTGTCTCAGTGAACCGTACGGCAGAGTTCACATAGGTTAGTTTCTGTCAGATGCTTTTCCAATTCACTGTGTTCTAAAGCAAGGAGATGCACTATCACCTTTACTTCTTAACTTTGCTCTAGAGTATGCCATTAGGAAAGTTCAGGATAACAGAGAGGGCTTGGAATTGAATGGGTTACATCAGCTGCTTCTCTATGCGGATGACGTGAATATGTTAGGAGAAAATCCACAAATGATTAGGAAAAACACGGGAATTTTACTGGAAGCAAGTAAATAGATAGGTTTGGAAGTAAATCCCGAAAAGACAAAGTTTATGATTATGTCTCGTGACCAGAATATTGTACGAAATGGAAATATAAGAATTGGAAATTTATCTTTTGAATAGGTGGAGAAGTTCAAATATCTTGGAGTAACAGTAACAAATATAAATGACACTCGGGAGGAAATTAAACGCAAAATAAATATGGAAAATGCCTGTTGCTATTGGGTTGAAAAGCTTTTGTCACCTAGTCTGTCAAAAAATCTGAAAGTTAGAATTCATAGAACAGTTATATTACCGGTTGTTCTTTATGGTTGTTAAAGTCGGACTCTCACTTTGAGAGAGGAACATAGGTTAAGGGTGTTTGAGAATAAGGTGCTTAGGAAAATATTTGGGGCTAAGAGGGATGAAGTTACAGGACAATAGAGAAAGTTACACAACACAGAACTGTACGCATTGTAATCTTCACCTGACGTAATTAGGAACATTACATCCAGAAGTTTGAGATGGGCAGGGCATGTAGCACGTATGAGCGAATCCAGAAATGCATATAGAGTGTTAGTTGGGAGGCCGGAGGGGAAAAGACCTTTAGGGAGACCGAGACGTAGATAGGAAGATAATATTAAAATGGATTTGAGAGAGATGGGATATGATGATAGAGACTGGATTAATCTTGCTCAGGATAGGGATCAATGGCGGGCTTATGTGTGGGCGGCAATGAACCTCCGGGTTCCTTAAAAGCCAGTAAGTAAGTATTATTATTCACCTGGTGCTTTCATCTCATTTGTAATTTCTTACATATTTTGAGAAATCACATTATTGTCGTGATATTGTTTCAAAGATTGTACAGAACGTATCTTTCCTGTATTAAAACAACTAATTAATCCGCATCGAGCTCCATTATGAATAATGTGCACTACACAACAATATAGTATCTGCAGATAGCGAAAGCGTGCAATCATAGCCACTGCTAACGCATGCGGAGTACACTGCAGCTATGAGACGGTCTTCTCGCGGTGAACTTCAAGCAGTCATTCGATGTTGTCTCTCCGTGTCTCCTTGTCTCTGCTCGCGACCGTCGCGCCGCGTGTGATTCTGTGTCCACCCGACAAATTTTTGACTACTTAAGAAAGGGTATTTTCACCATTATTTTGCATGTGAGAACAAGGAACTTCCCTTAACTTTCTCTCTGCAATAATTTCTTCCTCCACCCTTCGTCTTTAGATGTCCTTGTTTCTTTCTTCCTTTCCTACTTTTGTACCATCTAGGATTCTTTTTCTTCTGATTTCTTTTATTACTTCGTCCATTTCAAGTTTGGCTTTCTTCTCTCTGTATCTTTAATTAATTTTCTTGGTCTTATGCTATTATCTTTCGTGGTGTTTAGCATGCATTATTTTTTGTCCTTCTCTCTTTCTACTTTTTCAAAAGTCTCGGGAATATCTCCTCAATCGCGCCACTTTATCACTGTTCAAAATTTAACTATTTAATTATTCGGGATATGAACCAGTGCCTCGATAGTACGGAGGTACTCCTACAGACTCATGAATGGAGTAAGAAATCATAAGTTTCATATTCAGAACTCGCGATTCGTTACAGTCCTTACAACCACAAGTTGAGAAAATCGAGTGTGGGAACATTTTTAGTTCTTGTTGTGTAGTTGCCTCAAACTTTTGGGCTGATGTAAAGTTTGAGGATGATTTCAACGATCGAACACGAAGACTAAAAACAAGACTCCGCTTTCCCCGTTCCCCTTCACCGCGGCACGTCAAGGGAAGTAACATTCTGTCAACTTTGACTTCCGTGTCTGCCAAGAAGTGAACTGCAGCAAGACTCTTCTTGCAGGGCTTTACACGAGACGCAAACACCGCTCTGTATCGGCTGGCACAGCTTCATGGACTAGTGACGTGGCTTCAAACACACGCTCTTCCAGTTCTTGCCTCAGAAGAGGTTTCAAGTTTAAACTGACGAAGTGTTATGACATTCTACTGAAATTAAACCAAACACTTCAAGTTTAAACTTGTGGACAAAATTAACCTGAATGAACAAATAGGTATGACAAGGGAAAGAAAATCAAGAACTTCCTGCTTCAATACGTCTCATTCATGACGTCAACTAGTAAGGAAAGAACAGCGAAGGAGGAAGATCATCGGCGAAGTATAGAATAAAGTGTTTACATAACAGATAAAATAGCTGTATTATAAATGTGTCGCTGATGAACTTATTTATCTAATATTATGAGAGAATGGAGAGTTACTTCTATAATTGATCCAAAAATATCTAGTTCACTCTCTTCTGGAAGGATGTTACTGTCACTTATGTGTCCAAAGCGGAAGTTTTGTAACTTTTGGCTGGTTGTACAAAAAGTTTGAACCAAGATTAATAGCTTCGCCGCTGGTAGCAGCCACTAAAAGTGGCGCTTCCCATCGCGATACATGGAATTAAATTGTAAGGTTTCAGACGGAGCCACAGCCACGCTATTATTTTAATGACACGTGAGTGACACGTGTGTGGCGCTGCTAACGGACGATTATTGGGACACTATAGTCCCGTCGCTCTAATTTCCGGCAGCCAATCGCGTTGCAGGTCGGCTACATTTAAACGCGTGCGTCTTGTGATTCGCTGAGGAAGACGTTATTCATTTCTAAAGGCTCGATAAGTACTTAATATAATCGCCCGCCATTTTGGCTCTTTCGTTTGCGTTCGCAGAAAGCACACGAAGACGTTATTTGCCGCTCAATTATTTGCTGAATTACAGTGCGTTTGATTTATTATCATAGGAGCTACGACATGATAATGTTTAACGGTGTGACAATTAGATTCCTCGTATGGTAGCTCGGCAACGAAAGAACAAAAATGGCGAACGATACTACCTACCTAGACTTTATAGAGCCTTCACTTCCTAAGACGTAAGCAAAGAGGAGGAGTCACGCCGGGAATAACAGCGTCGCGACTATAATTCCTTACACCACGAAGAAAAAACTGTTTACAGTCCTGATTTAAATCATAAAATAAAGTGTGAAATAGTCCTCAATTCGGTCTTTACAAAACCAATGGAAGGACTCAGATTCTTCCTCTTGTTTACGTCTATTCTTTCTCCAATGAGCAAAGTTTTCAAAACTATATCTCCCTTTATGTCCACTGGAAGACTGAAAAATTCTTTACAAAAATTTTGTGTATTAAGCTGTGCTTGAAACGCGCGTTTGCAGCGCCACTAATGAGCCACCTAGCTAAACTGAACCCAGATTTACTGTTGTATAAATGCTAAGCTAAGTTGAGGTTATGTCAATCTAAGTTTAGTGTAGTTTAGTAAATTATAGATGGGAATGTAACTAAGAAACTATGATCTGCAAATTTCTCGCAAAAAGAAAAGGGACGAACTTTTAGATATAATTCTGTTAAAATATATAAAAATTATAGAAAATAAAAAGTCCGATTTACTTATTTCCAAATGTAAAGAAAAGACGTAGAAAAAATTGTAACTGAATTCAATGCTAGGAATAGGCCTATGATGTAATTATTACAAATTTTATATCTTCCCATACCAAACACGGAACTGATACCTGCTTTTCTTTGCATTATTTCATGACAAATGAAAGTGAGAAATGTTTTAATTTACAAATATAGCTACATATTAAATATTAATTATTCCATACAGTAAGTCATTTTTTATTACTTACACATTTGTTGTTTTCATAAACTCGAAATTCATTACATTACTAAACATTTAATATTTATTTTTAAACGGTAAATAATAATAATGATGTTTGTATTTCGGATATAGGCTAAAATTCTTCATTACTGATATCCATAACCTCACTACTTCTAAATAATAAACTCCACAACTTATAAACACTGTTACTTAAATAACTATCATTCAAAATTGGCATACCTCACCTCAATAAAAAGTTGTTGTACTCAGTTATGGTACACGAAAATTCTTACTTTATGCTTCAGAACAAGATAAATATTAAATATAAAATGTGGACTTACATTATTCAAATATATTTACAGTTTTGCAAAATAAGTAGACTATAGTATTATGACATAAAATACCTTCCGTTGCAATTCACAACTCTGTACCCTACATAATAGTGGAAATAATTTTTTCTAAACCTGGACCACCAATTTTTATGATAGTGTAAACAGTAAAAATAGCGTACTGGTATTCTAATGTACATAGTGTGAACAAATTAAATTGTAAACATTATTGAAATTCTTAAAGTGGTCCATGTTTTGTTCTTCAAAAATTAACCAAACAAGAGTCGCGTGAGCAGTCAGTCAAGTACTTTGCTTTCTAGATGATTCGCGTCGTCTAATTAAAAACTCGAGTAATTCTAATCTCCTAGTCTCGTGGGATAAAGAATGATCCCTAGTGATAGGCTATGTGTCAATTTGGTGATAGTCATTTTCACAATTTATATATTTCTGTAGTATGCACTTCAATATTTATATTTAAAGAAGTAGAAGATCGGTTTTTACACAGTTCAGTACGATCAAACATGTGATCCTTAGCTATACGTTTCTGTCTCTTACGGCAAAGAGCAACTTTGACCTCAATATGGAAGCGCTGCAATTCAGAATTGTACAGCAAGCTACATTCTTGTGTACTTGTCACGGGCACAGAACTACGTGAGCTCCATATGATTAGATCACTTAAATCACCCCAACATACTTTCTGCCCCCCTCATCCACCGTGAAGAGAGTTATAGAATTATTTAGAATCAGCGAATGTGAAACGTACATTTGTAAACATATGAGGTAAGCAGGAACGACTGGGGCGAAAAATCATTTTCCCTTGACACGGATTAATAAAAAAAATAAATTGCCATTACAAGTACCATCTCTAGTATATTTGAAATTCAAATTCACAGCGATTAGCTCCGTCGCTTATGAATCCGGTACCAAACTATGAATCTTATACCTTTTACTTCCTGTTAAATAGGCCACGACTTCCTTTAGACAAAATCATATATATCTTAACTTAAAATTGAAACAGTATTGTCATGTTTGGTACCGATATTAATCAGAAGTTTTCCATAATAAACATTACACCGAATTCAGTTAACAAATAAGTAAAATGGAAATTATATAAAAAAGTTACAAAGATACTCGAATTCTAGCCCTACTCCATCTTTCTTACACATTCTCTCTATGAAGGAGCTTAATCATAGATATTTCGCAGCCCGCGCTGCAAGCGTACTAAGCTAGCCCCGGCTATCCACTGGTTACTACAGAGTGATTTATATAGAACTGACACATTTCTTTCATTAATTGTTTCAAAACGAATTGTGCTAACGACAACTTATTATACCTAAAATGTAGAAGAATTTTGGAAGATTATTTACCTCTATAGAAAACGTTGTCCGGCGTTGTCAAATCCGGAGATCTCGGTGGCCACAGGTTCCTGGAAATTATTCGGTCGTCACATAACCGGATAAATGGAACCATGCTTCATCTGTGAACCCTGTGATGGACAATATGGCAGGATTTTGCACAATGAAAGTCTGAAACCAACGACAATAATTCAATCTTTTATCCTTATCTGGTTCCTGTAGCTGACGAACAACCGTAACCCTATATGGCTTTAGGTTCTCTGACACATTGAGTAGGTGTACCCTGTCTCCTGCGACAAACGTCTTAATGATTTTTTGGGTGACTGCTCCAGTAGTGCTCTTACGTCAACAACAACCGTGGGAAGCTTAGATGAACGATGCTTGCCCTTTTCACTCACCAGAGATCCAGTTGTTTCCAATTTGTTTACCAGTCCCAGTATTGTGTTTCTTTTGGGAGGATTGCGAACACCAAATTCTCTCTGGTATGCCCTTTGAGTAGCTGTAATTGAATTCGTAATCCAGTATTGCTTCACAAGGAAGAGTCGTTGATTTAATGTGTACTGCATTTTCAAGTTGACACAAAATGTCGAAAACAGCTGCCAACAATACGAATAAAACATAAACATCTGCGCATCTAGTGACTTATTGTCGTTGGTTTCAGACGTTCATTGTGCAAAATCCTGCCATATTGTCCATCACATGGTTCACAGATGAAGCATGGTTCCATTTATCCGGTTATGTGACGACCAAATAATTTCCAGGAACATGTGGCCACCGAGATCTCCGGATTTGACAACGCCGGACAACATTTGCTATAGAGGTAAATAATCTCCCAAAATTCCTCTACATTTTAGGTATAATAAGTTGTCGCTAGCACAATTCGTTTTGAAACAATTAATGAAAGAAATGTGTCAGTTCTATTTAAATCACTCTGTAGTACAGAATTCAAATCATATCCTATCGCTAACACTAGTTTATGAATACGAAAAACGCTGATCATCCACCGGAAGCCCAAGCTAAAAATGTCTATGAATACGGCCTCATATTTCGTATGTTTTATGAATTTAACTCATCTTTCCGATACCGGAACATAGCGACTTCCTGATGGTGGTTTCAGGACCTATAAGGAATTCAGTTACACTTATTTACGGACAGGGTTAGAGGGACAAATGTTAAGCTCATCGCCTTCATTTAGTATGCAACGAATATATTATTAGAACGCGAAAAATTTGGTCCGAAAGTTCTAGATTCGCTTCGAGGTCTTTAATGTGCCGGACATTTTCAACAAGGGACACAATTTCGTATATTAGTTAATATTACATTATGAACATTTTTCTGTCTGTTTTTCATGTCACCGTTTGTTCCAATTAAGTTTCTTTTCTTTCTGAGTAGAAAATTTTAAAATTAAGGCATTCTATAAGGTTTTATTCTTCGTATTCCTAACCGACTGTTAAAAAATAAAAAAATAAATAAATATTTTTGACAGTGATGATTAGTATAATCGCTGTGCCATAATATTGCAGACATATTAATAATTTTGGTAGGTTGTGTTTTTGTATCTATTAGCAGTAAGTGGCTAAAGTTTCAATTCATTATGTGCTACAATACGTGAATAGAGTGCACCTAACCATAGATATCTAGTGAATTGATAAAAAGAATATGTTTCAATTCAAACATTATTTTAAGGGGGAAGATTTACTCTACAGTAACATTCGTTCTGTATTTTAAAGCGTAATGTGTATACACCTGAGAGGATAAAAAGAAAGGAGGGAGTGATCCAAGGGGAAATGCTTGCAAGCGTTGGGACGGATGTGACGTCAAACTACACCTTTTGTCCCATAATTCTCCGCGAAATACCGGCCAAGTATTTAATTTTGCTACAAGCTGTTATGTCACATGGCGAAATTTAAATGTCTAATTCAAATTTTAATAATGGTTAGTTGTTGCGTTTGTAGTGTAACAGCTAAACCAAAATCTTCAGGAAATGCCGTGACCTTTCATATCTAAGTATTATATTGTTATATTTATGTATTATAAATGGAATTAATATAATAGTATGTAGGCCTAACCATTATGGCTTACGTTATTTACAGATTTCCGAAAGATTTAAGTCGTAAAGATGAATGGCTAAAATTTATAAGTAAGCCAAATTGGCAGCCAACAGCAAGAAGCGTTATTTGTTCGCAACATTTCCTGGAAGAATGTTTTGACAGGTCCTCCTCCTGCTCTAGTGTTAGACTGAAATCAAATGCAGTTCCAACTTTGCATGTGGAAGACTTAAATGCAACAAATGCACACTTTTATCATTTTTCTGTAAATTTAGACTTGATAAAGTATAGCTATACAACTTAGTACTGTGTTAGGCCGTATAATGGTCCATCTATATACAAGATAGGCCTACTACATAACCTATAGAAAAATGTGGCCTACACTTTTCTGAACATTTATTAATAAAACAATTGATCATTAAAGATGCAATTTAGCATTATAATAGGACTGTATATATTCCTTGTACTGTATATAAAAATGTAAAATATTTTATATCCTACGGTATATTTAAAAAAAATAATGTAATTTACCATTATTAGGCCATGTAGCAACTACATGATAAAAATAATAGCCTACACTCTTTGGAAATACTGCAGCCTGTCTTAATGGTATTTTATTGTCGAATAACCTTACGTAATTATATTTGTCGGTTCTTCTGTATGGTTGTGAAACTTGGACTCTCACTCTGAGAGAGGAACATAGGTTCAGGGTGTTTAAGAATAAGGTGCTAAGGAAAATATTTGGGGCTAAGCGGGATGAAGTTACAGGAGAATGGAGAAAGTTACACAACACAGAACTGCACGCATTGTATTCTTCACCTGACATAATTAGGAACATTAAATTCAGACGTTTGAGATGGGCAGGGCATGTAGCACGTATGGGCGAATCCAGAAATGCATATAGAGTGTTAGTTGGGAGACCGGAGGGAAAAAGACCTTTAGGGAGGCCGAGACGTAGATGGGAGGATAATATTAAAATGGATTTGAGGGAGGTGGGGTATGATGATAGAGACTGGATTAATCTTGCACAGGATAGGGATCGCTGGCGGGCTTATGTGAGGGCGGCAATGAACCTTCGGGTTCCTTAAAAGCCATTTGTAAGTAAGTAAGTAATTATATTTGTCATGATTGACCTTCACCCTGTACTATAAAAAATGTACTTTTCTGTATAGTAACTTACGGTATTTTATAAAGCCAGGTATTTAAAATATTAGACTCAACAGCATAATATGTCCACCTATGCTCTATCTAACATATGAAGCTTGAAAAATTATATTTTGCCTTACGTAAATGGCTTAGAATGGATGTGGAGAGAGCAGGAGTTAATTAGTAGATTATTATATCAATGTACATTTCACTGTTGCTTTATTAAACGTATTATGGTTGTAACATGGACTGAACACTTCATTTCTACTTTCTTTTATTGCTGTTCACTATATTCACCAATAGAAAAGAATATTAGCTTTCATAAAAATAACACCCACTGAATTTTATTAGACTTTCAAAATATTCACAACACAAAACAGAAGTCGTAATCGTAATACTACTAACATAATAGCTGTTTAACACACCGGAAAAAGAGATGAACTATGGGTAGTTTGGCGGCCATACTAGTACACCTTTTTGGTTCCACCGTTTCAAGCTTACAGCCCGGGGTTGGTATACACACATCGTTAAAAAATGAAAGAGCTCTAATAAATAGTATTATATTTATAACTACTTTAAGATAGACTTCTTTTACCATTATTTTGTATGCGACGACAAAGAACTCCCTTCAAAAGGGACAAGTTTACACATGAAAAGACTCAAATTTATCTATCATGAGTCTTAATGGTCAGTTCTCAAAAGAACATGTGACTATCTCAATGAAATATCCTGTAAGATAAAATGCATTTAAATAAAAAAAAACGTTATTTAAAATGTGCTTTTAGCGTAAGTCATGCAGATATACTCGGGTATGCTAAAAGATTAGAAAAACTGTTTTGTGAAAATGTTTGTTATTTTACATACGAAATGCGATAAATTATTTTACGAGTCTCATTTAGAATTGTATTGCAGAGGGCATGACGATATTTGCAGTCAGAACTGTGTATGTTCAGAAATTTCAATGCACTTTGCAGAAATATCTGGACAAAACTGCAAGGCACAGTAAACCACGAAAACCATTCCAACCATAGCTAACACCACGGTAAAAACCACAACTTGCATCGCCGAATAAACCAAAATCAAATCCTGTGCATCCACAACAGTCAAACCACCCACCTCAGCTCTGAAATCCCACACCTCGCTTCTCCCATAACATCGCTACAAATGTTGAAATCACATTACCGCGTCAACTGCCACTTCAGAGAGCTTTTTAATCTCCTACTAAAACCCTATTGATACTCTCATGTCATATGGTAGTGGTAATTTTTTATTTACATTCCTTCCAACTACAGAAGCTGTTCAGAGCTTTGATAATACATAAAGAAGCATGAGAAACCGAAGTGTTTGATGGTAACATGCTATATTTACAATTTGTCAACCAAGAGTCTCAAAGGCTTTTCTGAGATCGAACTTACATTATTGAAAAAATTCTTCGCTTCCAAAAGAAAAATGTTATCAAAAATATCCTCAATAACATAATGTCCAACCAAGGAAAATCCACACCAAACAATTCCACATTTAATTTCCCACACAATAGGGCCAACATAATGAAAAGGACCACAACAAAAATGTCCCATATAGCTGAAAGGTCCACAGGTCAAATAGTCCCACATTTAATGTTCCACATATAATTGGTAAAACCATTCAAATATCTGTCTACTAAATGTCCCACACACTTAATTACTTCGCATATTCATTCAATCATTAATTAATTAATTCATTCATTCATTCATTCGTTTATTTATTTATTTATTGCTAGTAAGTTTGAAATGAATACAAGTTAATACAGGGACATCATTTTATTTTTACTTCAATTTTTATTGTACCCGAGTTTTTAAATGTACCTCACTCCCACCCCTTCTACTAATGAAGTTTCAACTGTTCTCCAGACAGAATCAAGGCGGCTTATAGTAAACAGCACTGAGTTACTGAGTATAGTACGTTCCAGAAATATCTTCGCGTTTTCCAGTGACGAAAGAACTTTTAATATTGAATCATATTTTCGCACAGGTACTGTCCGTTTGCCTACGTCGCATCCCGATTTCCCCCACCTGCTTCTGCACGCCTCTCTGCAAAAGCAGGGCTGTCTTAGCTCTTTTCTGAAAACATTAATTTCTGTTAGGAATTGGACGTTTACGTAATATTATACAACTGTTTAAAATAACTTAAATAAAAGGGCCTCGTTAAGTAATTAACTGTCACGTGATTTCCCTCCTTTCTACGATCCTGCGGCATAACCACTTGGACGGACAGTAGATAGCATGTCTGAGTAATTTTATCTGTGCGGGTCGGGCAGAAGTGAAGATTGAATTTACAGTACATAAGGTACTCTTTTGTAGAGTGGGTACAGAATTATTTCAACATGAGTTACTAGTACGAAGGACGAAACTGATAATTGGAATTAGATGCAATAGTCTATAGTGCGGTAATATGCACAAAAGAACTGAAGCCTGTAGGCTATCGGAATGAACGGCTACCATTTTTAAAAATGTGTTTAAATATCCATATTATGATTATTTTTCAATTGAACTTCATTCTCTATAGTGTACGCTAATGTGGTGTAGACAGTATAATATACACTGCATAATGAACACGTTCGCATGGATAATTCAGTTCGTGAGTAAAAACACTTATTCTTAATACAGTACTGCATTTTGATTAAATAAAAACCTAATGAAAATTATCGAACTCAAAATCGCGATATTTCCTAGTTTACGTAAATAGATGAAGTATTTTCTTCCCTCCTATACCTAGTAAAGTGATTTGTTTGTGTTTTACGCCAGTATCATCGAACTCCGGTTGTTGAAGGGGGTAGCGAATGGTGTTTCCGGTTCTCTAAATGTATAGCCAGGTTAATATTAAAAATGTTAGTAAAAATAAAATGATGTCCCTGTACAATGTAAGATAAACTAGCCCACTCCTGAATGAGTAACACTCGTGCTCAGAAGGGGATTCCAATACAGACAAAAATAGAATTAAAATTGAGAGTGAATACAGATTAAAACGCGTTTAATATGTTTAAAACCAAACTATAAATCCAATACATTTTTAAATTTTTTTATTAATTTGGAGAGGAATCGTGGTTAAAATTATATTGGAATGAAATTTGTTTAATAATCTGGGTCCTTGACTCATGCTATGATAAAAAGCTGCATTGGTTTTACATTTTGGTTCAGACAAACGTAGAGAATTCATATTTTTAGTTTCATTTTTATGTATATACCTTTCAAAGTTATTTAGATTTTTGTAAAAATATGTTAATAAAATAAAATAAAATACAAATGACTGATTAAATGGCAAACTTACTAGTGTTAAATTATATAAGCACGTGTGGCTTACAGCTGTTTCGGTCACACCATCATCAGAGCCTACTAGATCCCGGCGTCATCTCGACATCGCTGCCTGTTGTAGGGGTGCGTTTGCGTGTTGAAAAGTGGAGTCGAATAGTATATATTCTGAAATTGATCTGTGATTTGTTCTGAAATTGATCACACTTGCTTATATAATTAACACTAACAAGTTTGCCATTTAACCAATCATTTATATTTAAGTGTTAAAAGTAGTGTACGCAATATTCAAGTTAAATAATACATTTGTTTAATATCGAAAACTTTGAAATGTTAAACACCAATTCAGTTGAGTAATCTTTCTGTTTTTTTAAACAAATTGTTAATGCTTTTTTCTGTAGTAAAATTAACGGATAAAAATTGGATTTATAAGTTCCACCCCAATCTTTTCAATAATAATCGTTTATCGTTGCCTTAGCATTAAACTGTGTAATGTCAAATTCAAGAATTTAGAATATCAGAATGGCCCAAATTATCTATAATCAAAAAAGAAACAATGTTATTACACCACGGTAATCTGTATATTACCATCAAGAAAACCGAAAATGTGACAGAAAATATTGGTCATGTTTTGATCGGAAGAACTGTAATGCGAGACGTACGACTAAATTCAGATTTGGGAAATCTTAGAGTAATGAAAAATGGTACAGAAAACCATTTGCATTCTCCAAACGTCAGAGAGGTACGATTTAGGAAGATTCTGTATAACATACGAAAGATAGCAAAAGGTAATCCAACGCACCCACCAAGCGCTGTTGTGATACAGGTCTTACGTGCAAATGTTAAAAATTAATAAATGATGACATCACTTCCACAGAGAAATGCAGTAATAAGAATAGTTTCATATCAGCAAAATATAAATCACCCACATTTTCCCTAAATTTATCTTGTATCTTGTAAATTTAATTTTATTTATTAAATTATATTACTTTTTTAATTTACTTTTTCGAAATGTTTATTCAAGTTATATGTCCCTTTTAAAACGTAGGACATTTAAAAACCTGAGGTAATTCAATACTGACTTCGCCGAAAAAGGACATTTTAGAAAGTGGTCGTTATGAAACGGAGACCATTTCATTATCAGAATATTCCGAATCTCACCGGACCAGTGGACAACAACGAAGTCACGCTGCAGCGAAACAGGAACAAAACTGCTGGAAGGTTCGATGGCTATCATGGCGGCTGTACAAGTTTTGCCTATGCTACGCAGCAAGATTTTGCGAAATTTCCGTACTGTCATCTCGTTAAAAAAAATAGAGAGCATAAACAATTTATTTCTTGAACCAGTAGTAATAACTGGTCCGTTGACATGTTCGCTCATAACCCATTAACGTAATTTTTTACATTGTGCTCATTACAAACAATACAGCAGAACACACCGCCATGACACAACAGTGCACGATGTCATTCGTTTGCTAATTCCCGCCCTATGCAAGAACCAATCAGATTCACTGATGGCGGCTGATGGAGACTGCCACCATCTCTGAAGCTGATGGAACCGGTGCGACACCGATGGAGCATCAGTGAGGTCATCGTTGAAATTCGGAACACCGTGATACCATCAGATTGCTCAGCGCTGAGATTCGGAATACGCTCTATGTTGGACCTTGTAGGCCGGGAAAATATAACTGTAGGACATTTTCAACAATGGACTTTTTTAACGTAGACATTACCAAACATGGGACTTTTTTGAATACTGACCCTAAATTCAAAACTGGAGGTTACAATTATCACACTATCATCCTTTTATATGTTAAATATAACTCGTCAGTATTCGAAAGTGAATTTCTTTAAAAGAGCATCAGTCCTTATCCATTAAGAGAACTGTGAATCTTAAAAAAAATGTTAAAGTTCTGTTCAAAAGTTTAGACCTCAAGACTTCGCCTTCGTCTGTGCCAAAATTGACTCTCCAAAGTTATAGAGTCCCTAGAGTTTAAAGTCATTATTTTAGCCACTGAATTAATTGTGAGCCTTAAAACAAGCGACTTCGTATAAATTTATCTCTGTTGTCTTTATGAATATATAATAGATAGTAACATACGCACTACTGTCTTAAACATATTTTAATCTTCTCCTCAGAGTCAAGCACGGATCGTTTATAATATAAGGAAAAAGAAGGGTTACGTAAGAAGTAGAGTAGATATATAGAGGGGCCTCTGAATAAGTTATGACTCACTGTACACAGCCTGTACGCTGGAGATACATGGTAATAATGCCACAACCGAAACTTTATTTTACTGCAGAGATGTGCAGTAGACAATGCGTAATAAAGTCAAGTACACTTCTGCTTTTCATTTCGCGTTTAAATATGTTCCATTTAATTTTTATTTAGTGACGGTCTTGGAGGTCTAGCAGTTACTGTGTTTCTAAAGTTAAGAAAGGGATTCAGTCCAGACGGAGGAAGCTGCATTCTTAAGAGAAATAAATTCTAACTGCAGTTTTTATTGGAACAATTAAATCCGTTTACTCCACATAACAGAATTACTACAAGTAAAACATCCCTTTCTCCATGCAGAATAATCTAAGTATACTAATAATAAATCTGTAGCCAAAATTTGTCTGGTAATTTTCGATTTTCCAAAAATAATTGGTGTTAACATGTATGATTAACCATCCTGAAACCGAAAATCGCTTTTTTGAAATTTTTGTTTGTATGTCTGTCTGTCTCTCTGTCTGGATGTTCGTTACCTTTTCTCGCGATAATGGCTGAACCGATTTATATGAAAATTGGAATATAAATTAAGTTCGCCGTAACTTAGATTTTAGCCTACACGGCATTCAAAATACTTCATTTAAAATGGGGGTTATAAGGAGGCCTGAATTAAAAAAATCGAAATACATCGCTTATTATTGATTTTCATGAAAAATATTACATAACAAAAGTTTCTTTAAAATAATTTCCGATAAGTTTTAGTCTATACAAAATTTTGATAGGACTGATATTTAATGAGATAAATGAGCTTTAAAATTACAATAACACAATTTAAGGCGCTGTACTGAAATAAGAACAAATGACTTCGTCTATAAGGGGCCTTGGACAACAACAATCGAAAGCTATTAAACATATATATTATTATTTTTTTAATTTTTAATTTAATGTACCGAAGTACATATGATATTTCCATGCAGATATTCTGCGTCATAAGATGAAAGAGTAATGGAAGGGAGAAAAATTCTCTCCGGGGCCGGGATTTGAACCCGGTTTTTCAGCTCTACGTGCTGATGCTTTATCCAATAAGCCACACCGGATACCACGCCGGCGCCGGACAGAATCGTCTCAGATTAAGTTCCAACTCTTGGGTTCCCTCTATTAAACATAGCCTAAGAGAATGTTTCTGTGTTTGTATGAAGTAATATCGGAAGCTAATTAATTGTTTAATTATTATTTCACCATTGGAAAGTGTAGTTCCTCTAGATGGACATAATTCTACAATGTTATTACAGTAACTTCTGAAACATATAGCAAGTAATATTAAAGTATACACATTAAAACTAAATGATATGTCAATCTTCATTAAACTATGGTTGTATGTAATAACAAATAAAAAACATGTTAAAGGAATTATCATTGCACCAAATGATTGCTCTCTGGACCAAAATGACCGCATTTTAATTATTTAAATACAATTTAAATTAAGTAACATATTAAACGATTTATCCTTCTATCAAACACGAATGTTCCCTGAATCAAACGTCCTATAACTCGCTTCCGAGTGATATAAGGGGTTGTTGGATAAGAACTTCATTTAGGTCAAAATTACATAAATTCTTACTTAACAGATTAATTGCTGATTAATATTTGTTACTTATAATGAAACTAACATCTGTCCATTCTTATTATTATTATTATTATTATTATTATTATTATTATTATTATTATTATTATTAGTATTATCATTAATTTCTCTAAAGAGATTTACAAAACCTCTAATGGCAATTACATTAATATTCTCATTATAGAAATAGAAATATATATATTCTCCCTGTAACATAGTCCTAGTAAGCTTATATTAAATTAATTTTCATCATTTTACTATTTCAAATATTAAATTAATTATAATTCATTAAATTAAATTAGCTCATAAATTAAGTTACTACTTTACCTTATAGATTTATCTAAATTTAAATAAATATGTAGTGAAGAATATTGCTGGAGAACCTTTTAAGTGTAGTGTAAGTATTTGTAATTTAAATTTATGTATTGTATTGATTAAGGCTGGTTGAGTGGAAGAGAAGGCCTTATGGCCTTAACTCTGCCAGCGAAAATAAAACATTATTATTATTATTATTATTATTATTATTATTATATTAATATTATTATTATTATTATTATTATTATTATTATTATTATTATTTTAATTATGTAATTGCAGATGCAGCGGAGCGCATGGGTACGGATAGTGAATAAATAAGATTATACAGGTTATAACAAAAATAGGAGCAAAACTTAAGGAAAAGATTTTCCATATGTAGAGAAGAAAAGCACGTTATAATAATATAAACCATGAAATGCTTAATTTGTCAGTTATAAGACTTTCAAGTATGAATTTTTTGCACTCCACAAGATATAGAATCGAGAATTTCCATAACCGGCACTTGTGGGCTGATACAAATACCAATACAACAGTTCAATCTTTTCACCAACAGAGCTTCAATATCAGCATCTGGGCTGGCATTGTTAGTGATTAATTAGTGAGATCTCACGTACTTCCCAACAGGCTTACAAGCTGGATCTACATAGATTCGAACAATTTCGAGAGAAAAATTGTTCAAATCAACATTACAGGGAGTTATACCTGAAAGCTCGATTTGCTACATAGATTCATTAAGCAACATATTACCTACTTTCTTGGAGGACATACCATTGGTACTGTTGAAGACCACACTTCTAAAACCAATTTGTAAATAAGTATTATTATTATCTTTTTCTTCTTCCCTTCAAGTATTAGGTCATATGGCCTGTTGCGATCTCACAGTTGAATTTTCAATCCACCGCTTCTTTGGACGACCGAAAGATCTCTTCCCGTTTTGATAATAGTGGAGCATGACTTTTGGGATTCTATCTCTACGCATGCGATGCAGATGATTTATCCAGTTGTTCCGATAATGTTTTACGTGATTAATTATAGGTTGTATTTGTAATTCTTCTATTACATCTTCATTGCGTTTGTGGTCCCATTTCGTATATCCCGCTGTATATCTCATAAATTTCATTTCATTAGCCGTTATTCTGCTTTCGTCTTTCTTCCTCAATATCCATACCTCACTGCAGTAACAAAGTACAGATCTCGCCAACGTATTGTATAAGCGAATTCTAGTATGCCTTTATACTAGGGAAAGTTTCATAATGTTGTTAATTTTTCCCATTGTTTTGGTGTATTTAGAAATTTTCTCTGAAATATCTATTTCATCGAAAAAGACCATGTGTATCCGAGCTATGAAAATAATTTACTCTTTCTAATATTTTTAAATCTAAACATATTTTGCTAGGCACAGGGTATTTTCCGCAGAAGGCCATAATTTTAGTTTTTTCTTTATTGATTTTCGTATAATATTTATTTTTCCAATTTTGTTAAAATTAAATATTGAACGTTGTAATTCATCTTGTGAGGATGCCACCAGAGCTAAATCGTCTGCAAAAAGTAATGAATCTAGTTGTAAATATCTATTGAGTTGTATATATCCATGAGGTAATTGGTTCCATTCTCTGATTATTTATTTTATATTATTATTATTATTATTGCTATTATTATTATTATTATTATTATTATTATTATTATTATTATTGTTCTTGTTGTTGATGGTGTTGTTGAAGTGGATAATTACTAATGCAATAATTATGCATTTATTTTTATTTCGAACCAATGATATACAGAACAATATTTGCAATCACCTTTCAGCAAAAATAGAGTTTAGCAGGGGCGATTTCTCAGGGCATGCTATGCTTGCTGCCTAAGCCCAATATTTTTGTAGAATGTGTATTTCTCAAAATGGGATTACGTATATTAAAATTTATTTTGATTTTTGGAACATATACCTATGCGTAATACCATCCGCAGGTTGCACACCGCAAGTATCGCAACGCTTGCTTGTTTCTCGGAGCTACAGGAAAGACGTAGAAATAGCGAGAATATGATGCGCGCGCAAGTGCGCTCCTCCTTAGTCCGTCCTAGGCGCACATGCATCTGTTATGTGTTGTTTGAATCTCTGGTCCGAGAGCTACACCAACGACCATTTAACGTTACACAGAGCAGTATTAACAGCGGGAATGTACTGTGATTTGCGAATGCAATGTAATTGTATGAGCGGAATGCATATTGTGTTAGCTCCTGCATGTATTATTAATTCTTAAACATTAATTTGAAGTATTGCAATGAGTTCGGAATTGTGTGTTATTGAAACCATATTATTAAATCCATTTTCCCGAAGGTTTATTCAAGAGAAGACGGACATTATAGAGAATATGTGCGCTCGTTCAGTGCAGCTCAATACAACAATGTGCATTGGTTGGCAGGGTCGAAAAAAACTAAATAAACTGTTTTGTTGGGCACGTTTGTTATATTATATCGAACTTCTACATCTGATAAGCGAATATGATCCATGACTCACAATGATTTCATAATTATAAAATAAATTATTTAAGCTATGTGAGTCCGTTTATTTTTATTAATTATTATATCCTCCCATCTTCCTCTATGAATAAAAGAGCAAGCCTAACTTTTGTGACTAGCATTCACCCCTGGAGTTTAGTAATACTTTAACGAGACAGTGTCGTACAATTTGGTCATACTCAAATTTCTAGCAAACAATAGATTATATTTGGTATTTTATATCCAGTATCAGTGGCGGTGCGTCAATAAGAGCACAAGAGCACGTGAACACCTTGTTTCCATTAATGCAGGACTAGTTTTATTATTTAATACCGTGTTGGCGTAGTGGGGACGTATAATATTAGGATCGAGTATTTTAAACTTCCCGCATCTTGTATAAACTTCTTATGTAAACTTGGCAACATCCGTTCACGTACAAGCCGTGCTCTTTTCAAGAAGGTTACAGAAATTTCACGCATGCGCGGGAGAAAATTGTCTTTCGCTGGTTGCTTATGACTCGTCAAGAGCACAAAGCATTAAGTAAACAGTGAATCTATCCTACAGAAGTCAGGTGCATCGATGCCTATCGTTTACGTGCTATATCTCGAGGAGAAAATTTAATAAGTCTATATTTTAGCCTGCAGGTGTCAGCATCTCACTGTCGGAACGTTTACTTTATGTGCATGTGTGTACAGTGCTGCTACGAGAGTGTAGTTTGTGAATTACTATACTTCAGTGTCGGCATATAGCACAGTTTGGCTTTCAAAGGCGTGCTGGTTGAATGTGATGGTAGTAGGAATTTAAATATCTGTATGGTGGTGTATATTATTTAAGAATAATAGTTACTGGCATGTATTTATAGTAATCAATCTATGTGAATGGGATTACAGTACTGGTATAGGCTATAGTGTATCAGTGTGTTGTGAATCAAAATATATGATATTACTGAACACACGCTTTTGTAAATTGTTTTATGTATTAATTTTTAACAGACGTAAACAATGAACTCTGTTTATGTAATTTTGAAGAGTAAAGAACTGGGTTAACTGGCTTTCCAGGAAAAATTGGAAGTAAAAAGACTAGGTTTCATTATTATTATTATTATTATTATTATTATTATTATTATTATTATTACATGTTGTTTCGAATTTATATACGGTTTTTTCGACAGTGAAACATTGCAATCATGTCATTTCATATTAGGCTAAAAACGTACGATTTCAATGAATTTAAATACTATTACAGTCACAATCATGCCATGGTATGAAAGAAAAATTTCACAACCTCGAGTGGTAATCGAACCTGCGACTTCCTGTATTTAAATTCATTAATATGTCACATCAACGGACGTGTATACGTCACCATACATCGTAAGATGAAGATTACATTTGTACGATTTCAAATTCTCTTCGATTTTGGAACACAAAATTGTGAACACACATAATATTTTATCACGAGTCGCCACTGTCCAGTATTATCCCATTACATTCTTGTCTTTATGCAACTTTCTCTAAATAAAATCTACACTTGAACAAGAGCTTGACATAAGCAGTTAACAACTACCACATGCTTTTATGACTGCGTATTTAGGGCTACGTCGGGAGGAATTTATTTTAATTACTGGATTTTACGAACGGCATCCTAGTGCCTGCCCATCGCTTTGAAGAAAATTTGTGTTCATCGCTTGGTCCGGTATCAGCATTGAAGCACGCACAAAGTAGCGGCGCGTGCTCGAGATCCTATTCTCCTGTTGTCATTCATATTCCACCAATAGCTTTTCTGTTCGAGTAACGAATGCAGTACAAAATGCAACCTGGGGAGGTACAAAAGATGCGGCGCTCTTTGGAATGGGGAAGATATGGAAGAAGATTCCAGAAACGAAATAAAGAGAAAATGGCTGATTGAACGAATTTCTTCATATGGAATTCAACTTTTTTATGTGTTCCTTCTTCAGAGATCCAACGAGCAATCATGCTATTATGTTGTATAGTACCTCTATGCCTAAATAGCTAAATTCTAGAGATCGTAGAATCATATATTTAGACTGTAACTTAATACCTGGAACGAAGCTAGTGCAACAAATTTCACTGAAATAGCATTCATTACATATTCATTATACATGAGGTCTCGCCTACCTCATTGAATATTACACGACTACTATGAAGTAGCCAATGTATATTATCATCATTTAATTCCAGAAAAATTCGTACCGGCACCGGGAATCGTGGATCGTGCCCCGGCATAGGTCAGTTGGAAAGAGCACTCAGCGCGCAGAGCTGAGAGGTCCCGGGTTCGATTCCCAGTGCCGGAACGAATTTTTCTCGAATTAAATGATGATAATACACATTGGCTACTTCATAGTAGTCGTGTAACATTCAATGAGGTAGGCGAGACCTCATATATAATGAATATGTGATGTATTAATTGTTAGCAGTTGTCACAAACTGAGGTTGAATATGGCCATAAAGTCATTTAAATATGCGCTCCTGCATGTATGACTTACATTGTCTAAAATGCAGGTAGTAAGGCTGTAAAACATTACAACGAGAGGAGTTCGGCCGGCACCGTGGATCGTGTCCCGGCATAGCTCAGTTGGAAAGAGCACTCAGCGCGCTGAGCTGAGAGGTCCCGGGTTCGATTTCCAGTGCCGGAACGAATTTTTCTCGAATTAAATGATGATAATACACATTGGCTACTTCATAGTAGTCGTGTAACATTCAATGAGGTAGGCGAGACCTCATATATAATGAATATGTGATGTATTAATTGTTAGCAGTTGTCACAAACTGAGGTTGAATATGGCCATAAAGTCATTTAAATATGCGCTCCTGCATGTATGACTTACATTGTCTAAAATGCAGGTAGTAAGGCTGTAAAACATTACAACGAGAGGAGTTCGGCCGGCACCGTGGATCGTGTCCCGGCATAGCTCAGTTGGAAAGAGCACTCAGCGCGCAGAGCTGAAAGGTCCCGGGTTCGATTCCCAGTGCCAGAACGAATTTTTCTCGAATTAAATGATGATAATAGCATTCATTAATTCATTCATTTAGTGCTCTATCAAAGGGCAGAACTTTCACTGCAAACCCATCTTTCTCCAATTTTTCCTATTTTCTGACTTCCTCTTTGTTTCCTCACGCTATTCTTAATCATTCACAATCTACAACTCTCGAATCTGGAATCTTCTCCTCGCCGATTTTAGAACCTGTCGGACAGTATCGTCTTTCAAAATTAAAATGCACAATTACCTAATTCAACAGGCATAATGAAATTACATTCGTTCTTAAATGTAATATTCGTAAGGAATAATGAATAATTTGAGTTTTTTTCAGGCTAGTTTAATGAATTGATTTTCCCTTCATATGTTGAACAGTGATTATATTTAAATACAGTGGAACTCCACAAATAGACACAGGAATGGCCCGTGTGCGAGACGAGGTACGAACGCTGACTTTGTACGGAGTACTGCGGACATTAGTAAACATAAGGGCTGTACAATGTTTTTATGGCGTGCGGATCGAAACATAAATAATTAACGCATATAATTTTAAATAATATCTTGTAGTATATGCAAAATATATAACAAAACAAAATTCGTTATTAAGTATATAATACATACGTGATACATCTGAAACATAAAACAAACTTCTGGAGGAAAAACTCTCCAAATTTATCTACATACGGGACTTTCATTTCAAAAGTTCCCACTCTAAATAACTAGTCAGTTAATTGAATTAAAAAAAAAAAAAAAAAAAACGCGTAAATTTAGATATGAAGGGGGGGAAGTCTTAAACAAGGCTTAATTGCATTTTATATTTCACCTCCCACATCCAGCCACTCCCACTTTGAAATTTCAAATGACACCCTATATTTTTATACTTTAATATGAAAGAGCATTCAATTGTTTATACACCACATTCGTTTTCGGATCTTTTCTTTTCTATCGTCGCCTGCATTTTTGTTGTTGTTGATTAGAGCCGAAGAGAATAAAGCTAGAAAAACTTATTGAGCATTTCTTGTAATAGTTGTGTTTGTGTATTAAATTATTTTAAAATGGTATATACCCTTCAAGAGAGAACATAAATCATCCCTATTGATTAAATTTAGGAAATATACAAAATAAGCTGTGTTTTCATCCTACAATCAACTGATAATAACAAAGCTTCTTATAATCACTACAGAATGCCTCGTAATTAGATGAATTTTGTTTTATCCTATGCACTGTTCTGATCGAAATGTCAAATTCTTGAGGGATGGCTCTGATTGATTCACCTATTTTAAACCGTTCCAATATTTGTAACTTCTGCTTCAACATAAGTACACATCTTTTGTTCCCTGCCTTGTTGCCAACGTGTATGATTACACTGAATGACAAAAAAAAAAACACTTTCGGTGGATATCTTGGTAACCAGCAAGCGTTCTAAGTCAACTGCAACATGTTGATTCCGAATATGCAAACCATTTGTCTCTATTACCCACCGTTCTTGAGATATACGACATCAACCATTATGTTTAACAACTCACAGACAGGAATTTCAGTAGAGTATTTATTGCTACATGGAGTAATAATGAACATGGCTTTAGCTAAGAAAATGGTGCAAATGCGCCACATGGTTGGTAGTAATCAGAGTCTGAGTTGTTGGCAGGGGATGAAAGAGAACATTCTTCTTGAGTTTCTTCAGTAACTGTGTATTCTGCAGATGCTGTAGGCATTGGGCAATTGACGGGATCATATGGAATTGGTTTAGAAACTGAAGAAACATCAGGTTACTTTACAGATGCACGAGTTTTGGAGGAGAAGTGACGTTTGCCAAACATAAATAACCGTCTGTGATGTGGTTGCTTCATTCACGCCATATCATAGGAACTCCAAATACCATATGGTTGTTCTTCTTTTCCTTACTTAATCAACCGCGCAAGTTACATGCACAGGTGAACTGTGGTGCCTACGACTTACTACTATCCACCTTCGAATCAAAGTATAATTCATATGCTTTCTTCGCAAACGGCGTAAAAGTCTTCCGATGAGATTTGTCTATTACATAGCCGCACACGTAGCAAAACACTTCTGGTGAATTTCTACAACCTCTGGATGCTGTAATATCCACCGTCGACTGTCATTGTCAATGACAATAAGTAAAAAGGAAACAAATTGAAGTATATTAATGCAACAGAACACAAACGACGAAATTTTTCAGCATTACATTAAAAATAACGAAAAATGACAAAAAAAATTCGACAGTGTTCCATGTAAAAATAAATTTTCGTCGATAATTTCAAAACCTGACGTGATAGAGCAAAACGGTTTTCAGATTTGAAATCAGCATGAAAAACTACATTACAAACAGTAAACATCACGTCAGATATCTACCACTTGTTTATCAGTGTTATCTGCACACTACTGCACTGGTTCAACTGGTTAGCCCTATGCAGCACGGGACAGGATGCGTTGACTTACCTTGTATCGTGAAGTATACGAGAGTGAGCGTCTATTTTGGAGTTCCACTGTATCTAAATAATACTTTTACTTCATAAATAACAGTCCTAAATAATTATCTTTACATTTCTAATGTGTTCAGATTAATTGGTAACTTAGATAAGTCTCAATAACAGTATTTAACATTATTATTATTATTATTATTATTATTATTATTATTATTGGGAGCAACAGTGACAAATATGAATGATACTCGGGAGGAAATTAAACACAGAATAAATGTGGTAAATGCCTGTTATTATTCGGTCGAGAAGCTTTTATCATCGAGTCTACTGTCAAAAAATGTGAAAGTTACAATTTATAAAACAGTTATATTACCGGTTGTTCTTTATGGTTGTGAAACTTTGACTCTCACTTTGAGAGAGGAACAGAGATTAAGAGTTTTTGAGAATGAGGTGTTTAGGAAAATATTTGGGGTAAGAGGGATGAAGTTACAGGAGAATGAAGAAAGTTACACAACACAGAACTGCACGCATTGCATTCTTCACCTGACATAATTAGGAACATTAAATCCAGACGTTTGAGATGGGCAGGGCATGTAGCACGTATGGGCGAATCCAGAAATGCATATAGAGTGTTAGTTGGGAGGCCGGAGGGAAAAAGACCTTTAGGGAGACCGAGACGTAGATGGGAAGAAAATATTAAAATAGATTTGAGGGAGGTGGGATATGATGGTAGAGACTGGATTAATGTTGCTCAGAATAGGGACCAATGGCGGGCTTATGTGAGGGCGGCAATGATCCTCCAGGTATCTTAAAAGCCAGTACGTATTAGTAGTAGTATTATTATTTATGCATTTGTGTTAATTTTGTAGGTGACCAGAATATTGTACGAAATGGAAATATAGAAATTCGAAATTTATCCTTTGAAGAGGTGGAAAAATTAAAATACCTGGGAGCAACAATAACAAATATAAATGATACTCGGGAGAAAATTAAACAGAGAATAAATATGGGGAATGCCAGTTATGATTCGGTTGAGAAGCTTTCATTATCCAGTCTGCTATCAAAAAATCTGAAAATTAGAATTTATAAAACAGTTATATTACCGGTTGTTCTTTATGATTGTGAAACTTGGACTCTCACTTTGAGAGAGGAACATATAGGTTAAGGGTGTTTGAGAAGATGGTGCTAAGAAAAATATTTGGGGCTAAGAAGGATGAAGGTACAGGAGAATGGAGAAAGCTACACAACACAGAACTGCACACATTGTATTCTTCACCTGACATAATTAGGAACATTAAATCCAGACGTTTAAGATGGGCAGGGTATGTATCACGTATGGGCGAATCCAGAAATGCATATAGAGCGTTAGTTGGGAGGACGGAAGGAAAAAGACCTTTGGGAAGGCCGAGACGTAGATGGGAAAATAGTATTAAAATGGATTTGAGGGAGGTGGGATATGATGGTAGAGACTGGATTAATCTTGCTCAGGATAGGGACCACTGGCAAGCTTATGTGAGGGCGGCAATGAACCTCCGGGTTCTTTAAAAGCCAGTCAGTAAGTAAGTAAGTAAGTTAATATGTTAGATCTTGTTGGGTGTAAGATAAGCCTTAAGGCCTTAACTCTGCCAGGTAAAATAAAATAAATTATTATTATTATTATTATTATTATTATTATTATTATTATTATTATTATTATTATTATTATATGATCAATATACCTTAATGTCGTCTATCATCTGATATCTTCTTCTACCCCGAACTCTTCTCCCGTTCACCATTCCTTCTAATGGTATATACAGAGCAAAACGCAAGTAATGTCGTTAATTTCAGGTGGTTATTCTTTGAGATATTTCAAAAAAAATTTTAATACAATTTTGCTAGTTTTTCCTTCCATTTCGAGATAAAAGTTGTTTTATATCAAATATTTCATAAGTGTTTTGAGAAAGCCTTTGATTGAATTCCCAATATGCTCAGTCAATTTAAGAGATCAGTGTATTATGATAATAAATGATTGAAAGAATTTTAATTTTGTAATTTAAATGTGCAGAAATTTGATCTGAACAAAAAAGCACTTTTCGTTGTCAAAAGAAATGTTAAAACATTACATTTGTTCGGACCAAAGCTCAAGTAACGGAAAAACTAAAATTCTTTCACTCATGTATTATCATAAAACACTAATCTCTTAAACTGACTGAGCATTTTGGGAATTCATTCAATGGCTTTCCCAAAACACACTATGAAACGTTTCTTATAAAACAATTTTTTTCTCGAAAAGGACGCAAACACGAGCAAAATTGTATTATTTTTTTATTTGAAATATCTCAAAGAATAACCCCTGAAATTAACTATATTACTTAGGCTACTGTTCAGGATTTCTACTGTAAATATTGGGATTATAACAGCGCCTTCAGTTTGCAATTCAGGAAACGGAAGTTCTATTCTTAATCATCATTATATTACGACAAAAATTATTTAATTTGTGTACTTTATTTAAAGGCAAATATGATTTACAATAACATAGTTGCCTTTAGAAAAAAAACTCACTCTTTTGTTCAAAATTTAAGGCCCAACATGTTCTGAATTGTTGTGGAATGCGTAAAAGCATAAGATAAGAGAAGTGTCATATTAATAATGACCACTTTATTCATTACTAGCCGTACCCGTGCGCTCCACTGCACCCGTTAGAAATAAATATAAAGTAATTTCATAATTAAAATAGGACATCTGACCCAAGGAACATTCGTGTTTGATAGAAGGATAAATCGTTTATTATGTTACTTAATTTAAATTGTATTAAAAATATTAAAATGCGATCATTTTGATCCAGAGACCACTCATTTGGTCATAAAAATTATTTCAGGAAATACAGGAAACGAATGCCTATCAAGTTGTCTGTGCATAATAAGCTATTTTAATCTTACCTGTTCTCGATTCATTCAGAAGTTACTGTAATAATATTATAGCATTATGTCCATCTAGAGAAACTACACTTTCCAATGGTGAATTAATAATTAATTTTACAAATCGGTTAATTTAACTTCCGATATTACTTCATACAAACACAGACACATTATCTGTAGGCTACGGTATGTTTCATAGCTTTCGATTGTTCTTGTCCAAGGCCCCTTATAGACGAAGTCATTTGTTTTTTATTTCATTACACCGCCTTAGATGGCGTTGTTATTGTAATTTTGAAACCAATTTATCTCATTAAATATCCGTCCTATCAACATTTTGCATGGGATAAAACTTATAGGAAATTAGTTTTAAAGAAACTTTTGTTATGTAATATTTTTCATGAAAATTAATAATAAGGGAGATATTTCGATTTATTTAATTCAAGCCCCCTTATAAACCCCCTTAATTGAAATATTTTGAATGCCATATAGCCTAAATTCTAAGTTACAACGAACGTAATTTATATTCCAATTTTCATATAAATGGGTTCAGCCATTATCGCGTAAAAAGGTAACAAATATCCAGACAGACAGACAAACAAAAATTGCAAAAAAGCGATTTTCGATTTCAGGGCGGTTAATTATATATGTTAGGACCAATTATTTTTGGAAAATCGAAAATTGCCAGAAAAATTTCGGCTACAGATTTATTATTAGTATAGATAAGACAATATTAAAACACCAACTTATGAAACGCTGTAATTTCTATATTTCCCCAGCAATGTTAACATTCTAACTCAAACCTCTGTTAAATTTTCACTTTGCATACGCCACTTTTACATTTGATTTGTATGGTTATAAAAAAAAACAATCGCCGTTCCAGACCATTTAGTGAAGCACTCTACTGTGACACACTGACGTCCAATGACCCCTACTTAATCCGCCAGGTGGTTTGGATGTTTACAATTCTCTACAATGTTTACCACGTTGTTGAAAAATTAAATTGCACTGTAAATTCCGAACGGAAAACATGAGTTTGTGAAAAAGGTAGTGTTATGTCTGGGATATTTACTTTTGAAATGTTAACAACTGTAAAATTATCTTTCCAACTGCTTTCATAGGAATTTTCCATAATCAATGGAAAGAATGTATGAGTAATGAATTTAAATAAAGAAGCTAAAACGTTAATTCTGCCTGTTATTTGGCAATATCTCTAAATATTTTGCAATTCATTTTTAATTTTCAGAGAAGTCTATATTGTATCTTAAAAGTATTTATTTCAGTCACTGACTTCACAGCATATGTTTAAGGTACTACACCTTTACATTACATATTTAAAAGACGTATGAACGTTTTCGTTGGTCTGCGCCAACATCATCAGATACGAGGTACATTTCAGCAATATCAATGCTCTCTACATAATATCTACAAATACAAAACATACTTAGTGGCATGCAAAATGAGACATATTAAAAACCAACATTGCTGTGATACACATTGACATTTTATATGACTGCCTTGATTGTCACTTATTTAAAATACACGTATAGATTACAAAAATATTGATTTACATATATATAAGTTTTCACATATGAGATAATAAAATGACATGATTTAAAAGTGATAAAAATAATAAAATATAAAACTAAGATAAAAATTATGAATGTGAAGAGTTGCAAATATATATATTATTGTGAAACAGAAATAAAATATAATAAATGTAATTACTGTAATTTTGCAACTCTTCACATTCATAATTTTTATCTTAGTTTTATATTTTATTATTTTTATCACTTTTAAATCATGTCATTTTATTATCTCATATGTGAAGACTTGCATTTATATATATATATATATATATATATATATATATATATATGTGTGTAAATCAATATTTTTGTAATCTATACGTGTATTTTAAATAAGTGACAATCAAGGCAGTCATATAAAATGTCAATGTGTATCACAGCAATGTTGGTTTTTAATATGTCTCATTTTGCATGCCACTAAGTATGTTTTGTATTTGTAGATATTATGTAGAGAGCATTGATATTGCTGAAATGTACCTCGTATCTGATGATGTTGGCGCAGACCAACGAAAACGTTCATACGTCTTTTAAATATGTAATGTAAAGGTGTAGCACCTTAAACATATGCTGTGAAGTCAGTGACTGAAATAAATACTTTTAAGATATAATATCTCTAAAGCTAAGTTGTTATTAATGTTCGCGTGAAAAGTATAATAAAAACCCTCTATCTACTTTAAATAATTTTTGTTATTTTACTTTCACAGGAAATCCCAGCGATGCAGTAAAAATACATAATTCGAAATATTTATGAAAATATTTATTACTGGTAATCTTGATATTATCTTTCTGTTAGTCCGTGTTTCACTAACATGATCAAGAGATTTACAATCAGATTAAAATATGTTTGCCATGTTTGCTTTTCACGTTCCCATTTACTAATCCTAAGTGAGAAAAAAAATTAAACAAATCTTACAGATTCTGTACCACTTCATAAACAAAATGTTTCATGGAAACGTAACAAGATATAACAGAAGTTGTTTCTATCAAAAAGACAATAAGACACTTTCAAGACATGTTTCTTATACATTATACACTTCCACACTACTCCTTACAATGCACTATTAGGTACGGTATTAAACACTTCTATCACAATTCAATTGACAACGGAAGAGCGAGAGAATAAGCTTATTTCTTTAAAGAAAGCGTCTATTCATCTGGGAAATTTACCTTACAATCACAGTTTTGTGAGGGAAATATTACTGTCGTTATTCGTGAATTCACAGGCAACAATACCAAACGTTACAAGTCAATTTTTGACACAATGTAATGAAATATAAATGTAAAATAGGCCTTCTAATCAGCATTTTATATACCACAAATGCTAATAAACAGGAACAAATTTATTTTCAAAATAAAAAAAAAATGGTAGGTGATGGAAAATTTCTGATTTCATTTTTGGAATCAGCAGATGGCAATACATAAGAAACAGCCGAAATGATTTATTTAACAAAATCATTGTTCACCAGTGTTATTAATTTCAATTCAGGAATCCGCCCCTGAGCACGAGTTCTACTCTTTCAGGGGAAAGCTAAAGTTTTTCTGTATATATTATATTTTATGTTACAATTATTAGCAAAATAATAAATAAATAAATAAATAAATAAATAAATAAATAAATAAATAAATAAATAAATAAATAAATAAATGATTAAATAAATAAATAAACAAATAAATAAATAAAAATAAATCATGGCTACAGGGTACAGTACAAATAAACCCATCACATAATACATGGGCCATTTTAATAAGCAGACTGTATCAATATATTCGGCATATCAATGTAATGGACAACTATATTACGAGGAATTAAATAAAGAAATTGATGCAACAATATCATCTGGATATGACTGAATAAATAAGAGAAAATGTTACAAAAATGTTGAGGTTTTGATATGGAAATATCTTTAATTATAAATGCAAGGTTGTATTTTGTAAGAAGAAGTTATAATTTTCCCCACTCAAAGAAGCAACGGAAATGGATAGTCACCTCTTGTAAGATAACGAAGTGCAGAGTGAGTCCTATAAAAGCAAGTTTTGTGAACAAAACAGTCGTAAAAGAGAAATACATAAACTTCAGCTCGAGCTTGATTAAAAACAACCTATAATAAGGAAACACCGCTGACGTCAACATAAACAACATTTCCAAAAACATATTCTCACTTCATCAGAAGAGCACCCACAATTCACACCCAAGGAAATGTCAGTTTGGAATCTACAGAAAGATAAGTGAAATATGTTGGTACATTATTTAATGGTTGTAGTCCATCGCTGTGGACTAAAGGTTAGCATGCATGACCGTCAAACGAGCGGATCCGAGTTCAAATCCTGGTTGCGACAAGTTACCTGGATGAGGTTTTTCCGGGGTTTTTCCTGAACTCATTAAGAGCAAATGCAGGGTAACTTTCGGCGCCGGACACTGGACTCATCTCGCTAGTATTTTCACCTTAATCTCACTCAGACTCTAGACAACCACAGCAGTTGATAAAGCGTCGTAAAATAACTAACTAAAAAATTAATGTTGTACAATACCGTGCATTGTACAAATACTATTATTACCAAATTGCTGTCAAGAGCACTGTTTCTTTCTGGAAAACTAATAAAAAGACATTGAGTTTCATAGTAACACAAATGCAGTAAACTTGAAATTTTCTCTCTTATAACACGTTCAATATGGTTTATCTTTAACACATTTATACATACATTACATGTTCTGTCTTTCACTGCAAACCAAACATTCTCCAATCTTTCCTATTTTCTGCCTTCCTCTTAGTCTCCATATGATCCATATATATATATTAATGTCGTCTATATCTGATATCTTCTTCTGCCCCGAACTCTTCTTCCGTTCACCATTCCTTCCAGTGCATCCTCGAGTAGGCACTTTCTTCTCAGCCAGTAACATAACCAATTCCTTTTTCTCTTTCTCATCAGTTTTAGCATTATTCTTTCTTCACCCACTCTTTCCAACACAGCTTCGTTTCTTATTGTTTGTCAATTTCACACGCTCCATTCTTCCCCATATACATATTTCAAATGCCTTCATTAGCTCCTCTTCACTTCGTCGAATGCCCATATTTCTGCTCCATATAATGCCACACTCTACACAAAATATTTCACTAATCTCTTTCTTAATTCATTTTCCAGAGATCCGCAGAAGATGCTCCTTTTTCTATTAAAATCTTCCTTTACCATTGTTATCCTTCTTTTGACTTAATGGCTGCAGCTAATGTTACTGCTTATAGTACATCCTAAGTATTAACAAAGTCATATCATCAACAAATCTTATGCACTTTATTTTTCATCCTCCTACTTTTACCCCTCTCATGTACTCAAACAGTTCTTCACTAAATCCTCCCAGTAGATGTTGAACAGGGTAGGTGATAAAGGACACTCTTGACGTACTCCTTTCTCCATTTCACTTCCTTCAGACAATTCTTCTACTATCCTGACTTTGACTCGTTGTTTCATATAAAGGTTACTGAACAACCTCCTGTCTTTCCAATCCACACCTATTTTCTTCAGGATGTACATAATAAAAATTAATCCCTCGCATCAAGTGCTAGAAAAATTGTTTTTAGTACATAGACTATTCTCTAAAATGGGTTTCTTTTCGGACTGCTTTGTTTCAAACAAAATCAACAAAGCACTGTCTAAATCTGTATTCGTACATAGCCTATACGAGATGCGGATCCAGATGACAATGACAATCGTCAGATCAACTTTAACAGAGTTTTAAACAAAATACTTCATTTTGGAACAAATTTCGGAAATTGTGGAATCGACACCTTTGGCAGGAAAAATCTGACTATAATGTGAAGTTTGTATCGAAGAGAAGAAAGAGACGAAAATTCCAAGATATATTGCATTCTATTCGTCTCAATAAAAATACAAAAATAAATTATGATACATTCTTCATACTTAGAACATTTTTTTTTACTGTATAAATTATTTCTACAAACGCTTCCTGGAGATGCACTATCAACTGATGAGACCATTGTTACATAATATACAAAATATCATGCAAAACAGTTCATAAGAGAAAAACTAATGTGTTTTTGTTTCAAATTGTGGTTCATAGCTAAACCAAAATAGTTTGTGTTAATGTGTTACATGTTGTGCTGTACATACCATGTTACCCAGTACTTGTCTTGGTCAGGGTGGTGATGTAGTGATTGTATTAAACTTATTCCATGTTTCCTTTCCAAACTGATCTCTTTTGTGCTCAGTGGCAACCAAAATTAACATGAAATTTTAGCGTCTGTTGTCTACAGATTTTTTTTTTAGTATTTTCTCCCATTACATGAGTGATTAATAGATAAGGTCTATGTAAAACTTCTAATCAGTAATGGGTTAAAGAAGCTATGAAAAAATCATAAACTAATCTTAGATTTTTATATAATACATATTATATAGTAGAAACTTTTGAATATTTGTTCCAGTCACAAAACCTCTACTGCAAACGTTCTTTAAGACAAACAGAGACAAACACAATGACAAACGACATATACTCCATCACTATGCAAGTACAATATATCTCCATTTCCCTGCCTGGGACCCGGCTGGCGTCCTCTGCATTTGTAGCAATGTATCACAGAAAATGTGAAATGAAAATTGAATCGAAGTGCAAATTGCAAAACCCTAAGAATTCACAACTTCATACCTTAATAAAAAAAAGACCAGTTGGCCATTACGATTATAATTTTGCGTTCTATGGAAAGAATTTGTTATTGAAATATAAAATAAATTCGAGACTTTTACCAAAAAAAATATTCGGCATCTATGGTAATGAAAAAGGTGTTGTCTTCGTACCATCGATCTGTCTATAGTTTGTAAAACAGCAAATTATTCTAAACCACTGAACGATTTCGTTCACATTCAGTATCTACGAATCAATTAGAACAGAATTAATGAACATTATATATATATATATATATATATATTAGTTGGTTAATTAACGACTCTGTATCAACTACGAGGTTATTTAGCGCCGATGAGATTGGTAATAGCGAGATAAGGCTGAGGGTTCGCCATAGATTACCTGGCATTCACCTTACGGTTGGTGAAAACCTCGGAAAAAACCCAACCAGGTAATCAGCCTAAGCGGGGATCGAACCCGCACCCGAGCGCAACTTCAGACCGGCAGGCAAGTACCTTAACCGACTGAGCCACGCCGGTGGCCTTGCACGCACGCACGCACGCACGCACACACACACACAGAATGGAAGTGAAATAGTCCTGCAAATTGAAAGGGAAGATTGGGAACACCTAAATGAATAGAAAACCTTATAATCCGTTTTGTGAATAACTGGACGGTTAAATTAGAAAATTAAGTTGGAAGTTCCAGCATTCTGGCAACTTCGTCGTTAACAATCTCCTATCGCTTTTATTTTTTTTTATTTTAGTAGGTTATTTTACGACGCTATATCAACAGCATAGGTTATTTAGCGTCTGAATGAGATGAAGGTGATAATGCCAGTAAAATGAGTCCGGGGTCCAGCACCGAAAGTTACCCAGCATTTGCTCATCTTGGGTTGAGGGAAAACCCCGGAAGAAACCTCAACCAGGTAACTTGCCCCGACCGGGAATCGAACCCGGGCCACCTGGTTTCCCGGCCAGACGCACTGACCGTTACTCCACAGGTGTGGACTCTCCTATCGCATGTTGGTATGTATGATGATATGATATGATAAAAATTCATATGTATGTATGTATTTATTAACACTACAATTGGATATACACCCGGTGGCAGTGATATATAATATACAATAATTACCATTACAATAATAAGTTACAATAATTACAGTAATAAAAAAGGAAGTAAAATAAAGTAAAATAAAATAAACGTAAATTTATTTCTAAGTATGAATAAGTAAATGCAATAAACCTATGACTATAAATAAAAACTATTCTATAATAACGCCTACAATAAGCAAAAGTAAATTTCATTTATAAGTACTTCTATTTCACCCAACTATTACCAATTTATGTAATTACATATCACCTTAATTAATTACATACCAACTTAATTACATATCATCTTAATTAATTACATATCATCTTAATTAATTACATATCACTTTAATTTATTTACGTATCAACTAAATTACACATCTTAATTAATTACATTTCAAATTAATTAATTAAATGGCACAACTTAATTACACTGCACCTCCAATTACATTTTCAGTCTAATCTTCTCAACCTTTTCTTAAATGTATTGATTTTGAGAGAACCACCCTGAAAGATTGCTGCAGGTAAGCTGTTCCAGTCTACTACTGTGCAGTTAACAAAGGAAAATTTTGCCACGTCCGTTCTTTCTGTTCTACATTTAACTTCCTAATATGATCAGCCCTGTCTAATAGATGTAATAGGTCAACGAACTCAGCGTACGCTGTCTCACGCCTCCTTCTCTAGCTACAACGTTGCGATGTGGTTGCTTCGTTCAGTGGCTTAAAATTATTAGTTTTAAATTAAATTTACACAAAAACCGTACATGCTTTTTAATTACGACAGAGGGATAAATGTGCCTTTATTATATTTTCTATCGATATGCACAAAAATCACGATCCAACTCACAATAGTTACCGAATAAGAGGGTGTAAAACATTTGGGAAAAACATTTTTTTCTGACAAAACTATGAACTTTCCACCAATATGGTATTCCAGTTTTTTGTTATATACAACATGTACTAAAATTTTCGGGGTTGTTTCACTTCCACTAGCTGTTACTAAAATTAATGGCAGTTCATTTAAAAAACACAAAATGACGATTTATTTAAAATTTTCTGCAACCATTTTTATTTTAAACACTTCTCACATATGATTAGGCCTATATAATGCAAATTGTATGACACCAAAAATGATTTAAAATGAATTAGTGCTGTAATTTTGCCGGGATGCGTGTTTCGTCGTGGTTAAGTCGTTGCGCTACAAGCCAGAAAATCGCAGGATTCATTCGTTATAGGTTTATGGGATCATGGCTGTCAACAATTTATCCACTGATCTAATCCTCCTGTTCCCATTATGGTCCTAGCTTCTAACAGAAATTAGTATTGGTATTCTCACTGCTATGAACATCAATTTGTTTCTGAAATTAAGAGCCTTCACCTAATGTTAACGTACTCAAGTCCTTGTAAAAAAAGAAGAAAAATATTTCAAACCTACTATACTAAGTCACGCCATAATTTGATACTTCTTTATAGATATTAGGTGCTATTCATAGACATTTCGCTAGCCCGCGCTACGAGCGTGCTAAACTAGCCCCGGCTATCGACTGATTACTTGTACAGGATTCATATCATATATATCATATCATATCATATCATATATCATATCATATTATATCATTTCATATCATATCATATACCATACCATACCATATCATATCATATCATATCATATCATATCATATCATATCATATCATATCATATCATATCATATCATATCATATCATATCATATCGTCGTAATGCAAGAACTAGGTAGCTGATCGAACGATACTAGTGACATCTATTTTCCAATATAACAAATAGGTAAAAGAAAACGAGACATATACCTTAGTGCAAGAAATAAGTAGGCAATGTCACAAAATATGAAAAAACCAAGTTACCTAGTTCTTGCATTCAGGCGACGATATCATATCATATCATATCATATCATATCATATCATATCATATCATATCATATCATATCATATCATATCATATCATATCATATCATATCATATCATATCATATCATATATCACATATCATATCATATCGCTAACACTGGTTTATGAATACGAAAAACGTTAGTTCGCTGATCATCCACCGGAAGCCCGCGCTAAAAATGTCTATGAATATGGCCCTTAATGTTTTTGAAAGTAAATACAGATCTACACCAATATAATAAAATTAGATATGTAAAAGTGATACAACCTCAGCCATTGCTAAATAATGGCAAAAGAGATGGGATTCTTATAGTTTAAAATTAATTTTGTTTCGATATACGAAAGTTATGAAACATAGTTACAACTATTTCGAACCTATATACTTAGGTCTATCATTTAAGAAACAGAGGATATCGTCCTGGTATCGGAATGGGTCTCTTTATGTGAAAAGGACTTACGAGATTTTCACAGTCAGTTGTAAAAACCACTTCTGCTTTCGAGGTCGAACGTCCATTAAATATTTTCTTCTTGAACGATTTTCTTTCATAGAGCTATTGATATTTTGATATTATGTGTGTCATCAATTTAGAATATCATTAAAATTTATTAGTTAATTTTCATTATTCCTACGAATATTAAATATCGATTTTTTAATACTAACTAAAAGATAGGAAAACATGCGATGTTTATATGAAAATTTTCCGAAATTATATGTAGTGGTATACACAAACCTTACCATTAATAATTTATATCCAGGGGCAGATATTTACGGAGGTTAATTTTATCATGTGTGTCCTTTAATATTGGTGTCAGCCACCGGCGTGGCTCAGTCGGTCAAGGCACTTGCCTGCCGGTCTGAAGTTGCTCTCGGGAGCGGGTTCGATCCCCGCTTGGGATGATTACCTGGTTGGGTTTTTTCCGAGGTTTTCCCCAACCGTCAGGTGAATGCTAGGTAATCTATGGCGAATTCTCGGTCTCATCTCGCCAAATATCATCTCGCTATCACCAGTCTCACCGACGCTAAATAACCTCGTAATTGATACCAACTAGAAAAAAATATATTGGTGTCGTTGGAGATTGATTTGTACTCTTGGCGGAGATTAATGGAAATTTTTGAAAATACAATTATTTTGGAATTGGAGTATTAACTCAGTATGAATATTACTTTCAAAATATTTTACATTAGAGGTTTGTTGGATTCTGGTAAAGGTGGGATATGGCCTATAGACAATATTTCTTGGATTGCGACTGTATTTAACATACATTCTTTAAAAACGAAGAAAAAACAACTTGGAGCCTTCAAATTAACACTTTCAAATTATTAGTGAAATGTTGAATTCTCCGTCTTCTGAGTTCATTAATGTAATCAGAACACCTGGAATTCCATATAATGTAGCCTAGTTGGATATATAGGTTTAACAAACTCAAGTGAAAAAAAAAACGAAAAAAAAAAAAAAAAAAAAACAAAAAAAAAAAACTCAGAATGTGAAATTCGTTATAAAACGACGAAATTATAATAATTCGCGAATATGTTCATATTTCACTATTAGAACTCTATTTCGCGATTTGTCGCGATTGTTTTATCCGCATTTTATTAATCAGAATCACTTAATTCGTAAAGATTAGTAAACATTTATTGTATATCAATTATGTCGTGATTTTCACGGTGTCCGTAAATACCCGGCCCTGTTTCTATGAAAAGTCTAATTTCTTTGGCACAAAGAAACATTTTATATGCAATACAATAAACAAAATATTATAATGTTAATTGGGCACACAGTGAACTGTTTAATCATTCTTATATATATATATATATATATATATATATATATATATATATATAGTCCACACCTGTGGAGTAACGGTCAGCACGTCTGGCCGCGAAACCAGGTGGCCCGGGGTCGAATCCCGGTCGGGGCAAGTTACCTGGTTGAGGTTTTTTCCGGGGTTTTCCCTCAACCCAATACGAGCAAATGCTGGGTAACTTTCGGTGCTGGACCCAGGATTCATTTCACCGGCATTATCACCTTCATTTCATTCAGACGCTAAATAACCTAGATGTTGACAAAGCGTCGTAAAATAACCCAATATAAAAATAAATAAAAAAAATATATATCATAAATGATAGTTCAAGGGAAATTATGAACAGGAATGTCATTAATTCCATAAAAATGGACTGAGCAATGATTGAGAAATATAACGATAAAATATCACCTTGAAAACACCGAGATTTATGTTTCTTGAATCAGATGTAATAATCTTGCTCAACAGAAAATTGAATGGAATAATCTTAAGTAGCAATTGCAGAGGGTCGCTTCGCGATGCACCCCCTGTAGTTACATTACCAGTTGCATTTCTGACAAGAGATGGCGTTCCTGATTCAGCAGACTGTAATTTCGCTCCCGCCATGTTGTTTATGGTGTTCTGGGGGTTAAACTGCCGGAAGTCATAATAATTCAAAGTCAGTTACTCAATCAACCCTTATCTCAATTTGACTACATATACATCCCTTCACACACCATCTCCCTCACGCTTCAAATACCCCACCTTTCACATCCGATTTCTCGTCTATATCTTCTCTACCACTCCCTCTGAACCTTCGTCTTACCATCTCGCATCTTTCGTTTCATGCAGTGATGGGATTCCAAGACTCTCCACAATCAATACTGATATAAAAGTGAAAGTTCGAAACTACATGACGATGACGAAATTGAAAATTCGTTGAAGGATGGAGTCTCGACAGCAGAATCTTGAAAAGCCTAAAATACGAAAGATATTAAAAATAGAGGACGAATAATATAGATATCAATGTAGGAAGCAGAAGTAATATTTCAACATTTGATCCCGAAACTGAAATCGATTGTTCCGTAATCAGTATCGATATTCAAATTTTAAGTTCCAGAAAAAAAATGTTAGGCTATGCTTTATTTAACAACGCTCGCAACTGCCGAGGTTATATCAGCGTCGTCAGTGTGCCGAAATTTTGTCCGGCAGGAGTTCTCTTATTTGGGGCTAAGAGGGATGAAGTTACAGGAGAATGGAGAACGTTACACAACGCAGAGCTGCACGCAATGTATCCTTCACCTGACACAATTAGAAACATTAAATCCAAACTTTTGAGATGGGCAGGGCATGTAGCACGTATGGGCGAATCCAGAAATGCATATAGAGTGTTAGTTGGGAGGCCAGAGGGGAAAAGACCTTTGGGGAGGCCGAGACGTAGATGGGAAGATAATATTAAAATGGATATGAGGGAGGTGGGATATGATGGCAGAGACTGATTAATCTTGCTCAGGATAGGGACCAATGGCGGGCTTATGTGAGGGCGGTAATGAACCTCCGGGTTCCTTAAAAGCCAGTGAGTAAGTAAGTAAGTGCGTAAGTAAGGAGTTCTCTTACGTGCCAGTAAATCTACTGACATGAGCCTGTCGCATTTAAGCACACTTAAATGCCTTCGACCTGGCCCGGGATCGAACCCGCAACCTCGGGCATAGAAGGCCAGCGCTATACCAACTATGCTAACTAGGCCGACTTTTTAAGTTCGATATCTAAATTGAAAATTAATTTCGATACTTATTTCCGATATCAAAACAAGCTATTTCTCAAGTCATATAAAAAGCTGAGTAGCCTATGATGTAAGCGGAGGTACAGCGGTCAAGGAGTAAAAAGTTTTCCAGTATAAATAAAATATTATCACTCTATAGCCTATTATACTGATTCTTTGGTACGACCGACAGAGAGATAAATTTTGGCTCATAATGACATCCTAACGGGTTCATACTGGGAACAAGGAAATTCTCTGTTTATCATCAGCTGTCTCTGAAATTAAAGTGAAAGCACAGATAGACATGAAATTACGTGAAATGTACAGCTTCAAGATCAATGTGCTGATGTTATAATTATTTTACTTTTGCCTCTGTGCAACGTCACATTTGTGGTGGGGAGGAAAGGAGAAGGCCGAACGGTTGTAATGTTTTTTTAATACGCTGACTCCCACGACTAAGAAATTTAACAGTTGCTGACCGGAAGAGATAAAATATAAGATCTGTAGAACATTGAAACAATGCTAAGTGGGCGTATAGGGACTCAGGAGTGTTTTTGTTTCGCTGAAAGACAATGTTAAATCATTTAAATTTTGTATCACTGTTACCTGTATAATTTTTTTTTGGTTTTACAGTACTTAACAAAAGTTTAAGACCATGAGCAAATTTCATATAATTATTTCCTATTCCTATATTTTTGTTTCTATTTCCCTCATGAATATTTTGTCAATTATTTGGACTGTGAGACATCTATCGACGCAAAGAAAGTAAAATTATGACATTTAGTTTTCGAGTTATGATTTTAATGAAATATTTTGTTACTGTAAAAATGCTACATTTATAATTACGGAATAATTTATTCATGCTAAACCAACATCTTTATTGTAGTGATGATTTTTTTCAAGCAATTTGAGAAGTGTGAGAACACATTGGCACCAGAAAGAAAAATTAAATTTTTTTTTTTTTCGTTTTATAATTTTTTGCATATTTTTCCAAAATAAGGAAAATAATAGTAGAAATAACGTTAAGTAAAGGCATTCATAGCTTCACTGTGGAATAAGCTAACGTAACCGGACCTACGCCAATCGAAAGTATGTGATTTCGTACTTTCGATTGGCGTAGGTCCGGTTACGTTAGCTTATTCCACAGTGAAGCTATGAATGCCTTTACTTAACGTTATTTCTACTATTATTTTCTTTATTTTGGAAAAATATGCAAAAAATTATAAAACGAAAATAAAATTTTTAAAATTTTTCTTTCTGGTGCCAATGTGTTCTCACACTACTTTTCAAATTGCTTGAAAAAAATCATCACTACAATAAACATGTTGGTTTAGCATGAATAAATTATTCCGTAATTATAAATGTAACATTTTTTACAGTAACAAAATATTTCATTAAAATCATAACTCGAAAACTAAATGTCATAATTTTACTTTCTTTGCGTCGATAGATGTCTCACAGTCCAAATAATTGACAAAATATTCATGAGGGAAATAGAAACAAAAATATAGGACCAGAAAATAATTATATGAAATTTGCTCATGGTCTTAAACTTTTGTTAAGTACTGTACTTTATTTATAGTTAGATTTTTATATAATTTTATTTGTATTTCTAGTGATGTGAAAGAGAAGGCCTGATGGCCTTAACTACGCCAGAATAAATAAATAAATATATACACACATGTACAAATTAAAAAAAAAACATTTGAACGTAAGGCACGTGATGAAATTTTTTCTTTCGTTGCCTGATGTACAGTTGTCTTAAATTGAGTTAATCCTTTTAGGGCACTTGGCTAAGAAGTTCATTAATTCATGTAAGTGGCACTATATAAAGATTCATCTCTGTCGCTCTGTTGTCATCAGTTTCCGTATATTAAGGGTACAGTATTCACATCAGATATCTTAATTCGTACCCTGGGTAGCACCAACTGTTTAATCAACTCTTTGGTAGTTCCTGTAGCCTCCAGGAAGCGCTGACTATCTACTGAAATTAAATTATAGTTTATTTAACGACGTTCGCAATTCCAGAGGTTATATATTTGTCCCACAGCAGTTCTTTTACATGCTAGTAAATCTACTGACATGAGCCTGCCGCATTTAAATATAAATAAATTCCATCGACCTGTCCTGCGATCGAACCCGTAACCTCGAGCACAGAAGGCCAGCGCTATACCGATCTATCTACCGATTATTGCTTACTTACCATACATGATCCTTTGACAACATGTTACCAGTGTTATGTTAGTTTATTCAAAGCAATAATTATATCATGGTGTTGCTATTACATTTTCAATTGTGTATTGTCATGGAATTTATGAATGCTGTTAGAATGGACATGCACTCGTCTAGTAATATCAAATAGGTCTCTTTCCTTTCTCAAAGAATTGTTTCCATAGAGTTCAATAAATGAAATCTTCTTCTGTAGTATAATAAACCATTATTTCAATGACTAATGCCATCAAAGAGAATTTAGTTGGTAATAATCAGTAGATAGTCGACTTTCTACAAGGCCTACTAATTTATTACACTTGGTCAGCTACTTGAAATTTCACTTTCAATTTTTTTATGCATGGATTACTTTTTTTTTCCGTTGTTGATAACTCTATAGCATCTATTAGTGATTTATGGTTGTGCTCACAGCAATCAGTACTCATGCAAAAAACTACAGCTGCAACATTATACTTGCATTTAGTGTTGCGAATTAGAGCCTAATATAATGGAAAATATTAAGATAAATGGATCAATTAAGATAATATGGTTCATATGAGAAAACAAAGAGGATGCAGGAAATAGGAGACTGGAGAATGCTGGGTTTGCAGTGAAAGACCTGCCCTTAGGGAGAACACTGCTGTAAGCTGTACGTAATCCCTTATTTCATTATATTCATTCAATTGCTTCTTCATCCATTAATTAATTTACTTATTTATTCATTCATTTACTTAGTTATTTACTTATTTGTTAATTAATTCATTGATTAATTATTTTATTTATTTATTTATTTGACATTATTTATATATTTTTTTCTTCGTCATGTACGTAGATCAATTGATGTTGTTACAGATATTGTTAAACTTAAAATGGGTATTATTTCATCGAGATCAGTAAAGTTTAGAAGTGGTAGTGATTTTGTTATCAACTGCTGAGTATTAGAACACATGAAGCTAAAATTAAGAAACAGTATGTTTATTTAAACTTATTTCTGAACGAAGAAACTGGACTTGTCTCGTTTTCAAAACACAGATCCAATTTATAGCGGAATATTCTAGGTCAGGCTTGAAGAACTGGGCGACAATTGTAGCGTTCCGCCACTCATCGGATACATCACTCACCCCTTCCTTCCATCCTCGCGTCATTGACTTTGTAGGGGAGAGGATTTGTATTCAGTGTCTGTCTTATGTGATTGTGTACGGGCCACAGATACGTCATTCAACGCCGGTGGACTGTGGACGGGGAACTGACGCTTTCCCCGTGCTTTCCACCCCTCTCTCGCCAGTTCTGCATCCCTGTTCTAGGTAATGATTTAGATAACATGACGCCACTGTTCTTATACTGTATATACAAAAACCGCGAACTTACTTAACAAAATATGCAAGAGAACTATTTATAAAATGCATACTTTAGTTTTTGTGCACGTCGTTTATATCTAACCATTCCAAGACTGACTTTTTCAACACTTACACAGTTTTAAATGTTACATTCCACTTTAAATGGGGAGACATATCCTTAACTGCTTTGCAGACTACCCCGACGAATATAAATTTTAATTATTACAAAACTTTAACACATCTGACAGAAGCGCTTTTAACCGTAGTCGTTTACACCGTTTAAACTAATTTCACTTCCATCCTTTTTTCTCATTTTTAAAATCAACATAAAGACTACAGTGTATAAAACACCATATTTAGTATGACAATAAAAACAGTGCAATTAAACTCGTTCTTTTATTCTGGCCATGTTCAAAAAGGTTTCTCTAGCTTGCATGAGCAGTAAAAAAGGGTCAATATACGTATCGTGATGTTTAGTGTATTCTGCTGTGAAATGAAGTAAACTTCACAACAATTCCGCTTTCAAAGTAAACATGAGAAATGTTTGCGCATAACAAAACACTGCAATGAACATAGTCATCAAACAAACCAATATGTCTCGCGATTCCGTTCAAATCGTTTACTATCTCTCACAAATGAATCCATACCGCCAGTGATATTGAGACCCCACATCGGTTCATGATTTATAAAGCTATTTGTGTCCATAACCGCACAAGGCCAAAGCCTCTCAATAATAAAATATACATCTTACATTTTAATGTATAAGTGAGAAAATCTGTACGTACAGTGACGGTAATGACTCTCAGAACTACAGAGACATCATTTTATTTTTACTTCAATTTTTATTGTAGGGGAGACTGTTGTACCTTTAAACTCTTTTCACATTTTATTTTTTTTTAATTTTGGGAAATGAAATTTTTAAATGAAAAAATGCTTGATACAATTATTTAAGATTCCTTTACGACTTACTACATGTATTTTCCTGTTTCACAGATCTATTAAGGATGGAAAAAATAAAATGAAGGGAGATGTAATGTGTTCAAAGGTACAACAGGTTCATGTACCTTGGAACATACCCTCTTTCAAGTTGGAACACGTGGAATATAGGTGGGAATATAGCTGTAAAAACTGACAATCATATTTAAAATGTATTTGCCATCATAAACCAGAGCAGGCTTCTCTGATTGAGATTTTATTTCCTGGAGAAGCAATAACTGCTTCAACAGCTTTCTTCAAGGCATCCGGATCAATTGGGGGCCTCTTAACTCCAGACTTACTTCGTGACATGATCTTAAAATAAAAGAAAAACAAAAACCGATAGTATCATGTACCTGAGAACATGTTCCATAGTACAAGATGTTTTGAGTTCAAGGGTACAAGAGGGTGAACGTTTAAACAAATATGGCTCCCAAAACTAGAGATTCAAATAAATCATGGGTATTAAAGTATATTACTCACCAGATGATAGGGAACGCACTTTACTTGATAGATAATAACAAATACAATCTGGTTTTGTGTTAGAAAACATATATCAATGAACGAAATGTTTACTTTTGGTACTAAAAAATTCTTTTGTCCACAGAACTCACACTTTGTAACAAATCAAACCAAAACTATGACCAGAGCTACGTAGCGGCTTTCTTTACAATCTTCTTCAGTTTGAGTCCTCTAGGTAGCAGCAAAAATTAAAAAACAAAAAATGTTCAAAGGTAGACTATGCTAAAGGTACAACAGTCTCCCCTACCTGAGTTTTTGAATGTACTTCACTCCCACCCCTTCTACTAATGATGTTCAACCGTCCTCCACACACATCCAAGATCGCATATACAGTCATGGTAGCCTTACGGTCATAGTAAACAGTACGTTCCAAAAATATGTTTGCGTTTTCCAGTGACGAAAGAGCTATCAATATTGAATCATTTTAGCACAGGTAGGCCTACTGTCGTCCATATGCCTACGTCGTATCCCGGTTTCCCCCCACCAGTTTTTATTCGCCAGCTAGTGGCTGGGCTGTCTTAGCTCTTTTCTGAGAACATTAATTTTTGTTAGGGATTGGACGTCTACGTAATATTATTCGACTGTTTAAAATAACTTAAGTAAAAGGGCTTCGTTAAGTAATTAATTCTCACTTGATTTCCTCCCTTTCTACGACCTTACGACATAACCACTTGGACGAACAATAGATAGTATATCTGAGTAATTTTATCTTTTCGGATCGGGCAGAAGTGAAGATTGAATTTACAGTACGTAAGGTACACTTTTATATAGTAGGTACAGAATTATTTTAACATGAGTTGCTAGTATGAAGGACGAAACTGGTAATTGGGATTAGGTACAATAATCTACAATGCGATAATATGCACATTAGAACTGAAGCCTGTACCGAAATGAACGGCGAACATTTTCAAAAATGTGTTTAAATATCCATATTATGATTATTTTTCCATTTAACTTCATTCTCTATATTGTACGCTAATGTGCTGTAGACAGTATAATATACACTGCATAATGAATACGTCCACATGGACAGCTCCGTTCGTGAGTAAAAACACTTATTGTTAATACTGTACTGTATTTTGATTAAACAAAAACCTAATGAAAATGATCAAACTCAAAAGCGCGATATTTCTTAGTTTACGTAATTGGATGAACTACGTTTCTTCCCTCCTATACCTAGTGAAGTGATTTGTTTGTATATTATGCCAATATCAACGAACTCCAGTCGTGGAAGGGGTAGCAAACGGCGTTGTTCCAGAGGTATAGCCAGTTTAATATTAAAGATGTTAGTAAAAATAAAATAATGTCCCTGTAGAACAACTTCTACAATAATAATGCTGTTGCTAATACTACTACTACTACTACTACTACTACTACTACTACAGAACATTAGGGCCTAATATTAATACTACTACTAATAACAGTAATACTAATATTAATACGACTAATATTAATATCACTAATACAAGTAATTTTTTTTAATATTTCTCTCGCGCAATTTCCCCCTCTGATGCAATGTGGATTACCTAGTCCTACAATTTTTCTGTTACAACTTTGTACACCTTTATGAAGATTTCATGTACAGCACAACGGAATTCGTGGAACACCCGAGCTACTATCCATCCCCTTCTACAAAGACTTAAAGAGTGTATTCCGAATCTCACCGCACCAGTGGACAACAATGACGTCACGCTGCAGCGAAATAGGAACAAAACTGCTGGAAAGATTGATGGCTGTCATGGCGACTGTATAAGTTGTTGTCTGTGCTACGCTAGCAAAATTTTGCGAAATTTCCGTACTGCCATCTCGTTCAAAGAAAAGATAGCATAAACAATTTATTTCTTGAACCAGTAGTAATAACTGGTCCGTTGACATGTTCGCTCATAAGCCATTAACATATTGTTTTTACGTTGTGCTCATTACAAACAATACAGCAGAACTAAAGCAGAACACACCGCCATGACACAACAATGCACGATGGCATTCGTCAGCTAATTCCCGCCCTATACAAGAACCAATCATATTCACTGATGGCGGATGATGGAGACTGCCACCACCTCTGCAAGCTGATGGCACCGGTGCGACTCCGGTGGAGCATCAGTGACGGCATCGGTGAAATTCGGAACACCGTGATGCCATCAGATTGCTCAGCGCTGAGATTGGGAATACGCTCAAAGGTACCTGCGATCTTCGTCACCCGCGCATCTGTTGATATTCGGTCAGTCAGAATACGGTTAAGTACATTGCGCGTAGGCTACAGTGTTATTCTGTCACAGCGTCAGTGTCGTTAACCCCAACTAGGGAGAAAGTTGGCAGGGATGAGCCCGAAGTCGGTCACAAGATCCCGGCAATGTAACCGAGACACATCTTACAGGACGAAAAAAAATCGCAAAACTTTAATATTCGCTTTTAATTACCAAAATTGTCAGTGATTATAGTTATTTAGTACTAAAATGATTTAAGCTTATTACATTAGATTTTCAACACTACACTATTTGTTTGATGTTATTTATGACTAATTTACTCTTGAAATTTTTAAGAGTCACCGCATAATTACTCCCCCCTCCTCGAATTGTCACTCATAAATTCTGAGAAAAGGGGGGAAATAAATATGGTAATTCCTTTCTAACATTAACATTTCAGGATAACTTTTATATTCATATTAAAATGTATCTGCAGGACGTTCCTTGGCAGTATGAAGGCTTGTGATCAAGAAATGAGGGAAACTTAAAAAAAAATTATAAACAGCAAATTTAATAAGCGATTGCTAGGTTGAAGACAAAGGAATCCTCAACATGCAGAAACTACAGAATTTATTAATATTAGAGGAGAAAAATTCGATCTGGTTCTGTGGATTGGACTTCGGCGTAGCTCAATGGTGACAGCGCTTGGTGCGTAGAACCAAAGGACCCGGGTTCGAGCCCCCCTAATATTGTTACCATAACAGATGTATTGTGTAGGAACAAAAAATTATAATCTTCACGTAGATTCTTCGAGTAAAAATGCACATTACTGTACACATTACTGTGGAATCCCGGCCACTAAATCGCTCAATTGAGTGCGCTCCTTGTATAATCACAGGTGACTTAATATAAAATGTTAACAACATAATGCACATGCCCAACTGGGAGTCAGGCCACAAAAGGGAAGATAACACTGAAGGAGAGGTGTTCGATCCGGTTTTGTGGATTGGATTTCGGCGTAGCTCAATGGTAAGAGCGCTTGGTACGTAAAACCGAGGACCCGGGTTCGATCCCTGGTGCTAGAGCTAGTTTAATTCGTTGCCCAGAGGCGAACGGACTCTTACTGCGTGATCCAGCATAATTCAATCGGTTCAGACAGTAGTTTGAAAGATGTGGGATAGATTAGACCTCTGGGAGCTGTAGAGAGGGATTTTGGGAAGGAAGGGTAGTTAAAATCTAGCTAGGAGCTACAGTAAAGGATGAAAAATTCCGGTAGTGAAAGCCGCAACGGGGCAGGACGGCTTGCGAACAAAGAGATGCATGAAGCTGGCAAAACAAAAAAATACACACAACCCTTCGCCTCGCTCCCTTGTGTCGTAACCACTCCTACACAACACAACATTACGGCTTGCAGCTTGCAAACCCTCCTTTCAGATTAATTGTTTCACAGTTAGAAATTATAAAATGTTTTATGCAATAAACATTGTGTTTACGAGGCATGGTTTCCTTTGCTGTAATTCGAGATATAGAATTTGTGATTACAAATTTAGAGAACTTGTCCCACGATTCCTGACAAATAATGAAAACTTTTTCCCTTTTAAAAACCGGATTTAAGTTCTCTCTCTTCTCTTTCGTTCATTGATTACGCTTCGCCATCCTGACTGCACGCAGAAGAAGAAGAAGAAGAAGAACAAGAACAAGAACAAGAAGTTTATTTCGTGTGAATGTGTTCTATCGGTTGGAAAACTGGGGAATGGAACCATTTCTTAAGTAGATGACAGATGTTGACGATAATGAAGTGCCTTACTTACTTACTTACTTACTTATTTACTTACTTACTTACTTACTTACTTACTGGCTATTAAGGAACTCGGAGGTTCATTGCCGCCATCCAGAGGTGTGAAAATTATTAGAATAATCTTAATTTTAAAGGTTTTTTAATAGTTCCTTCACAAATATTCATTGAATTGATGATTATTGGTATATAATATTACTATACTGATGTAGGATATATTTACTACTAACAATGCCGGAAAGCATTGTTGTACATTGATATTTTTCTTATTTTACAATTGTTATGGGAATTCAGAAATTATTATATTATGTTGGCGGAATTGGAAACATAAAAAAATTAATTATGAAATGCTTTAAACAAATTGTTCTTTGCGTTTACATTGTTTTGAAGGTTCAAATGAACGTATACATCTGTTTTGTGCATATAATTTTTTATGTTTCCAATTCCGACAAAACATAATATAATAATTTCAGAATTCCCATAACAATTGTAAAATAAGAAGAATAGTAATGTACAACAATGCTTTCCGACATTGTTAGTAGTAAATATATCCTACATCAGTATAGTAATATTATATACCAATATTCATCAATTCAATGAATATTTGTGGAGGAACTATTAAAAAACCTTTAAAATTAAGATTATTCTAATAATTTTCACTCCTCTGTAGATGGCAGATGGCGACGATAATGAAGTGCCTTACTTATTTACTTACTTACTTACTGGCTTTTAAGGAACTCGGAGGTTCATTGCCGCCATCAAATAAGCCCGCCATCGGTCCCTTTCGTCTGCACGATTAATCCAGTCTTTATCATCATTTCTCAACCCCTTCAAATCCATTTTAATATTATCCTCCCATCTACGTCTCGGCTTCCCCAAAGGTTTTTTTTCCCTCCGACCTCCCAACTAATACATGTATGTATGTATGTATGTATGTATGTATGTATGTATGTATGTATGTATGTATGTTACTTATGTATGTATGTTATGTATATGTGTATGTATCTATTTTTTTATTGAGAACATCAACTACATGCCCCATTACATAGTAATATTACATGCATTATACTAAATAATTTACATGTGTAATTACAATATTATGCTACAATTTGCTTTTTCATAATATGAGAGTTGAATTTACACATGACCTTAACTAAATACAATCCTATACTTATAGGATTGAAATTTCTATATACATGCCTGGGTTAATTTACATTTAAAATTACAATATTGTGTCATACTTTGCTTATAATAACTATTCCTGATGATTATCTTACATGTTTCCATAATATGAAAATAAAATACATCTTATCTTAGTTAATTTTTATCATATAGCCTACCTAAAAACTTGAAATATTTATTTTATACCTAAAGTGAGCCATATGTACAATTTTATTATTTTTTCACCATTAGATTATTTCTCATTCTTCCCAATTTCTTGCTTTCCTGTTAACCTCCCCATATAATACTTTAACGTTGACTATCACCTGATATCTTTCACCCCGAACTGTTCTCCAGTTCACCATTCCTTAAATATCGCAAATTAACAAATTAGGCCTACACCAAAATAAAAGGAATCAATCACTGCACTAATACACCTACTGGCACTTATGCCAGAAATAGTTTCATATATGTAAATATATTTTTATTATTATTTATGTACAATGGCTGGAGATGGCATAAGACCCTAAAAGGGCCTCTGGCTCAAAGCCAGAAATGTCAATAAACAACAACAATATGCATTTCTGGATTCAATCATTCAATCACACATGCTTCATTTCAAATGTCTGGATTTAATGTCCCTAATTATGTCAGGTAAAGAATACAATGCCTGCAGTTCTGCGTTGAGCAACTCCATTCTCCTGTAACTTCATGCCTCGTAGCCTCAAACATCTCGAACACCCTTAATCTCTGTTCTTCTCTCAAAGTGAGAGCCCAATTTTCACAACCGTACAGAACAACCGGTAATATAATTCACTGTATAGTCTCAACTTTTTTCTTTAATTAATTTTGTCATTCATTCCTCCATTCTCTATTATTCAGTGATTTATCCTTTTGTCGTTGTTTACCTCTGCGGTCTATTAGTCATGTCAAATTTTTTCTTGATACTTTTGGTAATTTCAACCCCCAATTAAATTCCCGTAATGGAGGTTCAACAGGATATACGTAGAATACCTATCCAAACGAATAGAGATCATAATACTAACAACGAAATACATCCTAAAACGAGACTCTATTCGAACTAAAAAGACCATGATTTCATACATAGTCAAAATTACATTTTGACAGCTATTTACAGTACGATCGATAAAATAGTAAGCGCAATATATCGACCTACTGAAAGTAGAAGTTCCCTGAATCAGTGCATGTAACTGAGAGAAAATTTCAATACTGAAACTGTAAAAGTTTCATTTTTAAATGTAAAAAAAAAAAACCTGTACGAAGTATGTGAGAAAAAATTTAATCGAAATACATTTTGTTTTGCAATGCATTCAATCAACGTTCCTATTAGGATAACAGTTACAAACAAAAATATTTTAAAGTTCTGATTTAATTAAAACCCTTTTCTCAGAGTTATAGTAAAAATATCAACCACTGTGAATATATGGCTCTTGATCCAGAATATTGGATTTTAAAACTTTTTCATAAAGGAAAGCTTTCAAACCCTTATCATGCAAACATTTCTATTTACACAAAGTTATTACAGCAGTTGCTATAAAACGTTACTCTTAACCTTATTAAAAATCAGCGCGCTTAACAATTCGCCTGAGAGATTGCACAAACTGGTAGTCAAAGCATTCTGATGCCGGGTTTCTACTGTAGTTTCGTAGAATCGGTACATCTAAAGTAATCCCGATCAGTGACTCCATTTCAAATTACTCTTTTCTTCATTTTATATTATCAAAAAATGTGGCTTCAGGAAGATGTGTACAATCTATGGTGATGGTGAATACAGATGACCAGTAGCCTACTGCTTTCTTGGGGCACGCAAAAGAACATAATCTCTGACAGAACAAACCACAAACTTGATCGGGAATTTTCTCGTCACACTGAATCTCGACGCTGAATAACGACTGAAAGCGTCACTAAATAAAACACTACTAACCAACAACCACCAACTACCACCACCAATATACAGTTAAGCCGTGTTACTGCGACATTAATAGTCTATATTTTGCTATACTTGCTGCAGTCCTTCAATTGAGGAGCTTATTTTCAAAACATTCCTTGTCCCTTCCCATGTCCACACATTTGGAGTAACGGTCAGCGCGTCTGGCCGCGAAACCAGGTGGCCCGGGTTTGAATCCCGTTCGGAGCAGTTACCTGGTTGAGGTTTTTCCGGGGTTTTCCCTCAACCCAATACGAGCAAATGCTGGGTAACTTTCGGTGCTGGGCCCCGGACTCATTTCACCGGCATTATCACCTTTATTTCATTCAGACGCTAAATAACCTAGATGTTGATACAGCGTCGTAAAATAAGTCAATAAAATAAAAAAATCCATTCCCATAACCTTTTAGAAAATCACGAAAAACGTTTTTAGGTCTAAAATATCTTGCCAGCTACTCAAGAGACATTATGATAGAGATAGAAGTTCGGTGCATTTAGAATCAAATGGGAGCATCAGAGTCTTTGATTCAAAAGCTGGAGCTAACATTTTTGTCGCAGTTTTTGTTGTTTACAAGAGTAAGCAGGATTACAGTAGTCACTTTTATCACAAGATTTTAGTGGTTTAGAGGGTGTTCTGAAGCCGAAACATAACACTTGTGTGTATAGTTATACAGAGTGACCAATATTTATGTCCAACTTTTTATTATACACTATAGTAGCGAAGCCAATCGGGTAAAGTGACCCATCCCATCGCTAAAATTTACCGTGTTCCATACTATTACTTACTTACTGGCTTTTAAGGAACCTGGAGGTTCATTGCCGCCCTCACATAAGCCCGCCATAAGTGCCTATCCTGATTATTCCAGTCTCTAC